>NC_088386.1:99385000-99700500 GCF_037993035.2 Macaca fascicularis | reverse complement strand
CCTCTCCTTTGCCAATACTACATGTTTTAATCAGCCTTGATAATCTGATGACATATATCCTTTAATTTTGTTCTGCTTCTAAAATGCTTTTACCATTCTAGGGTCTTTGTATTTCCACACGTATTTTTGAACTATCTGGACAATCTCTGCAAAATAATCTGTGGTATTTTGACTAGAATTCTGTTGAATCTATACATTTATTTCCGTAGAACTCACTTCTTCCCACCCCCCCGCCCCCCGAGACTGAGTCTTGCTGTGTCGCCCAGGCTGGAGTGCAGTGGCATGATCTCAGCTTGCTGCAACTTCCACCTCCTGGGTTCAAGCAATTCTCCCTGCCTCAGCCTCCCGAGTAGCTGGGATTACAGGCACCTGCCATCACGCCTGGCTGATTTGTGTATTTTTTAGTAGAGATGGGGTTTCACCATGTTGGCTAGGCTGGTCTTGAACTCCTGACCTCAGGTGATCCACCCGCCTCGGCCTCCCAAAGTGCTGGGATTATAGGCTTGAACCACCGCACCTGGCCAGAACTCACTTTTTTATAATACTGAGTCTTCCAACCCATTAGTCCGGTCTCTTCCTCTGCTTGTTTAGACATTCTTTAATTTCTCCCAATGTTTTGTAATGTTTAGGGTAAGAGTCTTGCATGTGTCTTTTGTTACATATATATCTAGATAGTTAATAGTTTTTGTGTGGCTGGGCACAGTGGCTCACGCCTGTAATCCCAGCACTTTGGGAGGCTGAGGCGGGCAGATCACAAGGTCAGGAGGTCGAGACCATCCTGGCTAACACAGTGAAACCCCGTCTCCACTGAAAATACAAAAAATTAGCCAGGCATGGTGGCGGGCGCCTGTAGTTCCAGCTAGCTACTCGGGAGGCTGAGGCAGGAGAATGGCGTAAGCCCGGAAGGCGGAGCTAGCAGTAAGCCAAGATCAGCCACTGCACTCCAGGCTGGGTGACAGAAAGAGACTCCGACTCTACAAAAAAAAAAAAAAAAAAAACATAGTTTTTGTGCTGTTGCAAATGACATTTTATTTTCTATTTGTTTGTTGCTGGTATATAAAAATATAATGATTTTTGTATGTATGTCTTGTATCCAGAGACCTTGCCAAATTCATACATCAATATAATTTGTCTGTAGATTCTTTTAGACTTTCTACATATGCAATCATGTTATCTGTGAATGATGACACTTTGTTTCCTCCCTTCCAATCCTTACGCCTCTCTCTAGTGCATTTTATCTTTCATTTTAAGTCTAAAATTCCAACTGGTTGAGGTAGTTTCAAATCATGATTTTACAGCCCAGAATATTGTCTGCTTCCCCACAATTTGTCAAATTTGTGGGTAACAAAGGTGCATGCTGTGTGCTCATTCAAATCAGTGTCCAGTAAAAATGTTTAAATAAGGCTGAAAACAAAGCCATGGAGAAGACCCCAGGAGATTTATTTCCAGGTTGAAACTAATCAGTTAGTTCTCTTTGGATGCAAGTATTCAAACTATCACTTGATCCATCTAAATGTGTCTCAGTCAGTATCCATTTCTTCTCTAAAATATCATGAGGTATTTCATCACATTTTACTTGAAATCAATGTATATTATGGACTGACAATTCTCTATCTCTTTAGACTGAAGATCTTATGAAAGATGTAAAATGTTTATTTACTCCTCTCTTAATAACTATGCTTGGTGACGACTACTTCTTTTTCTTTTTTCTTTTTTTTTTTTTTTTTTGAGACGGAGTCTCGCTCTGTCACCCAGGCTGGAGTGCAGTGGCCGGATCTCAGCTCACTGCAAGCTCCGCCTCCCGGGTTCACGCCATTCTCCTGCCTCAGCCTCCCGAGTAGCTGGGACTACAGGCGCCTGCCACCTCGCCCGGCTAAGTTTTTGTATTTTTAGTAGAGATGGGGTTTCACTGTGTTACCCAGGATGGTCTCGATCTCCTGACCTCGTGATCCGCCCATCTCGGCCTCCCAAAGTGCTGGGATTACAGGCTTGAGCCACCGCGCCCGGCCGACTACTTCTTTTTCTAAGTAACCATAAAATATCTGCTTGAGAATTTGTTCTGGCATTTTACTAGGAACCTGTGTTTTCATGGATATGAATTTGCTGGAAGCCACTTTTCTCTCCTTTGGAAGGACTTCATGTACCACAGCTGCTTATCTCTAGTTTCCTATCATGTTTCCTAGCCTCCACAGCTTTTAAGAAATTATTAATAATGATTTGAGAGTGCTAATAATGCAAGTGACTTCAGTTCTATGAGTTATAATCTGTCTGTGGTTGAGAATGTAAATTCCCTTAATGCAGCAAGTAAATGTCTAATCATGTCCTCATTTAATGTATCGGTCACGGTCCGGGTAGGACATAGAATCCCCTCCTCACCCCAGAGGGATAACATGAAGAGACTTTAATAGAAGGACAACTTACAGGGATGAGGGCAGAGTTAAGGAAATAGACAGGGATAGTGCAGCAACCAGAGATAATGGAAAGCTGGTTAAGACTCTGAATGAGTCAGGGTGGCAGAAAGAACTAGATGACCCACTTAAACTAGGTAATTGAGGGAAGGGAACACTTACAAAGCAGTGGGCAGTGTTTACGATATACAAGAAGTGATGGTTCAATATCTTGGGGGCTAGTAAGGACAGGGGAAGTGCATATCCCTGGGTCTGAATGAATAAGTGGAAGAAACTATTGTTAGACTCCACAGAGATTGTAGTATAGGACAGCTCTGACAGCAGCGCTGTGTGGCCTTTGGTAGAGGCCCACAGCCCACAGCCAACCCAGCACTGTTGGGGAGGGGTATGGGAGGTATATGAAGACAGGGGAATGAATGCCCCAATCTCACCCTCCTCATTCTGAAATCCTGCTGATGCCTCTTATTGGCCGAGCCCACTTGGATGCCAGAGGAAAGGGAAGTTTTTAGTGAAGTCTATACAGGGGAGCCACCTGAGCACAGAGCAAGGTGGAGGATCGGGGTGAGTGGATTCAGAAGAGCAAAGAATAGCCAGCACAGCCCCTTAAGCCCAAAGGGTAAGAGAAGGAAGTGTAGTTGCTAGAACTGTCTGCAAACTGAAACTGGAACAGGAGGAGGGTCCATTGGTGTGAAGGAATGAGACACCAAAGTCAGGGAGGATGCTGGGAAGAAACACCTCAGCCTCTCTCTCACACAGCTCTGGACTGCCCACCAGTACTCCCCACTGGCCAAACCCAACAAGAAGCCAACTAGCAACAGAGCACATGTGGCACAGAGAAGGGTAGAGATGAAGATGAACCAGCACCCTTAGCCTGAGGAATCCCCTTAGCCATTTTTACTTCACATGCCTCAGTTGAGAGGTTAGTTTATTTCACATGCCCCAGTTCTAAAAAAACAAGGAAATAAAATCAGAATTGAGTGACTTTCTCTTTTTAGTGTCATCTGATATACCAACCTGGCCAAATAGTAGGCTCTCCTTCCTTTTTCTCCTATTAGGAAGCTCTTCAAAAGTTCTTTGTGTTATCCTTAGAATTCCTCACGAGTCACTGCATTCAAAGTTTCAGATGCTCACACATTTAAAAAATATTTATAAGCTTTTGCCAAGTAGTAAACTCTGCGCTAGAAAATCACAGGATATGATTTTGAACAAGCATAGCCAGAGTTCAGTGCACAGGTGACCTCGACTCAAGGGCCCTACAGACCACTCTTCCTCCGACCGTCCTATGGACAATCTCTTTCTAACCTGGGAAAGTCCCGTGCTGCCTAGACACTCTGCCCCTATCCAAGAAAGCTGTCTTCCTTTTTGTTTAAGGACTCCTAAAGGCTCAAATTCTTGGAAACAAAAGCTAGAAAGTCTTGGATATTTTACCACACTACAAATCTCTTCTGAGACAAGGAAGCTTAGGGTCGCTTTCTTTCTCAAACAGAGATAGTGGAAAAAGAGAAAACACCATGAGAAAAAATGTAAGAACTGATGACTCAGTGACATTTGGCTGCTTTCTCATCTTCCATTGCTCGGATGTGTCCTTTTAAACTCTGAGTTCGCCAGTAAGCTCCTCGACCACTTCGCTGTCTCTGTTAGTTGTTTCCACTTTTCCTCACTGTAATCATTTTCAACACATTCTCAAGATTTCATTTTAAGAAATGCCCATCCACTTTGTATCATCTATCCTTTTGGAGTCTCCGGCCATGAGAAAACCCCAAAAAGCATTTTGAAATCAGTTTTCATATGTAGGACAAACCCAATGTTGGCCTCAGTGACTATTCTATGGCCTGTAAAATGGGTATAATCACTTTTTCCCCCAATGTTGGCTTAACTTTCACAGCAACTATATATTCATTACTGATCAATTGTTTCAGAGACATGGTTCTTCTCTTTCTATCCTCAGTATCCTGGAGGATTGGATCATCAATAACTCTGTTTTTTAAAAGAGAAAACACATATAAATTGTTTATTTTAGGAGATTGAGACTTCCAACAAAAGTCCAGTGGTACTATTCGGTGCATAAGAACAAACAACTATATACCTGACAATAAATAATAGCACATTAAACATACCAATGTGGCGTTCACAAGCCAAAGTTGCCCACGAGGGACTCCTGTGTCTTGTGGAAATAGTCCTGCATTAGTACTTTCACCCTGGTTAGCCAATGGCTGGGAGCAGCCCACAGGAAGTTTGGCTTCGGTGTGAACAAAGTGCTTTCCAGTAGGGTAGCAGCTGGGGTCATCAGGCAATTGTGTTCCCTGCATCAGGATGTCTGATTAACGTGTTTGCATGGCCATCACAACCATGTTAATAGATCAAAATTAGAAAAGCCGTAAGATTAGCTTTTAAAATGAAAAGATGAAAAAATACTTGTTTTAGCTCAGTGTTCATTTGTTATTTTTAAAAACTACTTAGCAAACTGATGTGATTCCGTCCTGAGCGGCTCCTCTCTTGAGTAGTGGTCGTTTGTCTCCGTCTGCCTTTTCTCCCACCTAAGTGCATGCTGCCACCTGATGGAAGATTCAATGGACATGGACATGAGCCTCCTGAGGCCCTGGAACTATCTTTTCAGTTGTGAACTAAAGCCCAACAAAGATGATCACTTTAAGGTGGATAATGATGAAAATGAGCACCAGTTATCTTTAGGGGCTGGTGCAAAGGATGAATTGCACATTGTTGAAGCAGAGGCAATGAATTACGGAAGGCAGTCTAATTAAAGTAACACTAGCAGCTTTGAAAATGTCTGTACAGCCAGCGGTTTCCCTTGGGGGCTTTGAAATCCCACCACCAGTGGTCTTAAGGTTGAAGTGTGGTTCAGGGCCAGTGCATATTAATGGACAGCACTTAGTAGCTGTGGAGGAAGATGCAGAGTCAGAAGACGAAGAGGAGGAGGATGTGAAACTCTTAAGTATATCAGGAAAGTGGTCTGCCCCTGGAGGTGGTAGCAAGGTTCCACAGAAAAAAGTAAAACTTGCTGCTGATGAAGATGATGATGATGAAGATGATGATTTTTAAGAGGAAGCTGAAGAAAAGAACCAGTAAAGAAATCTATTTGAGATACTCCAGCCAAAGATGGACAAAAGTCAAATCGGAATGGAATAAACTCAAAACCATCATCAACACCAAGATCAAAAGGACAAGAATCCTTCAAAAAACAGGAAAAAAATCCTAAAACACCGAAAGGACCTAGTTCTGTAGAAGACATTAAAGCAAAAATGCAAGCAAGTATAGAAAAAGGTGGTTCTCTTCCCAGAGTGGAAGCCAAGTTCATCAATTATGTGAAGAACTGCTTCCGTACGACTGAGCAGGAGGCTATTCAAGATCTCTGGCAGTGGAGGAAATCTCTTTAAGAAAATAGTTTAAACAATTTGTTAAAATTTTCAGTCTTATTTCATTCCTGTAACAATGATATTTGGCTGTCCTTTTTATAATGCAGAGTAAGAACTTTCCCTACCGTGTTTGATAAATGTTGCCAAGAATGTGTTGTCCAAAATGCCTATTTAGTTTTTAAAGATGGAACTCCACCCTTTGCTTGGTTTTAAGTATGTATGGAATGCTATGACAGGACATAGTAGCAGCAGTGGTCAGACATGGAAATGGTGGGGAGACAAAAATATACATGTGAAATAAAACTCAGTATTTAAAAAAAAAATACTTAGCAAGTAGGACCCGAAGTGAACATACTTCAGTGGAAAAGCACATCTACCAAAAAAAAAAAAAAATCCAAAAAAGTATGCGGAAAAACTATCATAATTAAAAAGAGGGTTTGGCAAGAATGTTAGATATAAAATCAATACATAAAAGTCAATTGTGTTACTATACAACAGAAACAAAATATTAAGAAATGTATCTTCAGTAAAGTTTTTTAACTTTCTTCTTGAAGTTATTGCATATATTTTCCGAATTTACTTCTATATACCTTATTTTAATTCTTTTTAAAGTGGTATAGTTTTAGAACACTAAATATATGCAGAGGTATGCTGTGTATTTAGATGTGAAAACTTAGCGTATAAATATATATAAGTATATAAATACTTTCTCCCCAAATTGACCTTTAAAGTTAATGAAATTCCAATCCTAATACCAACAAGATTTTTCATAGAACTTGGTAAGTTAACTCTAAAATTTACATAAAACAAATACCCAAGGTACTCCTAAAGAGGAGCATCAGAAAGCAAGATGTATTATAAAGCCATAGTTATTAGGGGAAGTCAATTTTAGGTCAACAAAATAGAATTAGCTGAAACAAAATAGAGAGTCCATAAATAGATCCACATCCATATGTGGGTGACATTACACATCGGTAAAATGGTGGAATGAAGATCACGGAAAAAATAAAAGTGTATCCCAACTTCATACTGTCTTCAAAATAATCAGTGTCAAATAGATTGTGGACTTACATGTGAAAGACAAACTTAAAAACCTTTAAAAGAAAACGTTTATGATCTCAGGTAAGAGATTTTTTAAATGGAACCCAAACACACAAACTTAAAAGGAAAAGACTTTGAGCAGAAATTATCAATTTTATCTCAGCCAAGAAGACATCATAAACGTCATGTAAAGATAAGTCACAAAATGGAAGTATGTGCTTGTAACACATAAATAACAAAGAACCAGAATTCAGAAAATATGAAGAACTCCTTAAAGTAAAAGAGAAATAGGGAGAAAAAAAAAACACAGAAAAAAATGGATAGAAGGCTTATACTGGAATTTACATAAGAGAAAACATATAAAGCCAAAAAACATAAAATGTACTTAAGTTCATTTGTAACCTGAAAAATAGGAAGTAAAAAACATCTTTTTTTTTTTTTTTTTTTTTGAGACAAGAGTCTTACTCTTGTGGCCCAGGCTGGAGTGCAGTGGCCCAGCCTTGGCTCACTGCAACCTTCGCCTCTCAGGTTCAAACAATTCTGCTTCAGCCTCCTGAGTAGCTGTGATTACAGGTGCCCACCACCACGCCCAGCTAATTTTTGCACTTTTAGTAGAGATGGGGTTTTGCCAGGTTGGCCAGTCTGGTCTCAAACTCCTGACCTCAGGTGATCTGCCTGCCTCGGCCTTCCAAAGCACTGGGAGAGATACTCTTTTATACCCATCAGACTAATAAAAATTAAATGAGTCCTGCTGGCAATGATGTGGGGAAATCTTTAACAACTATATTGTGGTATAATTGATATACAAAGAACTAGACACATTTAATGCAGGCAAGTTGATGAGCTTGAAATGCAAACACCTGTGATATCATCACAATTAAGATAATAGACACATCCAACACTGCCCAAAGTTTTCTTGTGTCCCTTTGTTTTGTTTTTATTGATTTTGTTTTGTTTTGGTTTTGGCAGAACACACACACGAGATCTATCCACTTAACCAATTTTTTTCTTTTTATTTTTGAGACGGAGTCTCTCTGTCTCCCAGGCTGGAGTGCAGTGGTGCAATCTTGGCTCACTGTGCAAGCTCTGCCTCCCAGGTTCACAGCATTCTCCTGCCTCAGCCTCCCAAGTAGCTGGTGTATCTGAAATTGGTGGGTTTTTGTTCTCACTGACTTCAAGAATGAAGCCATGGACCCTTGCGGGGAGTGTTACAGTTCTTAAAGATGGTGTGTCCGCCATTTTTTCCTTCTGGTGGGTTCGCAGTCTCGCTGGCTTCAGGAGTGAGGTTGCAGACTTCGCAGTGAGTATTACAGCTCTTAAAGGCAGCGTTGACCCAAACAGTGAGGAGCAGTAAGATTTTTTGTAAAGAGCGAAGCAGCAAGATTTATTGTACAGAGCGAAAAAATACAGCTTCCACAGTGTGGAAGGGGAACCGAGCCAGTTGCCAGTGGTTGGCTCAGCAGCCTGCTTTTATTCCCTTATCTGATCCCACCCACATCCTGCTGATTCGTCCATTTTACAGAGAGCTGATTGGTGCGTTTACAATCCCTGAGTTAGACACAGAGTGCTGATTGGTGCGTTTACAATCCTTTAGCTAGACACAGAGTGCTAGACAGAAAAGTTCTCCAAGTCCCCACTAGGTTAGCTAGATACAGTGTACCGATTGGTGTATTTACAAACCTTGAGTTAGACACAGAGTACTGATTGGTGTATTCACAAACCCTGAGCTAGACACACAGTGCTGATTGGTGCATTTACAAACCCTGAGCTAGATACAGAGTGTTCATTGGTGTATTTACAATCCCTTAGCTAGACATAAAGGTTCTCCAAGTCCCCACTAGACTCAGGAGCCCAGCTGGCTTCACCTAGTGGATCCTGCACCAGGGCTGCAGGCAGAGTTGCCCGCCAGTCTCGAGCCACGCCTGCACTCCTCAGCCCTTGGGTGGTTGATGGGACCAGGTGCCACGGAGCAGGGGGTGGCACCCAGGGAGGCTTGGGCTGTGCGAGAACCCACCGCGGGGGTGGGGGCTCAGGCATGGCTGGCTGCAGGTCCCAAGCCCTGCCCCGTGGGGAGGCAGCTGAAGCCCGGCAAGAATTCGAGCCCAGCGCCGGAAGGCCGGCACTGCTGGGGGACCTGGCGCACCCACCACAGCTGCTGGCCTGGGTGCTAAGCCCCTCAATGCCCTGGGCCGGCGGTGCCGGCTGGCCACTCTGAGTGTGGGACCCGCCAAGCCCGCACCCGCCAGAACTCGCACTGGCCTGTGAGCGCTGCACGCAGCCCCGGTTCCTGCCAGCACCTCTCCCTCCACACCTCCCCAGAAGCAGAGGGAGGCGGCTCTGGCCTCGGCCAGGCCAGAGAGGGGCTGCCACAGTTGCCGTGGTGGGCTGAAGGGCTCCTCAAGCACCACCAGAGTGGACACCGAGGCCAAGGAGGCACCGAGAGTGAGGGCTGCTAGCACGTTGTCACCTCTCACTGGGACTACAGGAACCCGTCACCATGCCCAGCTAATTTTTGTATTTTTAGTAGAGATGGGGTTTCACTGTGTTAGCCAGGATGGTCTCCATCTCCTGACCTCATGATCTGCCCGCCTCAGCCTCCCAAAGTGCTGGGATTATAGGCGTGAGTCACCACACCTGGCCACTCTTAACCAATTTTTAAGTGCACAAGACTGTACTGTTTACTCACAATATTGTGCAGATCTCTAGATTTTACTTCTCTAGCATAACTAAAACTTTATACTCTTTGACAACACCTCCCCACTTCTCCCATGCCCTACTCCCTAAACCACTATTGTATTCTCTGCTTCTATGAGTTTGACTATTACAAATACCTTATACAGCTAGAATCATGCAGGATTTGTCCTTCTGTGACTGGTTTATTTCACTTAGCATACTGTCCTCCAGGTTCAACCATGTCACAAATGACAGGATTTCCTTCTTTTTTTAAGGCTGAATTGTATTCTATTGTATGTATATACCACATTTCCTTTATCCGTTCATCTGTTCATGGATATTTGTGTTGTTTCTGTATCTTGGTTATGGTGGAAAAAAAAAAACTGCAATGAAAGTGGGAGTGCTATGATCACCTCAAGATCTTGATTTCAATTATTTTGGTTGTAAACCCAGAAGTAGGATTGCTGGATCATCTGGTTCTATTTTTAATGTTTGAAGTGTTCTCCATACTGTTTTCTATGGTGTCTGCACCATTTCATATTCCCATCAACACTTTTTAAAAATAATAACCATTCTTACAGGTGTGAAGTGATATCTCATTGTAATTTTGATTTGTATTTCCCTCATAATTAATGATGTTGAGCATCTTTTCATATACTTGTTGGCAATTTGCATGTCTTCTTTAAAGAAATGTCTGCTCAAATCTTTTGCCTTTTTGTTGTTGTTGTTGAATTGTAAGAGTTTCTGGCTGGGTGTGGTGGCTCACGCCTGTAATCCCAGCACTTTGGGAGGCTGAGGCAGGTGGTCACGAGGTCAGGAGATGGAGACCATCCTGGCTAACATGTCAAAACCCTGTCTCTACTAAAAATACAAAAAATTAGCTGGGTGCGGTGGCGGGCGCCTGTAGTCCCAGCTACTAGGGAAGCTGAGGCAGGAGAATGGCATGAACCCAGGAGGTGGAGGTTGCAGTGAGCCGAGATCACGCCACTGCACTCCAGCCGGGGCAAAAGAGCGACACTCTGTCTCAAAAAAAAAAAAAAAAAAAAAAAAGAGTTTCATATATATCTTGGAAATTAACTTCTTGGCAGATATATATGGTTTAAAAATATTTTCTCTCATTCTTTTTGTTACCTTTTCATTCTGTTGTTTCCTTTGCTGTGAAGATTTGTAACTTGATGTGGTCCCACTTGTCTATTTTTTGCATTTGTTGCCTATGCTTTTGCAGTCATATCCAAGAAATCAAAACCAAGACCAATGTCAACAAGCTGTTTTTTTATGTGTTCTTCTAGGAGTTTTACAGTTTCAGGTAATCCTAAACATTGCTAATGGTAAAGAGGATTGACACAATAACTGGAAAACAATTTGCCATTATCTAGAAAAGTTGAAATTTAACACAACCTAAAATACAGCAATTCCGCTCCTAGATATATATTTTTTAAAGAAAATATTCCACTCATGCACAAGGAGACATGTAATAGCCTGATTCCTTAAAATAGAAAGAAAAGAAAATAACTAAAATTGGAGACCGGAAGGATATATTGAAACAATGGAAAAACTGTAACAATGGAAATGAATAGCATCAGTATAGATAACTATCTCAAATCTAATATTGAGCAAAAAAGCAAGTTGCAGAAGAAAACATAGAATATGATTCTACATAAAGGTCAAAATATGCAAAACTGAAAAACATACTTCTTAAAAATGCATACATATATGTTAAAATTAAAGAAAAGAAAATGATAAAAACACAAATCAATGTTTATCTCTGATAAGGAGAAAGGAAGATAGAATAGAGAAGGGATGCAAGGAACTTCCCATGTAGACAATCTTCCATGCAATAGAAAATAGTTATTTTCTATTTCTTATTCTAGGACAGGCATATACAGGTTTTCATTATATTATCATACATTGAACCACATATATACGTGTGCACACATATTATACATTTATTATTTGAACTCTTTTTATGTGGATGGTGTATTTTGCCAAAACATAATAACACTTTTGAGAAGAAAACAAGACAAGCTCATGAAGGCTTTTGACCCTTTACGTTTCTTCCCGAATGATACATAGATATGATTCCTGAAATGACGCAGATACCTTGCAAGTTTGAGGACAATAGCCAAATCCTAAAATGGTGGCATCCAAAGACAGAAAAAGCCTGGGCTTTGATCATGTGATTCAGCTCCTGTACCAGCCATGGACAACCTACCAAACTTCTTGTGATGCTGTTACCAAAACCCCAAGGATTTGGTTTATGTCCTGCTTGCTGCACAGAAAGCCACTTGCTGAGATGCCAATTACTGCTGGGGAAGAAGGCTTTAATCAGGTGCTGCAGCTGAGAAGGTGGAAGAGCAGTCTCAAATCCATTTCCTTGACCAACTGAAATTAGGGGTTTACATAGCAGGGAAGAAATGTAACTTTGTGTGGGAAAACAGGAACTACTGAGAGGTAAGGGAGCAATTATGACAAGTGAGGGGCCTGGCTTCTCATTGTCTGGATGGATGATCTGGTGAGTTTCAGTGATTTGATACTTTTTGGGAGGCCTGAGGGTTGTTTTCTAAGTTAGGAACTCACATAAAACAAACGTAAGTTTCAAGCTTTAAGACCAGAAGGGTTAATTGCTATGTTTACCAAAAAAAAAAACAAAAAAAAAAACCTGTCTATGGGACTATTGGGTCAATCTCTATGTGAGCAATTTGTTACTAAAGTAGAGCTGTATTTTATACTCATCTGAATGAAATCGTTAAGAACAAAGTATTAATGAAATTCTTAGGATTCTAGTCCCAACTATAGTTTTCTCTCATGATCTTCTGATGACATTCTCGTCAATGACACGTTTTTGTTTCTTGGGGTGTTTTTTGTTTGTTTGTTTTGTTTTTGAGACAGAGTCTCACACTGTTGCCCAGGCTAGAGTGCAAGGGTGCAATCTCAGCTCACTAGCTCACTCCAATCTCCACCTCCCGGGCTCAGATGATACTCCTGCCTCAGCCTCCCAAGTAGCTGGAACTACAGGCATGCACCACACAATTTTTGTATTTTTTGTGGAGACAGGGTTTCACCATGTTGCCCATGCTAATCTCAAACTCCTGGACTCAAGGGATCCACCAGCCTTGGCCTCCCAAAGTGCTGGGATTACAGCCTCGAGTCACCACACCTGGTGATATGTTGATTCTTGAATCAGGCCTAACAGCAACAGACCAACAACAAAGCATTCACATTTCTCTGGTGCTAGTAGTTCCATTTTAAATTACACTTTCTATTTCAACCACATGCTTCATTAACTATATACATCTATTGGTGTAGCTCATTGTGCTGCTAAATCATTACTACATAGATCCATGCAAATTCTGAAATATCAGGAAATGCAAAGCTCCTATGGAGAAATATGTTCTGGAACATTATCTGCAAATGTCTCCTATAAAAGACCATTACAAGAAATGTTTTGTGGCTGGGCACAGTGGCTCGCACCTGTAATCCCAGCACTTAGGGAGAGCGAGGCAGGTGGATCACAGGAGGCCAGAAGTTTAACACCAGCTTGGCAAACATGGTGAAATCCTGTCTTCACTAAAAATACAAAAATTAGCTGGGCATGATGGTGCATGCCTGTGATCCCAGCTACTGGAGAGGCTGAGGCACAACAATTGCTTGAACCTGGGAGGTGGAGGTTGCAGTGAGTCGGGATTGTGCCACTGCACTCCAGCCTGGGCAACAGAG
Source organism: Macaca fascicularis (assembly GCF_037993035.2). Lineage (NCBI taxonomy): Eukaryota > Metazoa > Chordata > Mammalia > Primates > Cercopithecidae > Macaca > Macaca fascicularis. The sequence continues at coordinate 99,687,287 of NC_088386.1, read as the reverse complement.
AGAGACTCTGTCTCAAAAGAAAGAAAAAAAAAAAGGAAAGAAAGAAATGTTTTCTGTATCTATGAAGAATATATGTTTAGAGAGCTCCTTACTTGAGGTAGAAAAAAAGTATAGCTTCTGGGCATAGTGTGACCTGAATTTCTCGTCTTCATTATTCATAAGCTTTTTCCTTTTTATGATTGTTTTTCTTTAAGACTCACACTATGAAAATATCTGCTTGAATTCAATAGCTTGACCAAATAATTACGTTTCTTGACCCATCAAAGTCTTGTAGTCTAACGATATCATGCTTCATGTGGCTATACAAACACACAACACACACACACACACACACGAGATTAAACCTTTTGTTCTTGAGAACATTATTGTGGAATTTTTAATTTCACATGCCAGAACCTTTAAGAATTCTTGTTTAAAACTTTTCCCTATGACTATTTAGAAATCCTTCTGGGATTTAACAAACTGTATTGCCCTTGTTTTGTCTATGGTTTTATCTTGTTTTATCTATACAGAGATAAGATACTTCACATGTCAGTAGTTGAGCTTTTTGTGTTCTTTCTTCCCAATGATTAAAGTATTATTTCTGACTGGGCGCGGTGGCTTATGCCTGTAATCCCAGCATTTTGGGAGGCCGCGGCAACCAGATCACCTGAGGTCAAGAGTTCGAGACTAGCCTGGCCAACATGGTGAAACCTCGTCTCTACTAAAAAATACAAAAATTAGCCTAGCATGGTAGTAGGCACCTGTAATCCCAGCTACTTGGGAGGCTGAGGCAAGAGAATTGCCTGAACCCGGGAGGCAGAGGTTGCAGGGGGCCAAGATCGTGCCATTGCACTCCAGCCTGGACAACTCCATCTTAAATAAATAAATAGTATTTCTACTTAAAAAAAAAAAAAAAAAAACTTTAACTGAATAATTTAAATGATCATAAACATAGAGTCATTATGAAATCCAATAAACTTTTTCTCCAATTTCAATTGGCGATATAGAAGATGATTAGGTTCTGTAACCTGCAGTCTAATCATCACATTGCAATATCTGTCTCTCTCTTTCTCAGTCTCTCTCCCTCTCTCTTCCCCCTCCCAGCCAGTTATATACATTTCATCAAGTACATACATTTACATAAAAACACTTTCAACAGCATAATAAATATAAGCCTGCCATTTAAATGCAGAAGACTAAGGTTCAACTCCCTTCTCTTCTCTACATGTTGCCATAACAACCACTTAAACGCTCTGTGTCTCAGTTCCCTTATCTGTGAAATGAGAACAATATTGTCTACCTCAGACTGCTGTCATAAAGACCAACAGAGAAAGTAGATGTGATAGCATTTCATTAACTGAACAGTGCTATACAATTAAGGTGTTTTTATTATTATTTTAATTATCAGCTTCAAACTGGATGAAGACAAGTACCTTCATTAGAGGACAAGGGTTGAACCAATATGAGTTCTGGACCAACTTCCCAAAATGTGGTACAGAACAATAGTTCCATAAATTATTAATACATATTATGTAAAAAATTAAAATGTTTAAAAAGTAAGATGATCAAAATGAGTTGGAAAACATTTGTTTATCCAAGTTACATCAGCTTTTTTATTATGGGACTTTTCAGAACCTTTAACATGTTAATGTACACAGTGACAACTGAGGACAACATCATCTATAGTGTTTCTCCAAATTTTTGACCCCCTCCATTCTCTTTCCTTTTGCAAAATACTGTTTCTAGCAAATAAAACTTTATATTTTGCCCCTTCCTCTTTTGTTTCTGCATTCCTACTTCCTGTTACCTAATTCTCAGAATATCTTCTCTAATTTTTGTTATGTTGGAGTTCTGTTCCCAGGTAAGGAATAACAAATGTCCCAAAACAATGTTTTATTAAGCAAAAACTACACAACTATTCCCACCCTATATAATATGATGTAGTATATAGGAACTCAAGGAAACAAAACATTAACATAAACCCAAAGCAACAAAAAGATGGTTTGTACTGAAGCAACACTTCCCCCTTCTCAGTCTATAGAGCAGATTTTCTTAAAGGTAATTAATCACAATTTGTTTATGATGTAATACTATAATATGAAGTCTTAATCACAAGTGTCTTTTCTATATGTTTTTAAAACCTAATGTCTCAGTTACATATTTGCAGATTACATATAGTTTTTGGTGCCTGTAGTCTATATAACTATAGTCATTGGTTTATGTGCTAATTAAAAACAGAGCAGGCCGGGAGCAGTGGCTTATGCCTGTAATCCCAGCACTTTCGGAGGCCGAGGCAGGTGAATCACCAGAGGTCGGGAGTTCGAGACCAGCCTGACCAACATGGAGAAACCCAGTCTCTAATAAAAATACAAAATTAGCCAGGCGTGGTGGCACATGCCTGTAGTCCCAGCTACTTGGGAGGCTAAGGCAAGAGAATCGCTTGAACCAGGGAGGCACAGGTTGCAGTGAGCCGAGATTGCGCCATTGCACTCCAGCCTGGGTGACAAGAGCGAAACTCCATCTCAACAACAACAACAACAACAACAACAAAGCCTTCAGCCAAGCCTGATCTGTCCTCTCACTCTACCCCCGGCCCAGACAGTATGAACCTCACCACTTGCTTCCCCACCAACTATGGGTCCCTTGGTTCTGTCCAGGCGCCTAGCTACCGCACCCACCAGTCAGAAGTGCGGCCAGCGTCTATGCAGGCACTGGAGGCTCTGGTTCCCGGATCTCTATGTCCCACTCCACCAGCTTCCGGGGTGGCTTGGGGTCCAGGTGGGAAGTGACAACATGCTAGCAGCCCTCGCTCTTGGCGCCTCCTCTGCCTTGGCGTCCACTCTGGTGGTGCTTGAAGAGCCCTTAAGGCTGCCACGGCACTGTGGGAGCCCCTCTCTGGGCTGGCCGAGACTGGAGAGGGCCGAGGTTGGAGAGGCCGAGGCTGGCCCAGGCTCCCTTTGCTTGTGGGGAGGTGTGGAGGGAGAGGCGCGGGCGGGAACCAGGGCTGCGCCCAGTGCTCACAGGCCAACATGAGTTCCAGCAGGTGCGGGCGTGGCTCCGTGGGCCCAGCACTCAGAGCAGACAGCCAGAACTGCTGACCCAGGGCAGTAAGGGGCTTAGCACCCAGGCCAGCAGCTGCAGTGGGTGCATCGGGTCCCCCAGGACAGCCCTGTGTTAGAGTTCTCGCCGGGCCTCAGCTGCCTCCCCACGGGGCAGGGCTCAGGGCCTGCAGCCTGCCATGCCTGAACCCCCCACCCCAAGGTGGGCTCTCCCACCACCCGAGCCTCCCTGACGAGCTCCGCCCCCTGCTCCGCCACGCTGGGTCCCATCAACCACCCAGGGGCTGAGGTGTATGGGTGCATGGTGCAAGACTGGCAGGCAGCTCCACCCACCACCCGGTGCGCGATCCACTAGGTGAAGCCAGCTGGGCTCCTGAGTCTAGCGGGGACTTGGAGAACTTTTATGTCTAGCTAAGGGATTGTAAATACAACAATCAGCACTCTGTGTCTAGCTCAGGGTTTGCAAATACACCAATCAGCACTCTGTGTCTAGCTCAAGGTTTGTAAATACACCAATGAGTACTCTGTATCTAGCTAACCTAGTGGGGACTTGGAGAACTTTTATGTCTAGCTAGAGGATTGTAAATGCACCAATCAGCACTCTGTGTCTAGCTCAAAGTTTGTAAATACACCAATGAGTACTCTGTATCTAGCTAACCTAGTGGGGACTCGGAGAACTTTTATGTCTAGCTAGAGGATTGTAAATGCACCAATCAGCACTCTGTCAAAACAGACCAATCAGCTCACTGTAAAAATGGACCAATCAGCTCTCTATAAAATGGACCAATCAGTTCTCTATAAAATGGACCAATCAGCAGGATGTGGGTGGGGCCAGATAAGGGAATAAAAGCAGGCTGCCCTGACTAGCCTCTTGCATTGCTTTCCAAGCTGTGGAAGGTTTGTTCTTTCACTCTTTGCAATAAATGTTGGTGTTGCTCACTCTTTGGGTCCACCCTGCCTTTGCGAGCTGTAACACTTACTGTGAAGGTCTGCAACATCACCCGTCAGCGAGACCACAAACCCACCAGAAGGAAGAAGTTCCAGACACCTCTGAAGGAACAAACTCCAGACATACCATCTTTAAGAACTGTAACACTCACCACGAGGGTCTGTGGCTTCATTTTTGAAGTCAACGAGATCAAGAACCCACCAATTCCAGACACACAAGGATGTGGCTGCAGGGATGGTCGGGAGTCTGGCAGGAATGGGAGGCATCCAGAATGAAGAGACCATGCCAAGCTTAAATGACCACCTGGCGTTTCTCTACCTGGACAGAGTGAGGAACCTGGAGACAGAAAACTGGAAGCTGGAGAGCAAAATCTGGGAGCACCTGGAGGAGAAGCTACCGTAGGTCAGAGACTGGGACCACTACTTCAAGACCATCGAGGACCTGAGGACTCAGATCTTCACAAATACTGTTGACAATGCCCACATCATTCTGCAGATCGACAATGCGTGTCTTGCTGCTGACGTTAGAGTCAAGTATGAGACAGAGCTGGCCATGTGCCAGTCTGTGAAGAATGACATCCATGGGCTCCACAAGGTCATTGATCACATCAGTGTCACTCAGCTGCATCTGGAGACAGAGATCAAGGCTCTCAAGGAGGAGCTGCTCTTCCTGAAGAACCATGAAGAGGAAGGAAAAGGCCTACAAGCCCAGATTGCCAGCTCTGTTGACTGTGACACTAGATAACCCCAAATCTCAGGCCCTCGCCAAGGTCATGGTGGACATCCGGGCCCAATACAATGAGGCGACTCAGATAACTCAGAGGAGCTAGACAAGTACTGGTCTCAGAAGATTGTGGAGAGCACCACAGTGGTCACCACGCAGTCCGCTGAGGTTGGAGCTGCTGCGATGATGCTCACGGAGCTGACACATACAGTCCAGTCCTTGGGTATCAACCTGGACTGGATGAAAAATCTGAAGGCCAGCTTGGAGAACAGCCTGAAGCAGGTGGAGGCCTGCTACACTCTGCAGATGGAACAGTTCAATGGGATCTTGCTGCACCTGGAGTCAGAGCTGGCACAGACCTGGGCAGAGGGACAGGGCCAGGCCCAGGAGTACCAGGCCGTGCTGAACATCAAGGTCAAGCTGGAGGCTGAGATTGCCAGCTACTGCTGCCTGCTGGAAAATGGCGAGGACTTCAATTTTGGTGATGCCCTGGACAGCAGCAGCTCCATGCAAACCATCCAAAAGACCCCCACTTGCCTGATAGTGGATGGCAAAGTGATGTCTGAGACCGATGAAATCGAAGTTCTGAGACACTAAGCCCCAGAAGCAGGGTGCCCTTTGGGGAACAGGAGGGCAATAAAAAGTTCAGAGGTCAAGAAAAAAAAAGCACATAGTCGGTGTTTGCACTTAGCACATTTTAGTCCTTAGAAGAGCCCAAGTAACACGTCGTTATTTAGGGCATGAAAATGTTCAAGTACACTCTCAAAGTGACAGATGTACTGTCCTACGTGCGTGCACTCATATCCTCCCAAAGCACACACCTTCCTCCCCTTCTCTCGAATGTTTTCAGGTGTCTATGAGTCAGATCATAAGCTTTTAGGCCAAACCCAACTCCGTTGCCCCTCTTTTTTCCTTTTGTATTATATTTAGTACTTATAATCCTTCCCAAACAGCCAGAGGCCACCCAGGTGTAAGACATCTCTGACTGTGGTAGTTGTCCTTGTAAACATCACCTATACCTCCCCCAGCATGACCCCCACACTCCCACAGACCTTCATGGCTCATTTTCTCCACTCCAGCCAGAACAGTCAAGCAGAAGCCTCACCTAATTTATAAATGACTACATTCTGCAAAAACCTGTCTGGAATCAGAAAACAACCTTGGGTGTGATTTGAGTGTGAAAACCACTATACTCACTTGTTGGTTAAAAAAGTTATGATGTGTCAATCTTTTCAATTTTAAAGGAAGGAAAACAGGTGGGAAGGAAACCTCATACAGTATTATATCATCTCCTTTTGCTACTGTGCTTTGATGCAGAAGTTAGTAGACTTGTAGAGTCTGAAATAGAAGAGATCTTAAGATCAAGTTGATTTAAGCCCCTAGCCCATAATTAAAATGTCATCTGTACTTGCGAGAAGAGAATAGGCTTGGAAGCAGGACAAACTGGGTTGGCCTTGTCATTTCCTGGTCACAGACCTTAAACAAGTTACTTAACCTCCCAGAGTCTCAATTCCCTCAGATAAAGAAATGAAGAAAGTAGTGTGAAGGGTTATTGTGAAGACTTGAGCTAGTATATTTAAGATATTTAACAATGTGCTTAGCACTAAATAAATGATAGCTATGATTTTTATTTACTTACTTAATTCCTACATAGTTCACAAATGATCACTCAGCTTCCTTAACACCTCTTCAGTGATGAGGAACTCCTTGCTTCCCTAGTTAGTCCATTCCATCTTTGGAAAATTCTCCAAGAGTTACAGAGTACATTCTTATTGCTGGGATTGCTAGCTGTCTAAGAAGAAAGAGGCTTGGGGTAGGCGATAGCAAGGGCTCTGTTGATAACTGACAGAGGAGGCTTTGGATTGAGATAGACCGGAAGATAAAATAAAATTTAGTCTCAAATCAGGTCAACATCTTCTCATTAGCCCTCCGATACATCCCCTGAAGCCCCCTAGGCTTGTTCAGAGAAGACCTAAAGAATGTGACTGTCTAATTGCTGGCAAAAGTGTGGGAGGTTGGGGTGGTGAACACTTTGGAGCCTCCAATATCTGAACAATGTATATAGACCTGTAATTAATGAAAATTAGAAGCAAACATAGAGTGTCTTAGCTTGGGTTCCTCAAAAAGCAAAGTGGGAAACAAAGATGTCTATATGAATACTTTACTGGGGAGTGAATCCAGGAGGCAGTAGTCATAGCAAGGTGACACAAAACCTGGGAGAATGGAAAGCCAAGTCAAGGGTAAATACCTGAAACTGGGTAATTTATAAAGAAAAGAGGTTTCATTGACTCATGATTCTGCAAGATATACAGGTAACATGGCTGGGGAGGCCTCAGGAACTTTCAATAATGGCAAAAGGTGAAGATGAAGCAGGTACATCTTAGATGGCCAGAGTAGAAGGAAGAGAATGAAGGGGAGGGGCTACACATTTTTACACAGGCAGAGCTTGTGAGAACTCACTATCACAAGAACAGCAAAGGGGAAATTGGCCCCACGATCCAATCACCTCCCACCAGGCCCCTCCTCCAACACTGGGGATTACAATTTGACATGAGATTTGGGCAGGGACACAGATCCAAACGGTATCACCAACTATTACTGCAACAATACTATATAACAAACAACCCCAAATTTTAAAAGCTTACAAAACAAATGTCAGTTTTTCACTCCTGGGTCTGTAGGTCAGCTGACCATGCTCCACTCCAGTCTGTGAGTGGGTTGGGTTCAATTCTACTCCATGTGTATCTTCTCCTTGGACCAGAAACTTCCTGGTCCATGCTTTCTCACGGTGAATGGCAGAAACATGAGACCAAGTCAAACAACACAGACATTTACAGCTTCTGCTTGCATCCCATGCACTCACATTCCATAAGCCAAAGTAAGTCATACAGCCAAACCCAAAGTCGAGGAGGCAGAGATAAAATCTCTATCTCTTCTACTGGGAGGTACTAAAAATAAAAACACTTGACAATAAGTTTCAATGTATAATTCTATTACAGGGAGGGAGTGAAGATTGAAAGTCATAATCTAATCTGTCAAGCATATATGGGCACCAACTGTGTTTCTGAGGAATATACACAAAGATATCAGCTCAGAAGCCCCAGAGCAGGTGAGCAGCATTCGGAGGGCATCTGAGATGAGGTACTGTCAGGTTGAAACTGCAAACTGCTTGCCTCAACAGAAGGAGAAAAAAGACAGGCAAGGTTGAGATTTGCAGTGATACATAAGAGATGTCCAAGGCATAGAGTCAACTCTGATGTCAATTAGAGTCTTATAACATGACAAAGATAATTACTTCATCCTACTATGTAAGAAGAAAGTGCCACTTCTACTGGAAGTTGACTCTCCTGCCTTTCCTGTGTAGGTGGAAGGGAAATAGGCAGTATAAATTAAACCAAGGAATCATCATTTCCCCACACTGCTCTCTTAGGAAGTCTGGAAGTGGAGTTAAGAAGAAGCTTCTGCCCCTTTTATAAGCAATGAGTTGTTAACCAAGGCCCTGATGTTAGATAGGGGAATACCATGTACCCATTAGTAGACCAGGCCTCTCTCCCTAACACTTTGACCTGGGGTGAGGAATTTGAGGACAATACACCCCATTGCCGTATTTTAAACAGATGACGCCTCTTGAGCCCAACCAAAGCCCTTTATTCTTGCTTTCAACATACATCTCTTGCCATTTTGGAATGAAAGAGAGAGGGGCTTCAACTGTCTTAAATTGGTTCTTCTGAGAATTCAAGTAATTGGTCCTTATTCTATACCTCTGGGCCTCATAAAATGAAACTCATTTATCTCTCTTCTACCCAGAAAGCTTTCAAGACTGAAAACAAATTAACAAACATTATATCCAAGTGTCTCGTTGGATGTCATCACGTGTTTGACATACTAATTTGTGATGTTTAACATCACAAATGCACAACAACTAACTGAATTTTGTTGTTTGTCTGAACAGAAATGATGTTAGATTTGTGTATCTTTCTGTGGGTTGATTCAACATGAGAATGGATTCAAAAATACACATTCCTTCACAGTGCCTGGTTTTAACATCATATCAAGGAAAGGGACACTGAGGAAGGTAATAAAGACAGTCTTGAATCACTGACACCACCCCTTCCCCATAGCCTGGCAGCAGCAGAGACAAAATGTGTGTGCTTGGAGGAGAAAGAGTGCAGTGATTGTGGGACTTCACGTTGGAACTCAGTGCTGTCCTGCCACAGCAGAAAGCAACACAGGGCAGAATTCAACCAGAACCCACAGAGGGAGCATTTAGACCAACCCTAGCCAGAGGAGAATTGCACATCCCAGTGGTCAGAACCTGAGTTCCAGCAAGCCCCACCACTTCAGGCTAAAGTACTCTGGGGTCCTAAATAAACTTGAAAGGTAGTCTAAGCCACAAGGACTGCAATTCCTAAGCAAGTACTGATGCCATGTGGCTTGAAGCCAGTGGACTTCTGGGGCATGCGATCTAGTGAGACACCTAGTGAGACAAAGCAGCCAAGAGAGTGTTTGCATCACCCCTTCCCAGCCCAAGGCAGCACAGCTCGCAGCTCCAGGAGAGGCTCCTTCCTTCTGTTTGAGGAGAGGCATGGGGAGATAAAGAGGACCTTTTCTTGCAACTTGGATACCAACTCACTCACAGCAGGCTAGGGCACCAGGCAGAGTCCTGAGGCCCCCATTCCAGGCTCTAGCTCCTGAAAAACATTTCTAGATACATTTAGGTCCAGAACGGAGACTGCTGCCTTGAAGGAAAGGACCCAGTCCTGGCAGGATTAATCACCTGCTGACTAAAGAACCCTTTGGCCTTGAGTAAACGTCAGTGGTAGCCAGGCAGTACTTACCACAGGCCTTGGGTGAGACTCAGAGCCATGCTGGCTTCTGCTGTGACTCAGTGCATTCCAAGCTGTGCTGGCCTCAGGGAGAGACTCCTTCTGCTTGAGGAAAGCAGAGGGAAAATTAAAGGGAACTTTGTCTTGCAGCTTAGGGACCAGCTCAGCTACAGTAGGGTAGAGCACTGAGCAGGCTCTTGGGGTCCCAGATTCCAGGCCTTCGTTCCTGGAAGGCATTTCTAGACCTGCTCTAGGCTAGAGGGGAGCCCAATGCCCTGAAAGGAGAGACCCAAGCATGGCAGCACTCACCACAAGCTGACTGAAAGTGAACGTCAGCCATAGCCTGACAGTATTTGTCATGGGCCTGGGGCAGTGTTGGACAGGGAAAGAAACTCCTTTTGCATAAGGAAAGGAAAAGGAAGAGTGGAAAAGACTTTATATTGTGTCAGCTCAGCTGCAGTAGGGTAGAGCACCAAGTAGATTCGTCAGGTTCCTGACTCCAGGCCTTGACTGCCAATGGCATTTCTGGACCTTCCCTGGGCCAGGGGGAGCTCACCACTCTGAAGAAAAAAACACAAGCCTGGATGGATTCACCACCTGCTGACTGAAGAGCCCTTGGCCTTGAGTGGACATTTGCAGTAGCCAGGCAGTAGTCACTATAGGCCTTGTGTAAGACTCAGTGTGCTGTGCGAGCTTTAAGTCTGACTCAGTGTAGTCCCAGTGCTGATGGCCACAACGGTGCTTGTGCCACCCCTCCCCCAATTCCAGGCAGCTCAGCATGGAGAATGGGACTTCATGATTTCATTTGTTTAGGGGAAAGTAAGGGAAGAGAACAAGGGTCTCTGTCTGGTAATCTAGGGATTCTCCTGGATCTTATCCAAGACCACCAAGATGGTATATAAGTCTATAAGTCTGCAAGAGACACGGCATTGCTGGGCTTAAGGTGCCTGCTAATGCAGGTCTGGTTATAGCGATCAAGGATTTAAATCACAACACTCAATTTTCTTTGAATACTTGGAAAGCCTTCCCAAAAAGGACAGGTACAAACAAGCCCAGACAGTGAAAACTACAATAAATACCAAACTCCTCAATGCCCAAACAATGATAAATTTCCACAAGCATCAAGATCATCCAAGAAAACATGACCACTCCAAATCAACTAAATCAGGCACCAGTGACCAATCCCGGAGTGACAGAAATATGTGATCTTTCAGATAGATAATTCAAAATATGTGTTTTGGGAAAGCTCAGTGAAATTCATGATAACATAAAGAAGGAATTCAAAATCCCATCAGATAAATTTAACAAGGAGATTGAAATAATTTTTTAAAACCCAGCAGAAATTCTGGAGCTGAAAAATACAGTTGACATATTAAGGAATGCATCAGTCTCTCAACAGCAGAATTGATCAAGCAGAAGAAAGAATTCATAATCTTGAAGATAGGCTATTTGAAAATACACAGTGAGAGGAGAAAAAAGAATGAAGCACGCCTACAAGATCCAGAAAATAGCTTTGGAAGGGCAAATCTAAGAGTTATTGGCCTTAGCGAAGAGATAGAGAGAGAGATTGGAGTGAAAAGTTTATTCAAAGGGATAAAAAAAGGGAATTTTCCAAACCTAGAGAAATATATTCAAGCACAAGAGAAGTATAGAACACCAAGCAGATTTAACCCAAATAAGACTATTTTAAAGCATTTAATAATCAAATTCTCAAAGGTCAAAGATAAAGAAAGGATCCTAAAAGCAGCAAAAGAAATAAATAGCATATAATGGAGCTTCAATATGTCTGGGAGCAGACTCTTCAGTGTAAAACATACAGGCCGGGATAGAGTGGCATGACATATTTAAAATGATGAAGGAAAAAACTTTTATCCTAGAATAGTATATCTGTTGGAAATATCCTTCAAACATGGTGGAGAAATAAAGACTTTCCCAGAGAAACAAAAACTGAGGGACTTCATCAACACCAGAATTGTCCTACAAGAAATGCTAAAGGGAGTTTTTAATCTGAAAGAAAAGAATATTAATGTGCAATAAAAAATCATCTGAAGGTACAAAACTCACTGGTAATAGTAAGTACACAGAATATTACAACATTGTAATTGTGATGTATAAACTACTCATATTTTGAGTAGAAAGACTAAAAGATAAACCTACTAAATATAATAACTATAGGCTAGGTGTGGTAGCTCATGCCTGTAATCTCAGCACTTCAGGGGGCCAAGGCAGGCAGACCACTTGAGCTCCAAGAGTTCAAGACCAGCCTAGGAAACATGGTGAAACCCCCTCTCTACAAACAATTACAAAATAAAAAAGTTTGATGGATATGGTGGTACATGTCTATAGTCCCAGCTACTCAGGAGGCTGGGATGGGAGGATCATCACTTGAGCCAGGAGGTTGAGGCTTCAGTGAGCCTTGGTCAAGCCTCTGCAGTCTGGCCTGGGTAACACAGCAAGACCCTGTTTCAAAAAAAAAAAAAATACACACGTGTGTGTGTTTATATATATTATTTATCATATATTATATAATGTATTATATTATTTTTTATATACACATATTAACCACAAAAACTTCTGAAGACATAGACAATATGATAAGAAATAAATAGAAACAACAAAAAGTTAAAAAGCAGGGGAATGAAGTTAAAGTGTAGAGCTTTTATTAGATTTTGCTTTGCTTGTTCGTTAGTTTGTTTCTGCAATCAGTTTTAACTTGTCAGTTTAAAATAAGGGGTTTTATTATTTGCAAGCCTCATGGTAACCTCAAATCAAAACATATACAACAGATACATAAAAATAGAAAGCAAGAAATTAAAACATACCACCAGGGAAAATCACCTTCAGTAACAGGAAGACAAGGAGGAAAGAAAGAAGGAAGAGAAGACCACAAAACAACCAGAAAACAAATAATGAAATGGCAGGAGTAAGTTCTTAGTTATCAATAATAATAATAACATTCAATAACATCAATAGTAATATAATCAATAATAACATTAAACGTAAATGGACTAACTTCTCCAATAAAAAGGCAGAGTGGCTGAATGGTTTGAAAAATAAGACCCAGTGATCTGCTAGGTAAAGGAAACACACTTCTCCTATAAAGACACACAGAGGCTGAAAATAAAGGGATGGAAAAAGATATTCCATGCCAATGGAAACCAAAAAAGAACAAGAGTAGCTATATTTATATTGGACAAAATAAATTTCAAGACAAAAACTATAAAAAGAAACAAAGAAGGTCATTATAAAATGATAAAAGAGTCAATTCAGCAAGAAGATATAACAATTGTAAGTATACGTGCACCCAATACTGGAGCATTCAGATATATAAAGTAAATATTATTAAAACTAAAGAGAGAGATAGACCCCAATACAATAAGAGATGGAGACTTCAACACTCCACTTTCAGCATTGGACAGATCCTCCAAACAGAAAATCAACAAAGAAACATCAGGCTTAATCTGCTCTATAGACCAAATGGTCCTAATAGATAATTACAGAACATTTCATACAATGGCTGCAGAATACACATTTTTCTCCCCAGTACATGGCTCATTCTCAAGGATAGACCATATGTTAGGCCACAAAACAAATCTTTAAAAATCTGAAACATTAAAATCATATCAAGTATCTTCTCTGACCACAGTTGAATCAAACTAAAAATCAATAACAAGAGGAACTTTGAGAACTATATAAACACATGGAAATTAAACAACATGCTCCTGAATGACCAGTGAATCAATGAAGAAATTAAGAAGAAAATTTAAAAATTTATTGAAACAAATAAAAATGGAAACACAACATACCAAAATCTATGGGACACAGCCAAAGCAGTACTAAGAAGAAAGTTTATAACAATAAGCATCTATATCAAAAAAGTAGACAAACTTCAAATAAAGAACCTAATAATACATGTTAAAGAACTAGAAAAGTAAGAGCACACCAAACCCAAAATTAGTTGAAAAAAAGAAATAATAAAGATCAGAGCAGACACAAATGTAGTTAAAACAAAAATAAAATATAAAAGATAACTGAAATGAATAGTTGGTTTTTTGAAAAGATAAAATTGACAAAGCTTTAGTGATACTAACTAAGAAGAAAAGAGAGAAGACCCAAATAAATATAATAAGAGATGAAAATGATACATTACAACTGATACTGCAGAAATTCAGAGGATCGTTACAGACTACTATGAGCAACTATATGCCAATAAATTGGGAAAGCTAGAATAAATGAATACATTCCTAGACCTGTACAACCTACCAAGATTGAACCATGAAGAAATCCAAAACCTGAATAGACCATAAGAAGTAATGAGATTGAAATCATAATAAAAAGTCTCTCAGCAAAGAAAAGCCCAGGACCTAATGGCTTCATTGCTAAATTTTATCAAACATTTAAACAAGAACTAATACCAATCCTACTTAAACTATTCCAAAAAATAGAAGACAAGGAAACACTTCCAAACTCATTCTACCAGGCCAGTATTACTGTGATACCAAAACCAGACAAAGACACATCAAAAAAAGAAAACTACAGACCAATATCCCTGATAAACGTTAATGTAAAAAATCCTCAACAAAATACTAGCAAACCAAATTCAACAACACATTAAAGAAATCATTCATCATGACCAAGTGGGATTTCTTCCAGGAATGCAAGGATGGTTCAGCATATGCAAATCAATCAATGTGATACATTGTATCAACAGAATGAAGAATGAAAACCAGATGATAATTTCACCTGATGCTGAAAAAAACATTTGATTAGATTCAATATCCCTTTATGATAAAAACTCAAAAAACTGAGGATAGTAGGAATATATCTTCACACAATAAAAGCCATGTGTGGCATACAACTAGTATCATACTGAATGGGGAAAAACTGAAAGCCTTTCCTCTAAGACCTGGAACACAACAAGGATGCCCACTTTCACCACTGTTATTCACCACAATACTGGAACTTCTAGCTAGAGCAAACAGACGAACAAAAGAAAGAAAGGGGACCCAAATTAAAGAGGAAAAAGTCCAATTATTCTTGTTTGCAGATGATATGATTTTATATTTGGAAAAACCTAAAGACTCTACCAAAAAAACTATTTGAATTGATAAACAAAATTCAGTAAAGTTGCAGGATACAAAATCAGCACACAAAACTCAGTATTTCTATATACCAAGAGAAAGCAATCTGTAAAAGAAATTTTTAAAAATTCCATTTATAATAGCTACAAATATTAATAAAATAAGATACCTATGAGTAAACTTATAGTGAAAAATCTCTACAATAAAAACAATAAAACATTGATGCAAGAAATTGAAGAGAACAGGAAAAAATGAACAGATATTCCATGTTCATGAGTTGGAAGAACCAATCTTGTTAAAATGTCCATACTACCCAAGCAATCTACAGACCAAATGCAATCCCTATTGAAATATCAATTGCATTCTTCACAGAAATAGAAAAATAAATTATAAAATCTATTTGGGACCACAGAAGACCCAGAATAGCCAAAGCCATCCTGAGCAAAAAGAACAAACCTGGAGGAATAACATTACTTGACTTCAAATTATACTACAGAGTCATAGCACCCAAATAGCATGGTACTAGCATAAAAACAGACACGTAGACCAATGGAACAGAATAGGGAACCCAGAAATAGATCCATACATCTATAGTGAACTCATTTTCAACAAAGATGCCAAGAATATACATGGGGGAAAAGACAGCCGTCTCGATAAATGGTGCTGGGAAAACTGGATACTATATGCAGAAGAATGAAATTAGACTCCTGTCTCTCACCATATACAAAAATCAAATTAAAATGGATTAAAGACTTAAATCTAAGACTCAAACTATGATACTACTAAAAGAAAACATTGGGGAAAATCTCCAGGACATTGGTCTGGGCAAAGATTTATTGAGTGATACCCCAAAAGTACAGGCAACCAAGGCAAAAATGAACAAATGGGATCACATCAAGTTAAAAAGCTCTGCACAGCAAAGGGAACAATCAACAAAGCAAAGAGACACCCCACAGAATGAGAGAAAATATGTGCAAACTATCCATCGGACAAGAGATTAATAACAAGACTATATAAGGAGCTCAAAAAACTCAATAGGAAAAAATACAATAATCCAATTTTAAAAAGGGCAAAGATCTGAATAGACATTTCTCAAAAGAAGACCTACACTTTGGGAGGCCAAGATGGGTGGATCACGAGGTCAGGAGTTCAAGACTAGCCTGACCAACATAGCGAAACCCTGTCTCTAACAAAAATACAAAAATTAACCTGGTGTGGTGGTGCTCACCTGTAATCCCAGCTACTCAGGAGGCTGAGGCAGGAGAATCACTTGAACTTGGGAGGCAGAGGTTGCAGTGAGCCAAGATCGTACCACTGCACTCCAGCCTGGGTGACAGAGTGAGACTCCATCTCAAAAAAAAAAAAAAAAAAAAAAAACAAGACCTACAAATGGCAAACAGGTATAGGAAAAGGTGGTCAACATAACATCATCAGAGAAAAGCAAATCAAAATACAATAAGATATCATCTCACCCTAGTTAAAATGCTTTTATCCAAAAGACAGGCAATAACAAATGCTGGTGAAAATATGGAGAAAAGGGAACTCTCATATGCTGTTGGTGGGAATATAAATTAGTACAACCACTATGTAGAACAATCTGGAGGTTCCTCAAAAAAACTAAAAATTGAATTACCATATGATTCAGCAATCCCACTGTTAGATATATACCTAAAAGAAAGGAAATCAATATATCAAAGAGATATCTGCACTCCCATGTTTGTTGTAGCACTATTCACAATAGCCAAGATTTGGAAGCAACCTAAGTGTCCATCAACAGATAAATATATAAAGAAAATGTGGTACATATACACAATGGAGTACTATTCAACCATACAAAAGAGTAAGATCCAGTCATTTGCAACAACATGGATGGAACTGGAAAACATCATGTTAAGTGAAATAAGCCAGGCACAGAAAGACAAACCTCACACCTTCTCACTCATTTGTAGGAGCTAAAAATTAAAACAGTTGAACTCATGGAGGTAGAGAATAGAACGATGCTGGGAAGGGTATGGGGTAGAGGGATGAATTGGAGATGGTTAATGGAAATAAAAATATAATTAGATAGAATGAATAAGAGCAAGTGTTCAATAGCACAAGATGACTACAGTCGACAATAACTTATTGTACATTTTATAATAACTGAAAGAGTATAATTGAAATGTTTAAAATGCAGAGAAAGGATAAATGCTTAAGGTGATAGATACCCAATTTACCCTGATGTGATCATTACACATTGCATGTCTATATTAAAATACCTCATGTACCCCATAAATGTATACACCTATGTACCCATAAAAATAAATAAATAAAATTATTTTTAAAAATACACATTCCTAGAGCAACCAAAGGTAAATCTCTTGATATCT
Organism: Macaca fascicularis; assembly: GCF_037993035.2. Taxonomy (NCBI): domain Eukaryota; kingdom Metazoa; phylum Chordata; class Mammalia; order Primates; family Cercopithecidae; genus Macaca; species Macaca fascicularis. The sequence goes on along the minus strand of NC_088386.1, from coordinate 99,670,298 downwards.
GTTAAGATGTCCAAATTCACAACATCATAATGACACACAATTTTCCTTCTTAAAATATGACCATCCCTGGGCACGGTGGCTCATGCCTGTAATCCCAGCCACTCAGGCTGAGGCAGGAGAATAGTTTGAACCCAGAGTTGGAGGTTGCAGTGAGCTGAGATCGCACCACTGCACTCCAGCCTGGGTGACAGAGTGAGTGAGACTCCATCTCAGGAAAAAAAAAAAAAAAAGGTGACCTATGCATGAGCTTGTTCAGGAATACTCCATGAGTTTAAGAATTTTTATAAATACCATGAAACAGGCCAGGTGCAGTGGCTCATGCCTGTAATCCCAGCACTTTGGGAAGCCAAGGCAGGTGGATCACCTGAGGTCAGGAGTTCAAGACCAGCCTGGCTAACATGGCGAAACCCTGTCTCTACTGAAAATACAAAAATTAGCCAGGCATAGTGGCCGGTAATCCCAGCTACTCAGGAGGCTGAGGCAGGAGAATTGCTTGAACCAGGAGGCAGAGGTTTCAATGAGCCGAGGTCGCACCATTGCACTTCAGCCTGGGCAACAAGACTAAAACTCATCTCAAAAAAATAATAATAATAAATAAATACCATGAAACAATAGAAAAAAATTATGTTTATATGTTTTTTTCCCTGGAAGAAGTTCCATAACTTTTAAAATATTCCCGAAAGGGTCCATTTTCTATCAAAAGGTTATGAACAATTGAATTTAGTGGTGACTCAGATATATAATAGGAACAAGCCCAGAATATACGCACAAGGAAAAAAAACGTGGAGCCGGATTCATGAAAACTTGCCAGTGAATGAAACAGTGTGACACTCCAAAACCTCCATTTTCTTATTTTCTTATGAAGAACTAGACATTTCTTAGACCTGTCTTAGATAAAAATGGGGCAGCAGCTCAGCAGACAATTATTTTTCCAGAAATCATGTCTGTAGGCTTCTCCCCTTCTTCCATAAAAGACTCCTCCCCATTGGCATTTGATGTAAGGTGAACAAGTCAAAATAGTTCCCCGAGACTTTTCAGGCTGAAGCTGAGAGAAATGATACTCTTTTTTCTATTCGATCACTCTCCCAAGTAGCTAGGAATACAGGCGCGTGCCACCACACCCAGCTAATTTTTGTATTTTTAGTAGAGATGGAGTTTCACCATGTTGGCCAGGCTGGTCTTGAACTCCTGACCTCAGGTGATCCACCCGCATTGGTCTCCCAAAGTGCTGGGATTACAGGCATGAGCCACCATGCCTGGCCTTTTAATGTTGTTTTGTTTTGTTTTTTAATTGTCAAAGGAAAGCCTATGAGAATGGCAATACCATGGTTGGAAAGAATGTACATAACAATGTACATATGTCAGAATTTTGGCCTAAAAATACAGAAGGCACATATGACTCATCATTTGTATTTGGCACTAGGAGACATGATTTCAAATATGCTGATAATGACAATGTTCTTTAGAAAAATTCAAAGATTACACACAATATTTTATGAATCTGCCAACAGATAGAAATCTTGATGAAAGATTCAAATTTGACCTTACAATTGCTTTTGAAAACATGACTGTTACAGACCACATGTTTGTGTCCCACAGAATTCATATGTTGAAACCCTAACCCCCAATGGAGTGCTATTAGGAGGTGAGGACTTTAGGAGGTAGGTAGGTCATTTGGGTGAGGCTCTCATGATGAAATTAGTGCTCTTCTAAGAAGAGACTCAAAAGAGCTTGCTTCCTCTCTCTATTTCATACCCTATAAAGGTACCACAAGATGACCATCTGCAAACCAGGAAGCAGGCCCTCACTAGACACTGGATCTTGGACTTCCCAGCCTCCAGAACTGTGAGAAATAAATCTCTGTTGTTTAAGCAACTAGCTTATGGTAATTTGTTACGGCAGTCCAGACCGACTAAGATAGATGGGAATGCCAACAAACACTATTAAAGCAACTAGATTTAACTTAAATAAGCTATAGAATGCATTAGCAAAGATAAGTAAAACAACAGAAGATCCTCAAAGAACAAATTGCAGTCTTTGTCAGAAAATGAAATGACTTCTGTATTAGTTCTAGCTCTAGTTATTTGATATGAATTGTTACCATTTACTATTACAAAAAGAAACAAATCTAAATGTGAATATTTTATTTTAAAAAGAAATTTAATTTTTATTTTAGAGCGAATGAGTTTTCTGCATAAAAAATACATGTTAAAAACTGAAACTAAAGTAGCATTTCAACAAAACATAAAGAAATTAGAACAAAACACAAAACCATTTGCAAGGATATGAAGGAAAAGATTCACCTATAAATAATCCTGAAACTAATTTCTCTAGACTATTTTCTGGTTGTTTGAGATAAAGGCACAATCTCAATTGAGACTAACAACTACAATGAACAAAGAAAACTTGTTTAATTTATAATAGTATTAAGTCAATAATGCACAAATTATATGGAAAAATCCTGATTAGACTGTGTTATTTATACTGAAATAAAGGCAAGAAAAATAAATTTTATGGGCCAGGCACAGTGGCTCATGCCTGTAATCTCAGCACTTTGGGAGGCCGAGGCGGGCAGGTGGATCACCTGAGGTCAGGAGTTCAAGACCAGCCTGGTCAACACAGCAAAACCCTGTCTTTACTAAAAAAATACAAAACTAGATGGGCATGGTGGCAGGTGCCTGTAATCCTAGCTATTCCGGAGGCTGAGGCAGGATAATTGCTAGAACCTGAGAGGCAGAGACTGCAGGGACCCAAGATCATGCCACTGCACTCCAGCCTGGTCAACAAGAGTGAAATTCTGTCTCAAGGCTGGGTGTGGTGGCTCACGCTTGTAATCCCAGCACTTTGGGAGGCCGAGGCGGGTGGATCACGAGGTCAGGAGATCGAGATCATCCTGGCTAACACGGTGAAACCTTATTTCTACTGAAAATACAAAAAAATTAGCCACACATGGTGGCGGGCGCCTGTAGTCCCAGCTACTCGGGAGGCTGAGGCAGGAGAATGGCATGAACCCGGGAGGCGGAGCTTGCACTGAGCCGAGATCACGCCACTGCACTCCAGGCTGGGCGACAGAGCGAGACTCCATCTCAAAAAAAAAAAAAAAAAAAAAAAAAAGAAAGAAAGAAATTCTGTCTCAAAAAAATAGATAAATAAATAAGTAAATGTTATGACATAAATATTTGATAAATCCTTTAAATCTTCTGCTATGGAATAGTAAATACAGAAAAGTACACAAGTCATACATATACAGCTCAGAAAATTTGCAGAGTGAATAGTAATCAGCACCCAGTTCAAGAAACTGAATATTGTATCTGTCTTAATTTTATTGCTCATACAATCATCTCAACCCATTAACAGAAGACCCGGACGTGTGTGATAATAACTAAATTCAATTGTCATTGATATTTTGCCAACTTTCAGTTTTACTTTACGTGTAGTTTTCTATTTGTCATCAAAAAGACATATTTGTCAAAATAGGGGGATAGAACATATGTAATCACACTTAGCTCTCTTGATTGATGATGTCTAGATATTTAGTGGGTCTCCGTTGATTGGACTTTATCCTAAGCTCCACAAAGATTATGGCTGGTCCTGACCATGACCTCCACTTCAAAATGTCCTCTGCACATGGCTTCTTTAACTCTTCTGCACCTGGCAGATCTAGGTATAAAGAAGCTTTGCCTGCCCATCTATTTCCCTCCCAGGCCCCAGTCTAAATTCGGTGCATGCTGTTATTCTATCACATAAGCCTATATTCTTTTTTGTAGCACCTACCACAGTCCATAATTGCATATGTATTTGTGAGTTTCTGTGTTAATGTCTGTCTCCTCTGCCAGCTTAAAAGCTCCATGAGGTGAGGAAATTTATTTCTTCTCTCATCATTTTATACCCAGCATATAGCTCATAGATGGTATTCAATAAATATTTATTAAATGAATGAGAAAATGAATAAACTATACATTGAGGACTGGCTCATAGATCTATCTCTCTAGCCTCTGCTCACTCCTGAGTGCCACAACTCTATTAGTTGTACAGCTGCATCATAAGGCATCTCCACCTGGATTCTCACAAACATGTCAAATTCAACGTGTCCAAAGTGAAATTCACCATCATGCCCCCTACTAAAATTAATTTCTCCTCCTGCATCTCTAGCTTAGAGAGTGTAAGTACCACCTGCACCAGTCTAAAACCAGGGAGTGGCTGGCTACAGTGGCTCACGCATGTTATCCCAGCACTTTGGGAGGCTGAGGCGGGTGGATCACCTGAGGTCAGGAGTTCAAGACCAGCCCGGCCAACATGGTGAAACCCATCTTTACTAAAAATACAAAAATTAGCTGGACATGGTGGCATCCACCTGTAATCCCAGTTACTTAGGAGGCTGAGGCAGGAGAATTGCTTTAACCCAGGAGGTGGAGGTTGCAGTGAGCTGAGATTGTGCCACTGCACTCCAGCCTGGGTGACAGAGCAAGACTCCATCTCCAAAAAATAAATAAATAAATAAAACCAAGGAGTGACCTTCTCCTTCCCCCTATCTTCTAGTCTGCCAGTGGTCCTCACCTTTCTGTCCTCTAAGTACCTTCCACTAATGCATCCCTTCAACTCATGTTCTTCTTTGATTTACTGCAACAGCTGTTGAACCACTCCTCACATTGCTAGCAAAATAATCTTTCCAAAATGCAAATTTAATCAGGTCCCTCTTGTGCTTAAAACCTTCCAAAAAATTGGAAGGGTAGAAGTTAGTAAAAGTGAGCTGAATTCTTCATCTTCATAGTGGAGAGTCTGTAAATACTGTTCGGTTTGACAAATCAAGAAACAGGGATATAAACATATTGAGAGTTATGGAGGTAAATGGAAACTGTTAAAAATGGTAACCTCTGAAAAATAGAAATGTGGGACAGGGGACAAGGAGGAGGAAGACATTTAGTTTTCATTTTGTAGCTTTCTGCAATGTAAGATTATTGGTTATGTATTACAAATAATAATTGTAAAGCAAATTTTTAAAATTATATATTGTATTAGCTTCCCCTTGCCCTTGGGATAAGCCCCAACTTCCTCGGAATAAAGAGTTTGTCTTAATACAGGTGGTCTCATCTCTTATATTCTCTTGTACTTAACCTACTGTCCAGCCATCCGGAATTCACACATTGAACTCCTCAAAGGCATTGTGCTTGTGCTTTTGCACAAGTTAGTCTCTCTACCTGAAATGTAATTCCCTTCTTCATCACTTGCCTAAGCCTCCCTTGTTCTTTAAGATTCAGCTGCTCTCATCTACAAATACTTTCCTGAGCCTCCCCAACTCCTTGCACAGTTAGATGATGCCCCACCTTTGAGCCACAATAATTCACTATGTAGAGCTCTATCATAGACCTGAAAACCATGTGAAAAGCTTTGTCTCCCATAGCCTGGGAGCTTAGCTTCTTGAGGACAGGATCTATATCTAGCTCCTGTGACAAGTGCAGTGCCTGGCATGGAATGGATACTTAATAAATGCTGATGAATAAACAAAGAAACAATAAGCTTACATCTTACATCTATTCATCTCTAAAATGAAGGAGTTACAAGCAAAGGAATAGTTTCTTTGAAGTGATTCTACATTAAAAAGCTGACAATACAACTGGAAAAAAATAGACAGAGGATATGAGTAGACAGTTCACAGAAAAAAATAAAAATGACTCTTATGAGAAATGAAAATATGATGAATTTGTTTCATAAAAATGAAATGCAAATCAACTCAATGATAAAATATCATTTCAAACTATCAAATTGGCAAAGATCAAACACGTTGATTACACTGTGTTAATGAGAATAAATAGGGTAAAAGGCTGTCTCATACGTGACTGGTGGGAGTGTGTATCATTGTAACCTCTGTGCAAAGCAAATTGGCAGTATTTCTAAAAATTAAAAATGCAAGTACTTGTTCTCAAAGCTATTCTATTTCCCACAAGTTTGAAAAGCTGTGTATTGCTTTTCAGGGCCAGATTGGAATTCCAGTCCACAATAGTCTTTCACCTCTGAACTGGAATTGTTCATCACTTAATTAGATCTTCGTATATACTACCTTTATGATCAGTTATTTCCCCAACCACGTAGTAAATTGCTAAGGTCAAAACTATGTCAAATCTCCTTCTGTCCTTCTCAGTGCCCATCACTAGACTGAACACATGTGTGGCCCATTTGTGTCCTTTTTATAGGACACACGCAGGAAATCCCCAAGCCATTCTAGAAGCTAATGTGTTATCCCAGGACCCCCAGAGAAGATCAATTGTTGCCTGAGGTGCCACTGCCAAAATCAAGGAGAGACTGAAAGGATGAAGATCCAGGTCCAGTACATCTACTTTGGTCTTATGATAACATTTCATTAGAAGAAAATTTTAAATATAAGTATACTTTGAATTTTTTTTTTCTTTTTTTTTTTTTGAGACGGAGTCTCGCTCTGTCGCCCAGGCTGGAGTGGCTGAGGTTCTTTAGTCTGGCCCCCTCATGTACTGATAACTAGGAAATAAGAGTAGACTACATTAACTGAAGGGTTCTAGGTACATCCCCAAAACTAACCCCAAGCCCAGTGTCTTAGTCCATTTGCATTGCTATAAAGGAATACCTGAGACTGGGTAATTTATAACAAAAAGAGGTTTATTTGGAACATAGTTCTGCAGGCTGTACAAGAAGTATAGCACTCTATTCTGCTTCTGTCACGGACTTCAGGAAGCTTCCAGTCATGGCAGAAGGGGGAGGGGGAGCTGGTGTGTAAAGATCACATGGCAGGAAGTGAGACAGAGAAAGAGAGAGTGAGAAAGGGAGAGAAATAGTCAGGGGAGAAGGGAGGCACTGAATAAGATGCCAGACTCTTTTTGACAACCAGATCTCCTGGAAACTAACAGCAAGAACCCACTGAATCCCAAAAGAATGGCACCAAGTCATTCATGAGGGATCCGCCCCCATGACCCAAACACCTCCCACTAGACCCCATCTCCAACACTGGGGATCAAATTTCAAAATGAGATTTGGAGAGGACAAATATCCAAGCTATATCACCTAGTATTCTTCAGGTCACAAAAACATTTTTTGTTTTTCTTCTAAGAGCCTAACTAGGACATGAACTAGGAAGTTTCTTCTCCTCATTACTCCCCAAAGACAAACCCACCCAATGTAAGTCAAGAAAAACCAACCAACTAAATTAAAGCATGCAGAGCTAAGATGAAGGAAAGACTAAAGAAGGGACCGAGGAGATAAATTTTTGTGATATTTAGAACCATTCCATTTTGTGGGGAAAGGGGTAGTTTTATTTTGTTTTAACTATTACTCATCCTAGAAAATTCCTGCTTTGAGAATGGGGATATAGCTTCTACAAAGCTCAGTAACCAAATGGCAGAAAGGCTAGCATTCTATCAGGGCCTCAATAGCCTATACATGAGGGCATTAGAGAAGGCGCCCTCTCTTCATTAAGCAGGTGCAGAGCTTGATAAGGGGAGCTTGACTAGATTTCAGCCCCCTCCATTCCCTTCACTAGGGGCCTTTGTGCAAGGCACACAATGCATAAATGTACGTAGTAGTACTATTTTCTGGAGTAGAAAAATCTTGGGATTTCCCGAAGCTGTTCACCCCAACTCGGAACTGGAACACCACGTGTAAAGTCAGGAGAATTCATTCTGCCAGAAGTTTTTTTCATTACTGACATCCTAGACTGTTGGCACAATAATCTTAATCATCCAACCTTTTAGAGGCAATTTCCTGATCTCGGCTGGACAGACCAGGCTAAATGCTCCCTTTGGCCCTATTTTTAAATTGCCCAGATGGTGTGAATAGGTGTATGACTTAGAGTGCCCCCATATGCTGGGCTGCTTCCAGGAACGATTTGTACCTTGGGTATAACAAGACCAGAGTGAGGAATGGGGGCAAGGGATGGTAAGGGTTAGGTCGGTGCCTTTCTGATCTGAGTAATACTGATTTCATCAGCTGCTTGTGAAATGCTGAGCCTTAATGTAGATTCATGAGGGGTTACTTTTGGCCACCCACAAATGGTGGCCAAGTACAGATTGAGAAAATGAGATAGGTAGAAAGTGGGAGGCCAATTCAGAGAGAGCTGCTTCTGATCTCTTCTCTACCCACCCCGAGTTGGATTTGGGTATACTATGTAGGGAAGAATTAGCAGGGAGGTCAAGCCGGTTCATCACATCCGACACAGACCATTTCCTGCCCCTTCCCTTCTGTGCATAGAAATTTGTTTCCTGGCCGGGCACAGTGGCTCACGCCTGTAATCCCAGCACTTTGGGAGGCCGAGGCAGGCGGATCACGAGGTCAGGAGATTGAGACCATCCTGGCTAACACGGTGAAACCCCGTCTCTATTAAAAATACAGAAAATTCGCCAGGCGTGGTGGTGGGCGCCTGTAGTCCCAGCTACTTGGGAGGCTGAGGCAGGAGAATGGCGTGAACCTGAGAGGCAGAGCTTGCAGTGAGCCGAGATCGCACCACTGCACTTCAGCCTGGGCAGCAGAGCAAGACTCTTGTCTAAAAAAAAAAAAAAGAAGAAAAGAAAAAGAAAAAAAAAATTGTTTCCTTGGAGATTATAAGGATGTGATGCCTAGAAAAGAAGGAAAAGAGTAGAAAGGACTTGAGAAAAGAGTAACAACAGTTCCCAAGGCGTTTAGGCTTTCATCAATAATATAGGCTGGGCACAGTGGCTCACGCCTGTAATCCCAGCACTTTGGGGGGCCGAGGTGGGCGGATCACTTGAGGCCAGGAGTTTGAGACCAACCTGGCCAACATGGTGAAACCTCATCTCTACTAAAAAATAAAAATAAAAATAAAAAATAAAAGAATTAGCCGGGAGTGGTGGCATGTGCCTGTCGTCCCAGCTACTCGGGAGACTGAGGCATGAGAATCGCTTGAACCCGAGAGGCAGAGGATGCAGTGAGCCAAGACGCTGTCAAAATTAATAATAATAATAATAATAATAATATAGAGAAGACTCTGTCATCCTGAAACAGCTTCTCATTCCCTTTGCTTATAACTTCCCATTTCTTCTACCTCAAATAGCTTTCCTTAGATGAAAGCTCTTCCTTCTTCTTTATTGATCCGTGTCCTTCTTTCAAAAGAGATACTTGACTCTCATCACTCCCAAGAAGCCTTTACACACATTCAAACTGATTCCTTCTGGCCCTAAAAATGTAGAACTCAAAAATAAGCTTATAGCTAAGGTTGTGGCTTAGATCTAAGTCAAGGATCAGCAAACCGTAGCCCATAAGCTATGTCCAGCCCACCACCTGCCTTTGTACAGCCCATGAGCTAAAAATTGATTTTCCAAGTATAAATGGTTAGGGGAAAAAAACAAAAGAAAAGTAATATTGCATGACATGAAAATCACACGAACTTCACATATCAATATCCATAAATAAAGGTTTATTGGAATGCAGCCATGCTGATTTGTTTATATATTGTTTATGGCTGCTTTCACACTATAATGGCAAAACTGATTATTTATAGGAGACAGTATAGTCACAAAGCCTAAAATATTTACTATCTGGCCCTTAACAGAAAAAAATTTGCCAATTCCTGGTCTATGACGTTGAAAGAGTTAGAGATGTTAAATAGGAACATGTCAAAGAAATCAATTTCAGGCAAACCAACAAAGGCTATCAAGTAGCCACATTAAGACCTAAGTCCCAAAATCAAGACTAAGTGGTTACCCCGAGAGGCAGGATATATGGGACAGGAAAAGAAGAAAAAAACCTGAAGTAATATACAAAGCAGACATTCTACACTTTGGAAGTGTGGAGGTAGTATCTGTGCTGCTCAATGCCACATCCCTGTACCTAGCCCACATCTTAGTGCTGGGCAGGTGCCCATTAACTAGTTCTAGAATGAATGAAGTAGAAGAGAGGAAGGAGAAACATAAAGCAAATGAAAGAAGCATTGCATAGGGTTGGGGATAAAAGAAGGTCCCCAACAAAAACCTAAAGTTTGTCTGCCCTATGTAATATGTCACAGGTTCTCAAAAGTTAGCAGGAACCCCCACTTGGGAAGCTAAGTATGTGCCCAAGAGACTGAAGAAATGACTAAATAATTATGGTAACTACCCTGATGCCCATTCAAGGTCACCTTTTCCACCCCTTCCTCAGTCACCAGATGCAAATATATTTAGTACAGAGACTAAATTCAGACATGGAGATGAGCAAGGAAGGAAATCAAATATAAAGCTCATGAAATAAACAGCACCACTTGTCACTGTTGATCTTTGATTAACTGGCTCTTCTTTCCGAAACAGGGCCTCCTTTTCTTCTTTTTCTCTCTCTCTCTCTTTGTTTTCAGGTGACACCCACACATATCCTTCAGTGTTGGCAGAGATGCTCACTCAGATAACAACTGGAGTTCATGCTGCACATTTTCATCTTCGTGTGTCATCATCACCATGTAAAACCACAACTATAGGAAAACAAAGCTGTTTGCTGCTCTTCTTCTCAACTGACATTTCCACCCAGCTCATGATTTGTTCTTTGGAGCCAGAGGAGAGTTTCAATCTATCATTGAGATAGCTCTGCCTGATGAAGTGAGAGTAAAATCCAGTCCACTCCCACCCTGAAATCCATTCACCTTTCTTCAACTTTTTGTCCCTTCAAATTCCTAGCATTCAAGGGTCTTTCATAGAGTTTCAACAGGCAAACCAGCTAGGAAAATGAGCTTCGGGAAGCACACATTCTGTCCCTGAGAGTTGCACCAAGAATGAGGTCAGCTTGGAAGAGCTGATATATTCTTTGATCACCTCAAGCAATTTTCAAGTGTTGGGCCCAGTGTCAACACCCTGAAATGAACAAAAGTCACTCTGAGAAAGTGTGTGACTTTCTGCTCTGGACAGTGGCCTTGGTTTCTAAGTGCTAGGATCCTGTGAATCTTCAAAGAGAAAGCACATATTTCTTCTGGGATGCCAAATCAGGGAAAGCCGAGAGGCCCCACCATTCACATGTGTTCTTGAAGGGGTGTGATCCCAGTTCACTGCAGCCTCAGCCTCCTAAGTAGCTGGGACTACAGGCCTGCACCATCATGTCTGGCTAATTTTTTTTCTTTTTTTTTTTTAATAGAGACAGGATCTCCCTATGTTGCTCAAGCTGGTCTTGAACTCCTAGACTCAAGTGATCCTCCTGCATTAGCCTCCCAAATTGCTGACATTACAGGCATGAGTGACCATGCCCAGGCCCAAACTTTCTTATGAGCACTACTGTCAAAAAGGCAAGAGTTAAGCTTCAGTTTAGGAAACACAAACAGACATTAGAAGCAAAGTTACCAGAGAAGGTTCTGGTCTGCTTTCCAGACCTTCCCATTTGCTGCTGCACAGTGTGATGGTTAAGTCCCCATTACAATGGATCCAGAAGTTTCTTTAATTTTTTCTCACCTATCCATTATCTCTGATCCCGACAAGATGGGAGAGAAGAAAGGGTATTGCTTTAAAAAAGGAATCAATCTGTTTTATCATACTGGAGGGAAAAAGTGAATTCAGGGTTGTGGACAATTACAATATTCACCCAGTTGAGTAGCTAGAATGTGGTGGGAGGTGTTAGATGAAGCAAAGTTTGCATTTTATTTTGTTTTGAACTTGAGTTTCAAGGTACTAGAACCTTTTTACAGAAGTGGGTTACACTATTTTTACTAGCACAGTAAAGGAGTGCTTATTGAGCAGATTCATTTAATAGCTGACTTTTTTTTTTTTTTTTTTTTACCCACCTTGATCCTTTCCAATTGATTTGATTTGTCTTATTGAACTATCCATGAGTAACCAGCTGAGTTCAGTCTTTCTTGGAGTAGTAAGAGACATATAAGCTCATCTTTTTCAAGTTTAATTACCTTTATTAAGTTTAATAAGCTTCATTTCACCAAAGAAAAGAATCAGTTTAGAGATGAACTCATTGCACACCGATTTAATTGACTCTGAGTCACTTTCAGAGCAAAATTTCAACGAAGGAAACAGAAGGTGCTGCATGAATTATTAGACCAGCTCTTGTGTCTGTTGTTCAACCACCTTTCCCTTCCCCTACCCACAAGATGATAGGGGTGTGTGTGTGTGTGTGTGTGTGTGTGTGTGTGTGTGTGTGTGCACGCTATTAGAGTGTTCAGCTATGATATGAGTATGACAGGTGAAGAAGTTGAAATTTTCTGTCCCCAGCATTTCCATTTGTGAGCACTTTTTGAATCAGAGTCAGAGAAGGTATTTATAGAATTTGTTGGGGGTAAAATCACCCCAGAAAAAAGAGCAGCAGGTCACTAGTGGGATGGGATTTTAACTACAAAGACAACATTTTCAGAAGTCTTAAGCTAAAGATATGTTTAAGACATAACCAATACTCCATTAAGAGGGAATTTGGGGGCTTCAATGGAAAATCAATTTACTCCTGACAGTGGCTTAGTTGGCATGAATTTTCTAACAGTATTGGTTTTCCTCACTGCACAAAAATTTCTAAAACATAAATGAACTTATACGCATCAGATTTTCTTTCACCAGATTTGGCTGTGTATATATTTTACCTCCTGTTTTTTTTAATAAAATGAATTTTTGGACTTCTTAACAGGAAAGTAGAAAATAGAACTGGCTTTCTCCCTCTCAAAGTATGATTATAACATTTAGACTGACCGTTACATAAGGCCGTGTAAAACTTATTCACTCAGTCAATAAATATTTATTATATACCAGGCACTGCTCTGGGCACTGGAGATACAGCAAGAAACAAAGCAAAGTTATTTGCCTCATGAAGCTTATAAACCATAAATAAATAAGAAAAATGTCTAATGTAAGATATGGTAAAATGCTATGGAGAAAAATAAGCAAGGAAAGCAGACAGCGTATGGGGGAGTTTAACTAGGGGAGAAGATGACACTTGAGCAACGACCTGAAGAGTGACGAGGCAAACCAAGTCATCTACAGAAGGACATTCCAGACAGAGTAAATAGGACATGTAAAGGCCCTGAGGTAGGAACATGCCTGTGCTGGTTGAGTATTCCTGACACATTCATATATGTCAGAAAGTATGCATCTATCTATAGGAAAGAGAGACTTCCTGAGCCTCAAATGGCCTTGCAGATAACACAAACTCCCTCACCCCGAGTCTGAGAGAATCTATGTCACTGTCTTTGACCTGGATTAGTAATAAGTCTATGCAATCAAGATCCTGGTTCTGGGTCCATTATTGGCACCATCTCTAATCTCCAGGATGTAGTTTACTTTAGCACTTTGGGATCAGTATCCAGGTCGGGTATAGTTCCCATCTGGCAGTGCAAATGGCTGGGATAAGGGATGAGACATCCATTTAACCACCAATATCCTCATTAAAATAGCCCTGAGGACTGGTGGCTCAGTTTGTTAACCTGAGGGACCGATGGGGTCAAGGCTGAAGTTGGATCTCTCTCAAATTTCTGAGCACTCATATGACACAGAACACATAGGTAAGCCTAACCTGACAGCTCAAAGAGGTCAGCCATTGGTCTAATAAGAAATTGTGACTGAAGTCAAGCAAACAAACCAGAAATGTAACCCGCTTGAAGTGAAATTAGTATTTGAAACTCTAGCTTTTTCAAAAAAGGCTAAACTGGAGATTGACACAAGGATTTACCCCACACCTCTTTTAAATAGCAAGTTCTCTCCAGATTCATTGCCAAAGCGAAGCATATCTCTTCTGAAAGCATATTTTTCTTAATACTAAAAGACAATATTAAAGTACAAATTTAAAGCAGACATATAGTAGTTTAGTAATTTTATCACTGAATATATAGAACATAATGTACACTTGGTCTCTTTAAATTGGCATGCTTAACCCAAATAGGTGAGCTCACAATCAAAAATTACAGGAGTACCATTAATTATAAGACTCTTACAATAATAGCAGCAAATGACATTGTTTTCTTCATAACTACCATATCTGAAACTATAAAAGCATTGCTCCAACCACTGTTTTTGAACCATTTCTTGGTTCATACTAATAGTGAAAACGGACTTCCCTATATAACATTTCTTCTTTGTTTCTGTGCAGAGTGAGTAAGAAACATCTCAAGTGTGATTCATCTTTAGTAGGCCTACTTTTCCAGTCAGAAAACAAAATCATTTATTACCATAGATCAAGTCTTTCCATTTAAAAAAAAGTATTTATTTATTTGCCACTGCCATTTCAAAAAACTCTCCAGCTCTGTCATTTTCAAATACAATCTGATAAGTGGGATAACTGTGTGCCCAAGAAGCTGGCAAGTGGCATAGGTGCAGGGCAAATCCAACAGTTCTTCAGCACCCAAATACTGCTGAGTTTGATCTTCTTGGGACTGATTAAATTCATGGAATGGAAGCCCATTTTAAAATCAACCAAAGTACAGTATTTTCTATCTGGAATCTCAAGATTCCTACTCCTCCCCTCCTCACATTAAAAAAAAAATTAAAATACCTCTTTCTATACATAAAAGTGGGAGGTGCCCTATATTCCATTACAAGATAAACTATTTTAAGAAACAGTAAAATGATGGAAGTTAAAAGGTCCTCATATTATAGCACCTCATCCCTGCGTAGTGGGTTTAAATTTGTGTTACAATATTCCCCCCTTCTTAGGCTATTGCCCAGTTTAATTTTTATACATAATTTATCTAAATGGCAATAATACCAATAGCTAAATATGTCAGGCATACTACTAAATGTCAGGGGTAGGCAGAGACAAAGACAGACTTGGGACATGCCCTCATGGAGATTATACTATAGGAATATAGTGACCATTATCTCCATTTTATAGTTGAAGAACCATCATCTTAGGTGGACAGTGGCTTGCCTGAGGCTATTCAACTACTAACAAGACTTGAACCAAGTCTATGTGCCTCTAAAACCTAAGCTCCTTCAACACCTGAATTAACTGAAGCATGAACAAATGGTGAGGGCTGCTGAAGGGCCATTCTTCAAGGTCCCCAGGCATATTTTAGTTGACTCAAACTGTAGGCAGAAAAATATCCATAGTCATTTCAGAGTCAGGCCTTACCCAGTCCCTTAAGAACTTTGATGTTCTCTTAAAAGACACATTCCAAAATACTTTCCCATGTTACAGGAGCAGCTGAGCCCAGAGTTTTGGAATTCTGAGCCCTAAACCACATAAAGTCCCTGTAAAGGAGCTCTCACCACGGCTCCTTCTGCCTGACACCCTCTGCAAGATTGTCACCTAATGCTGGCCACCTCCTCAGCACATGGCAAGAATTTCATCATTCCTCTTCCTTCCGAAGAAGCTTCTTGGGACTCATCCTCATACTTTAATGAATGCTAACATCCCTTTTTCACAGTATTCTCACTTCTCCTATGGACACTCTTTCCACATCCTACTTTGGATCTCCACAACGACAATAAAGAGACCAACTGTGCAACCCTGAAACATATGAAACAGGAAAGCTCCTACCTGGTCTGATTGGGATGAACTGTTAAACAAATAATCCTTCATAGTACTCAAAAAAAAATTGTGGTTTTGTTGTTGTTGTTGTTTGAGACAGAGTCTCACTCTGTCACCCAGGCTGGAGAGCTGTGGCACAATCTTGGCTCACTGCAACCTTCACCTCCCAAGTTCAAGTGATTCTCATGCCTCAGCCTCCTGGGTAGCTGGGATTATAGGTGCCTGCCACCAGGCCCAGCTGAATTTTGTACTTTTAGTACAGATGGGGTTTCACCATCTTGACCACGCTGGTCCTGACCTCAAGTGATCTGCCCACCTCGGCCTCCCAAAATGCTGGGATTACAAACATGAGCCACTGCGCCAGGTCCCATAGTACTCAAATAATTTCGACATAAAGTGACCTTATTTCCTGACATATTCTTTCTTGGTGTAGGAGAACTATTTTATTCTTTTGAAAGTATATTGTGAACATTAACACTGAAGTCTCATGGCAGGGAATGAGGAAAGTAAGTTGGTTTACCTGATACTGCTTTGAGGGAATCTCTCATTTGACCAAATCCCTCATTTGGTCAAAATGACTAAATATGATCAGAATTCATAAAAGACAATGTCTATATATTTCTAAACTAAGAGGAAAACAGCATTAAATAGGAACTAAGTGGCTCATTTCATGAGTGGGAGACAGTGTTTTAATGGTTTTTAAATATGTCTTCCTATCCCTCCCCCTACTCTAACTTACCCCATTTAATTCACTAACCAAAAGATTAAACACCCATTTAACCAAAAGGAATGATTTCCTAGCCTTTCTTCTGCAACTAAAATGTCTGTGGATACCACACTTTGCTTGACTGAGATGTTCTGATGAGTGAGAAAGGAAAGAGGCTCCCAGAATCCACTCCCTTTTTGTTTTCTACCCTAACTTCTCAGTCAAGTCAATAAATACGTGGTAAGTTGGAATGTGGGTCATGGCACTGTAAGACTTGGCCTGCCACAAGAAATGTCTTTTACTTCATTTCAGAGTCTCAAAATGATCTTGATATTTGGTCTAGTCGCTCGAGAAAAATTGGCATTGGTGGCCCAACGGGGGCCTGAGGTGGCCGGCTGGAGATGAGGCGGTCATTTCCTATCCAGAGCAGTGATATTGAGCAGATGGGGGCTGCCAGCCGGCTGGCTTCTGGATAGGCGTCCGTGTCAGGAGCGATAGGCTGCGAAGTCGCGTGGTGGGGCATAGGGCTGGTAATGCTTGCGGGTGGGCCCGGGGCGGCGAGGAGTCATGTTCATGTAGTCGCTGTGCAGGAGCCTGCTCCTCTTACTCCTCATCTGCAGAAAAGAGAAGTGTCAGTATGGAGGGACAATATCATGGAAGGAGTTCTAAGACTTTGGACACAACTGTTGATATTATTAACTGTCAAATGACAGAAACACTAAAACACTAACCTTTTTTGAGCACCCTGGACTTCAGTAATGACTAATCACACCCAACTACTGACTCTTCACATTGAACTCGAAAAAATCTCAAAGAAAGTATTTTAGAGAAATGCGTCCCTGTTACTCTCAATGCTGTCATTTGACCTGAATTCAAAATGCATACTAATCAACATATCCACTATTGATATGTAAATACACTTGAAGGCCCTTTCTCCTTTGACTAGGTTAAGCCTGCCCACATTGGATCTTCTTACATTAGCATTTGCTTAACAAGCTGTTTTTCCATAATTAACCAAAGAGGACCTTCAGCTCCTGCAGAGTCTGGAATAATCACAAATTTGTAAAGATGGAGTCCAAACTAATGGCAATTTACAGTTCTAGACAACTAGCACATTCCTATTTCTTTATGGGTATGTATTTCTATAAAGACAATACTGTCACTCATCTCTCTTTCATAGGCTTGGCTCCCTCAGGATGAATTTCCACCAGAAGTGAGGGAAATAAGGGCAATCACTTTGCCCACCATGAATCTTAGCAAAATTTTTGACTAAGGGTTAGGAGCATCATTTCTGGATCAACGTGATAGTAAAATTTTACATTTCTTACAAATGACCCAGAAAACATCTAAAAACAGAAAGCCATCAGATTTCTGGATTCAGAATTCTCTATTATGACAAAGGTGCCTAGTTCCTGGCATACAGGCCGATACCTAAGTAGATATGCTGTACATAAATGACATGATACCTAAATGAATAAATAAGTGAATGATTTCAGCCCTGGTTTTGTTTCCATACACTCCTGCCTGAGCACTTCACACCTTCCTCGTCAAAGGGGCATGAGTAACTGCTAAAGAAAGGTTTGAAAAAACACTGACCTCCAGGTTACTAAACATAGCTAACATGTTTTAAGTCCTCACCTTCTTCAACTCTCAGCAGCATTCTATACTATTGATAACTCTCTTCTTTTTGTGATACTATTTCTCTTTGCATCTATGACATCCCAGTTTTTATCCTACCTGTCTTGTCACTCCTTCCCTGCCTCCTTTGCAAGCTCATCCTTCTCTAACCAGCTGTTAGAATTTTTCACTGCTTGGTCCTAGGCCTTCTTCTCTACTGTATCCTCTTTCCCTAGGCAATCTCATCCACATTCACAGCTTCAATTACCACCTACTCACCCAAATTTATATCTCTGGACTAAACCTCAAAGCCACTGTAAACTCAACATGTCTAAAATAAATTCAAGATTTCCCCAAAATGCTGGGTTTTTTTACTAGTGTTTCTCATCTGAGTGAATGACACTACCATATATACAGTTGCTCAAGACAGCCCTCCTAACCTCATCCTTGACACCTCAAGCTCCCTTAATCCCTGTCCCAGGGGACATTTAGTGAAGTCTAAAAACATTTTGGATCATCACAACGGGGAGGGATGCTACTGGCATCTACTAGGTAGAGGTCAGAGATGCTGCTAAACATCCTACAATGCACAGGGTAGCCCTCTGCAACGAAGAATTGTTTTGGTTCTACATCTTTTCTGTAAATGAAAGACTGGAGCTGTCTTGAGCACAGGATCACAGCAAGGCAGGGGTAAGACCAAGGAAATGTCTGTCCCCAGATGAGTGTAGAAAACAGCTGATAATCTGGGAAGCATTTTTAGTACTTACTCCAACCCTGCGGACTCCCTTTGCCAAACCTCCAAGTGTCAGCCTCTGCCTCTGGACATCCAAACCAAATCACAGCTGGTAGAGAGGCCATAGTAATAAAGATGTCTTGATTCTCAGGTTCTTCACATTGCACGTAAAGATAATGAAAGGTCTGTTGCAGTCAACTCCCATGCTTATCCTCAAGCGATTGTCGATGGTGGACTGACTTACTATCACCCTAACTCTAAACACAGCAGTGGGATGAAAATGACAAATGCATGGCTGGGAACAAATACCATGAAGAACCTACGGTACCCATGTGTATCAAGTATGTGTGATATGTGTGCAGGAAGTACCTACCCTATGTGCCTATGTCATCTCTACCCCTTCAACAGTGAATGTCAGCTAATGGTATGTGATTTCTGGACCATTCCTCCTTTGCCCTTCTCCCCATGCCAGCCTTACCCCCTTGTTTCCTGGGAACAGCAGCAACACACAGGGCATACGCAAGGTAATCTACTTAAGTACATGGTCTTTAAGAATCTACTGGATTATTATACAAAGCAGACACTACCTGTACACACACTATCTACATTCCTCACATTGTGATCTGCAGTGGGGAACATAATGTTTTCTTAAAAGATTTCTTTAGACTAGGAAAACGGGCAGCTTTACCAGCACAGCTGTGTGAATGGAGAATTGAAAGACAGTGACAGGTGCTGGCCTGTGACAGCTTGACCGAAGGGAGCTCTTTATTTACTCAAATGTCAACATCAGGTCAAGAACTGAGATAGAATCTGCAGCTGCTCCCAGAAACCCACTCAGCCTAGAAACCCACTCAACCCAGAACTGCCTACAGTAGCATATCATAGGCCCTCAGGAAGTTCCGGAAAACAGCAACTTACATCAAGGCACACTGCAGACCGGCCAAAAATAGGATCTCAGAAAATTACCCAGGAAATAGCTAAACTCCAGGGATCCATAATGGCCTAGATGCCCAGCTCAGCAAGGTACTTGTTGCTTAAACAGCAACAGCAGGAAAAGATAAGCCCAGAGTAAAAATACTATGTTATTCTATGAAATATAGACAAACTTGTATTTATACTCTTTTGGTAAGAGAGTACAAAGACACAGGTTTGAGATGCAGATAAGTGGTAGTTTTTATTGGGTAACCGAATTGACTATAAGAGGCCACAAATGACAGGCCTGCCCAATTCACAGGGAGTCTGTAAGACAAAGTAAAACAAAAATAAATTTTTTTAAAACAAAGCAAGATGAATCTCACTAGGAATTAGTAGTGCTGCCAAGGAAAAACCCAGCGTGTCTGTGATGTGTCTGAGTCGAAAGCGAATAGTTTAAATTCATTGAAAGTGAGAAGCTGTTTTTGTCCCTTTGGGTGACTCAAGTCACTCAGCAAATTGATGTCTCATTATAGTAACTGACATTCTAATGCATATTTATAATAAGTTTTCAATAATGAGCAGTGTCCTCTGCCACTGAAGGTTAAAGTAGTTCTCAAAACTACTTTCCGCAGAGCTAGTAAATTACTTTGACCTAGGTCAGCATATCACAGGGGAATGCCTTTCCTGGAGGGGTACCCAAAGGGCCACTGCACCTGGCCTTTAAGTTAGAAAGTTGAGATTCCCAATGAGAGGATTGAAAAGCCATATGGTAGGCATAAAAGCCAATGTCCAGAGATTAAGAAGAAACAAGAACTAAGAATTCTAAAAACTCTAAAATTAGCAGCAAACACCACGGAGGATCAAAGCTAGAAGTTAAGTTGGATGAAGACACTAAGATCTGGAAAGATGAAAGTAGTCAACTAACATCAGAGGCAGAATTCAGGCAATATTTTACAATACCAAAGTCCCACCTTCAGGGTTGGGCAACTTGCAGAAGGCAAGCCAGGCAAATTCTTAAGATGATACCTAGTATAAAGAATTTCCAGGAACAAGCGACCACTTTCTTTCCTACCCTGCAGCAGTACAGAGTAAGCAACAGGCAGCCTGACAAATGTCCATCTGAGCCCTAGGGTCTTCTGAATTGCAAGGAGCATGTGGGAAACAATTGAAAGGTAAGCTTCGGCAATAGGCCAAGAAGAGTCTAAAAGAATCTAAGACTGGATAATAGGAAGGCATGACTGTGGATCCAGGTCTGTACCTGCAGTCATCAAGCTGATAGTAAACAGAATGACTTCACGTGATAAGGCTTTCAGAAATCACTGACCCATCTACGAATTAGGTAAATATATGGATTATGCCTTAAAGATGAGTATCATACTTCAGGCAGACTCATTTAAATCCTTAATTTGACCTCTCTGGAGGTTATCAATTCATCAATTCAATAAGCGTTCATTAAGCACCAAATGTACTTAATATCAAATGGAGAATATCAAGATAAATAGTCTTTTGGAGACTATCAAGAAAAATAGTCTTTTATCGGCTGGGCGCAGTGGCTCAAGCCTGTAATCCCAGCACTTTGGGAGGCCGAGAAGGGCGGATCACGAGGTCAGGAGATCGAGACCATCCTGGCTAACACGGTGAAACCCCATCTCTACTAAAAAATACAGGAAACTAGCCAGGCGTGGTGGCGGGCGCCTGTAGTCCCAGCTACTCGGGAGGCTGAGACAGGAGAATGGCGTAAACCCGGGAGGCGGAGCTTGCAGTGAGCTGAGATCCAGCCACTGCACTCCAGCCTGGCCGACAGAGCGAGACTCCGTCTCAAAAAAAAAAAAAAAAAAAGAAAGAAAAGAAATAGTCTTTTATCTTTGAAGAGAATACATTTCTCATTGAAGAAATGACTCATCCATGCATGTAACTTCTAGAAAAAAATTCAAAGACAACATGGAGTCAATACATTCTGTACCATAACTGTGTACCTAAGAAGTTTCTGAGTATGAATAAGTGTCACTCAGGGGTACGTTCTTAACTGTAAATGCGTTCATCAAAATATGTTCAAACCCAGGCCAAAAATTCAATGTTGAGGAAGGTAAAGAAAAATACACCACATTTATTATGTAAACATTTGCAAAAGTTGGTACTTCAATTCAGTGGTGAGAGCTCAGAAAACTCTAACTCCCATTATAGTTTCATAATGACAGCACCATACTTGGCCTCACACAATTCAACTGCTTCAGAGGAGAAAAAAATATGACTCAGATAAACAGATCTAGTTTCTTTGCTAGGTTTGAATACACAATTTCAGTAGCCAAGTTTCTTATGATTTTTGATCAAGCCAACATTGTCCATTGGCTTCAGTTGCCTAGCTTCCCAAGTTGCCTAGGTGTTTATACATATATATGCATTAAAACTGTTTTATGTGTCATAATTATATTGCAAAATGGAGAGAAAAAAGGCAACTGCTCCTAATCCCTCTACCCTAATTTGCCCATTTAGCTTCTTATTTTGTCTCACCACCTACTCAATGCCTTCTGGGAAATCTAACTCATATCAGATTTTTATCTCAGATAGAGTTGAACGGGCTAAAAGAGAACCTACTCAAGCATGGGGAAAAGAAAATCATCATCATATATTAAACAGAAAATAAACCACATAGACAAAATTCTTGAATGTGTTCAGATTGCATGTGCAGTGGAAAAGTTACATAAAAGCAGTGCTGCTTCTCTTACCCAGAAAATACAAAAGGCCACTGTTACTAGCAAGCTATAGCAAGCCAGGACTCCACCAACCACCACCAGTGCCCAAAAGGGCTTAGAAGGTCCAGGAAATAGGGGGCTTGGACAAAGGTGTTTCCCTGAAAAACAAAATAGAGTGGATTAAATGATACAGGAATAGCAATTGAGTACATTTCCTTCTTTGTGAACATCAGAGAAAAATGTGAAAGAAATAAAAATATTAAACATATTACCAGCTTAGAGTGAATAGATTTCCTGTTTGAGACTTACCCAACCCCACCACTGACCATGACCTGGTCAGTTTTCATGACTACAGTTGAAAGCCATTACGTTAGGATGGTACACTGGTAGACTTGTATTCACTTGACTTTGTGGATTCTACTGTGTGATTCAAAATGGTGACTTCCAATGGCCTTAACCTACTTTACCCCTCTCTCCCATCAGAAGGTAGTTAATCTAGACCCTAAACTGCATCCTTGGAATAAGTTAAATAATATACATGTTTTCAAGCCTTAAGAAAATCATCAGCCTAATATGGCAGTCAGAACACTGGACTGCTAATCAGAGAATAAATTTCTAGCTCCAACCCTGCCTAATCGATTATATGATGATGAACAAGTCGCTTTATATCTTTAGGAATCAAAAGGGGATGAGAAGGAACCTATAGAATTCTATTCAAAATTAGAGAAAATTAGAACTAGAAAGCATACCAAAAATCCTCTAGTCCATTGATTTTCAATCCTAGCTGCATATTATCTGAGGAAATTTGAAAATATAATGATGTTCAACACCCCTTCCTCAACCCATATCAATTACATCAGAATCTCAGGGCTGGAACTAGGCATTGGTATTTCTTTTAAAACCTACTCAGATTTATAATATATAGACAGGACTGAAAATTACTAAGTACAGGAGCATTGGTGTCCTCAGTTCTACTATAAATGATATGTGTATATGTGTGTATACATATATATAAAATACTATCCTAAAGTAGTATATCATTCATATAGGAAAAAATATTTCACTCTTAACTACAAGCAAGATAGCATAATTTTTAAACCTTTGACTTGATACAAGTGAAATATTCTGTTTGGACATTATAGATACTAGAAATCTAAATGGGACTCAGCAAACAAAATATTCACACATTAATTGTCTCTATTTTGCCAGAACACAAAATCTAACCTGCCACATTAAGTTAACGGTTCTTTCCTTATTTAGTATCCTATTTTTAATCAGCATGGTTCTGTTCCAGCATAGAAGAAAAACTATTTAATGGCATCATGCTAGGATTCAATACAAAACCGAACATATACATTTCTTATTATCATTCCACAAAAAGGAAAACCTATGATATATCCACAAAGTATACCAAAAAATCAAATTTTACTTGTTGCTACTAATAAACTGTATTCTTCTGAGTTGAGGAATCATGATTTTTTTTTCCCCTAACATTTAGGCAGAACATAACACCAACAAAAACTCAGCAGACTTATTTTCACTAATTCACAAATACCGCTTAATAGTTGTACTGAGTTTTTGACTATGAAAAAGTTAGGTGACTTATCCAAGATCGCAGAGTTGATTAATAGCAAATTTTATGTCCCCTAGTTTCTAGTTCAGCATTCTTTGTATATTTTAGAAAACGGAAAGGTACAGGCTGGGCGCGGTGGCTCACGCCTCTTATCCCAGCACTTTGGGAGGCCGAGGCAGGCGGCTCACGAGGTCAGGAGATGGAGACCATCCTTGCTAACACGGTGAAACCCCATCTCTACTAAAAATACAAAAAATTAGCCGGGCATGGTGGCGGGCTCCCGTAGTCCCAGCTACCTGGGAGGCTGAGGCAGGAGAATGGCTTAAACCCGGGAGGCGGAGCTTACAGTGAACCAAGATCGCGCCACTGCACTCCAGCCTGGGTGACAGAGTGAGAGTCCATCTCAAAAAAACAAAAACAAAAACAAAAACAAAAAAAAAGGAAAGAAAGAAAGAAAAAGAAAATGGAAAGGTACTTTTACAAAGGAAGATTACGGAGCACAAAAAAAAGAATTAATTAGAAATAGAACTGAGTCTTCCTGAGTCTTAACCCATTAGACCCAGTTGTTACTTGAGGGCACCTGGGCTTACATTTTAATGGTAACCTCTTTTCTGTCATGATCCACTCGAATGGAGAAAAATGATCTATTCCCACATGCCGTAACTTCATCACTTACTCTCTCACTCAATGTCAGCAAAGGAAAATAAAGATATTCAAAATATAACCTTGAATCTCCTCTACAGTAAAAGGAAAAAATTTTCTGAAAACGTTGTTTGTCTTTGTTAGTATCAAATCACTTAGGCCTTACTCAACCCCACCACTGACCATGACTTAGTTTTCAGGACTGCATTTGAAAACCATTATTTTAGGGTGGTACACTGGTAAAGTTGTATGTTACCTTTCACATGGATAATGGTTCCATTGCTCTTCTCATTGTCTAGGTAAGGAGGAGGATACATGACTTCAATTTTGCAGAAGTAAATATCTGTTTGGTTAACATACAAATTCTGGAGATAGAATGTCACTGATTCATTGCCCAATTTCCCATCACAGTTGAATCCCGTCTTTGAGTAAACCTGAAGCTGCTGGGAGTAATTCCCATACACAACACAGACTTCCACAGCACTATCCAGTCCTTTATGAAGGGATGCCCGGAACTCCCTTGAGAAGAGATTGTAGGAATACTTGCAGCTAAGGTTGACTGCATTGTCGTACGCTACAAGCATGGGCGACTGCTTCACCAAAATCTTGTTTCCTGGGGGGAAAAAAATCATTTGCTTAGAACAAGAATATAAGGATAATTTTTCTTCCTGAAAGAAAAATGTATTAATTAACTAAATGAACAGATCTCCAGCAAAGGTTTTCTCTTGGCAGAAGATGTAGGACCTCTTCGAGGGATAATTATACTGAGAGTTCAAAAGTTAACATTTTGATATTATTTGCATCCCCTTTTGAATGGAGCAATGGAGCATGTTTACACCTAGAAGGCAGTACATGGCTTTCTGTTGGCATTGAGCACCACAGCTATACACTCAAAATTTTTAAATCTATATTCCTAAGACATTAATATTAATCATACGTTGGGCCAATTTCCTGATTGAGTGATATATTTGGAGGTGGCTTTACTGCCTGACAGACACACAAATAGATTTGTTTCTTTGTTTGTTTGTTTTTGAGACAGAGGCTTGCTCTGTCGCCCAGGCTGAAGTGCAGTGGTGCAATCTCAGCTCACTGCAACCTTCACCCACTGAGTTCAAACAATTCTCCTGCCTCAGCCTCCTAAGTAGCTGGGATTACAGGCATGCACCACCACGCCCAGCTAATTTTTGGTTTTTTTTTTTTTAGTATAGATGGGGTTTCACCATGTTGGCTAGGCTGGTCTCGAACTCCTGGCCTCAAGTGATCTGCCTGCCTTGGCCTCCCAAAGTGCGAGGATTACAAGCATAAGCCACCAAGCCCAACCTACAAATAGATTTGTTTTTAAGTTGTGATACAGGCTTTTGTAAAGGAATTAAAATATTTTGAAACATTTTTACTTTGTTTATTGACCATTCCAGGAGTGGGATGAAGAAACAAGAAAAAATATACCCAAGAGTTTGCTTTAATTTGTTTTCCACACCAAATTCAGAGAATAGCCTCCTCAAGAAATTCATAGATTTATTCCCTTAAATCATAAAGGGTGAAAGGCTCCAGAGGGGAGTTACCTCTCTGGTCCGTCATCTACCTTTACTGCTATCCCAATAAAAGATCAAAGAATCTGGAGACCATTTAGTTCAATCTTTAAAAGCAAAGAAACTGAAATTAGGTTATCAACTCCATAAGAGAAGATAATACATAGATCTCATTTCCCATGGTATCCTCGGCGTTGGCACATGACAATATTACTTTTTTCTTCTTTTCTAATGACTGTATAAGGCCTAGAAACATTAGCTGGTTTGTCTGAAGTCACCAAACAAATGGTAAACAAAGCCAGAACTAAAACCCAAGTTATCTACAACCACCTGAGAAATAGACCACTGAAGCACTGAGAAACTGAGAATCAACTTTGCAACCAAGAGACCTTCCAAAATTTTTCTTTTTTTTTTTTTTTCTGGAGAAGGAGTTTTGCTCTTGTTGCCCAGGCTGGAGTGCAATGGCACGATCTCAACTGACTGCAACCTCCACCTCCTGGGTTCAGGTGATTCTCCTGCCTCAGCCTCCCGAATAGCTGGAATTACAGTCATGCACCACCATGCCCAGCTAATTTTCTTTTTTTAGTAGAGATGGGGTTTCTCCATGTTGGTCAGGTTGGTCTCGAACTCCTAACCTCAGGTGATCCACCCGCCTCAGCCTCCCAAAGTGCTGGGATTACAGGTGTGAGCCGCTGCGCCCAGCCCTCAAGAATTTTTCTAAAACAACAAACCACTTTGTGTCTTTGATTCAAATTTCAATGCAAACAAAAGCATTTTTTTGTTCTTGTTTTGGGGTGTGTTAATAATTATTTACCTACTTGCATTCCTTTTAAGTTTATTTGAAGCAACATCCGTATACTCACACTGAAAAACCAAACAAAATCAGATTCATTTTTAAATGAAATTTACAATTTAACTGAATTTGAATTCATACACACAGGTGTTTTGTTTTGGTTTTGGTAACAAGGGAATGGCATAGAACTAAATTAATAGTAACTTTTTGTCTCCTATATAATCAACAATGCTGGCCAGGCATGGTGGCTCTCACTTTTGTGATCCTAGCAATTTGGAAGACCAAAGCAGGAAGACTGCTTGAACCCAGGAGTTCAGACTAGCCTGGGCAACATAGAAAGAACCCATCTCTACAAAATTCTTTTTAAAAAATCGTTGCTGGCTTTATATCAAGAACTTTAAAATGAAAAAATATCTGTGCCCAGGTCCTCCCGCTTCCAGAAATTCTGATTTAATTGGTCTAGGATGGGGGAAAGGATTGATACTAAGTTTTTTTCTTTATTTTAGATAATAACTTTATTGAGATATAATTCAGGTACTATAACATTTGCTGTTTTAAAGTGTAAAATTCGGAGACTTTTTAGTATATTCACAAAGTTATGAATGAATCACCACTATCTGACTCCAGAATATTTTCATTACTCCATAAAGAAAGACCATACCCATTTACCATCACCCCGCTTCCTCCCTCCCTTAAATCCCTGGAAACCATGAATCTACTTTGGCCCTATGAATTTGCCTGTTCGGGACTGTTTTTATAAGTAGAATCATACAATATGTGGCTTTTTGTGTCTGACTTCTTTCACTTAGCATAATGTTTTCAAGGTTCATCCATGTTGTAATGTGCATCAGAACTTCATCACTCTTTATGACCAAATAATATTCCATTGTATTATTTTGTTTTTGTTTTTGTTTTTTCTATTCATCACCCTTTGGTTATATGAATAATGCTGCTATGAGCATTTGCATCCAGATTTTTATGTGGACATATGTTTTCAACTCTCTTAGGTATTTGCCAGCAGTAAAATTGCTGAATCATATGGTAACTCTGTGTTTAACTTTTTGAGGAATTGTCAAACTGTTTCCAAAGCAACTGCACCATTGTACATTCTCACCAGCAGTGAATGAGGGCTCCAATTTATCCTCATCCTTGCTGACAGGTGGTATTGTCCATCTTTTCTATTGTAGCCATCCTAGTGAGCATGAAGTGATATCTCATTATGGTTTGATTTGCTATTTCTCTAATAAGTAATGATGTTAAGCATGTTTTCATGTGCTTATTAGTCATTGGTCTATTCTTTTTAGAGAACTCTCTATTCAGATCATTTGCCCATTTATTAACTGGTTAGGTTATTTCTCTTTTTATTATTGAATTATTAGAGTTCTTTATACATTTTTTACACTTTTTTTTTTTTTCTTCTTGACAGTCTCAATCTGTCACCCAGGCTGGAGTGCAGTGGCACAATCTTGGCTCACTGCAACCTCTGCCGCCTGGGATCAAGCAATTCTCCTGCCTCAGCCTCCCGAGTAGCTGGCATTGGAGGTGACCACCACCACTCCCAGCTAATTTTTATATTTTCAGTAGAGATGGGGTTTTTCCATGTGGGCCAGGCTGGTCTAAAACTCCTGACCTCAGGTGATCTGCCTGCCTCAGCCTTGATACAAGTTTCCTATCAGATATGTGATTTGCAAATGTTTTCTCTCATTCTGTGGACTGTCTTTCATATTGGCTTAAAAGTTCCCCCACCTAATTCTAATATTCAATCGGGTTGAAAGCCACTATGGCCTAGTGGAATTCACCTGACAACATATTTAGAATCACCTGGAGAAATCTAAAAGCCTTTGGTTTTCCAAGGCCAATTAAATCAGAATCTCTAGGTATAGGACCCAGACATCCATTCATATTTTTTAAGTTTCTCTAGTAATTCTAGATGGCAGTCAAGTTTGAGAACCAGTGGCCTAACAGAGGAAACCTAATTTCTTATCCTCAGATAGGCCTCCACAGGCTTTTCCAACCTCATTTCCTTAAATCGAAACCCTCCTAATTAGACAGACCATTTAAGCCAACATCCCAGGAACACACTGTGAGCATTCCTACCTCCGTGCTTTGTCTACTAACTCCTTGGAACGGAGCACCACTCCCTTCTCAGGTATCAAAATGATTACTATCTGTATCACTCACTTGACATTTGGTCGAGTTCTACCTTTTGAACAACTCTTGTTTCACATGCTTCAATTTGCTTAGCTTTGGATTCACGTACAATTCCCCTAGGCCCCTGGTTTCCAAGTCTCTTGACAGAAAGGACCACATATTATGCTTCTTTACATAACACAGTATGACTAATAGACTCTCATTAAAAAATTGTTGAGTGAAAGATGGTGATCCTGCTGTACTGTTGTTATCAGCAGCTAGGTTTGACTACCATCTCATTAAATCCTTGTTCAAAACCTGTGTCAACAACTTTAACTTCACTTATTATTTGTTCCACAAATATTTTGCAAAAGCACTGAAAAGTAAACATGCGAAGAATTAAAAGGTTCAACCTGTCTTAATACAAACATCCAATTTTTTTTTTTTTTTTTATTTTGTTTGTTTCCTTTTTTCACTTTGAAGGAGACATTAGGTCAGTTCTGATTGGAAGAGCAACCAGCTCCAGCAAGCAATGCCTGCATCTCCCCTCCTTTTCAGAGAATGCAGCTTAGGCATTTGTATTCTGCTTGCTCACCCCCCTGGAAATTTTGTTTCTATTGCTAATTATTTGGATTTTGTTTTAATGCACATTCAAATTCTTGCTGATCTGCCTTTGTTAGCTGATTTAAAGAAAAAGATGAGAATGACAATAGGACTTCTTCGTGGGGATAAAAAAGGAAGTGCGGGTGGGCTGGAAAGAAACCTCAGATGGCTCCCCAGTTTGACTCTCTCCCAGCACCCACAGTGAGGTGGAGAGAGGGAAGGGAGAGGGAGGAAAGAACAAAAGCTATGGCATCTAGAGTCCAGTGGTTTGCTGAATATGTCCTGTCTAACTCAGGGTGTGACGTGTTCCTAAGATGCACATGGGAGAGAATAATTGATTTCCCAAAAATGAATGGCTTTCAATTCCTGTCCTTGGGCAGCTCATGATCTGATGGGGAAGAAAGATGTAAATAGACCCTACTTTAAACATAGTGACACAGTGATCTGCACAAAACTTCTGAGCTGGCATCTAGAGTCCAGTGGTTTGCTGAATATGTCCTGTCTAACTCAGGGTGTGACGTGTTCCTAAGATGCACATGGGAGAGAAGAATTGATTTCCCAAAAATGAATGGCTTTCAATTCCTGTCCTTGGGCAGCTCATGATCTGATGGGGAAGAAAGATGTAAATAGACCCTACTTTAAACATAGTGACACAGTGATCTGCACAAAACTTCTGAGGGGAACTGGGGAACCAGCTAAGGATCTACGGAGATGACTGCTGACCTGAGTCCTGAAGGATTATGCATACATGGATTTGACCAACTTTTACTAAGTAAAAGTTAACCTGGCTAAGATGTGTCTTTGTGTTGGGGACTGGGGTGAGGTGGGAGAGTGTGTTTGGCCTGGGGGTGAGTTAGGGGACTGTGGGGAGGATAAGACAAAGAGAGAAAAAGAGCAGTCTGGGCAAGGGAGATGAGGAGGGTAAGAAAGAGTGTGGCAGACTTGGGGAATTACAGCTACCTTCTTTTTGCTGGGCCATGAGTTATGAAAGGGAAGATTGTCAAAGTGAGCATAGTTCACTCCATTAGAGAGCCTGGGCTCTCTTCTGAAGATGATGAAGATCTATTGAAGGCTTTTATGCAGAAAAGTGCTAAGATTTTGCTGGAAAAGAGCTTGAAAACTATTTGTTTTGAATAAGGCCATTTGATGAAAAGCCATCCAATTTATTGTTCATGTTTACTTTCCTCCCTCTTCTTTGTCAACATAGATCATTTTTAAATTAGTTAGCTCTCAAGCACAGATACTATACTTGAAATAGTTTGCTTACTATGTGTTAATATGTGACGAACAACCTCCTAGTTTAGAGTTCAAGCTGAGTTCAAGGTTGGCTGATAAAATCTCTTGTTTCTCAATATTTATATCCTCATAACATTTGGTCCCACTTTGGTTCATGTCAATAATTCAGGGAAGCCTAAATGGGAAACTATCTCATAAGACCTCAGAATCTCTATCTGCTTTGCAAGACACTAAAATGAAAGAAATTTACTTTTGGTGCTAGAAAAAGATAACCAGTGACTCTCAGTGATATTGAATATGTGTGATCATTGTGACTTTGAGTAAACACAGTAATTCTGATTTCTCTTATTTTCTTTTAAAATGGGGCATGTGTAAAAATGCACACCCCTTGCTCTATGACAGTGAAGTAAAAACACGGAGAAATCAAAGTAGCTGATAATCAGAATATCAGGTGACATTTGGCTTTGACATGTATTTTGGTCCTCTGAGTTTCTGAAAATCCACAGTACTTCAAATAATGTAAGAACATACTACAAATGTAAGGACATATCTAGACTCAGAAGTAACCCAAATATTTAGCTCCCTTGTCCTAACTTCTGTTTGATTTCTTTTTGCTTTCCAGTTCATGCTAGGAGTAGAAGACATTCTTCTTAGGCTACTTGGGTATTAGCAGACCCAGCCCTTTCCCTATGAATATTTGATTTTCCTTCTTGTGGATGTTCAGGTAAGGTCTACCTAGGTCAAACCTACTAGGTTAAAAGGAACATTGTCAACCCATCCATTTTCTTTGCTTACGTTATCAAAAGATTGGCCTGACTGACATTTCTCTAACTGAATTGACAAGTTGTTTTGATGATGAATTTAGTGCTTTGCTTTTCAAAGCCTTTCCTAGCAGCTAAACCAGCTAAAGGTGTGGAGACAGGAAGCACTAACCTCAAACCTCTTTCCCTCACAGCTCCTGCTTAACAACAGGCAACATGAAGAGTGAGACTGGAGGTGAGAAGGTACTTATCTGCTGCTTGTGAGCAAGGTACTGAGAGCTAAAAGATTCCCCACAGATAATCTGTGAATCTTGTGATATAGTCGACTTCAGGAAAATTGAAGTTGCTTGAACTTCCATGAGAATGGCAGTGGGTGGTGGGGAAGCTTGGTTACAAAAAAAAAAAAAACAAAAAACTTGCCGTTTACACCTATTATAAACAGGTCAATTACCATATTTAGTAACGAGGTCAACCCTTTGCACAGGTGGGGTGGTAACCACCTCTAAGGTGTGGCTCCCAGCATCAAAGAACTCTGACCTTAAAAGGACCCTCCCACCAGCTCAGTTAATGTTTAGATTTCCAAAGAAAATGAAGCCTAAAATGCAATATGGGAAACACATTGGCTTAATTTAGTATCTATGGCTTACATTCATAGGGCTATAAAATGCTCTTTCTTATTTTATCTCATCTGAACTCTATATTATCTCATCTGAACTCAGATATATATATCTGAACTGTGAAGTAAATAGGCAGGACAGTCATCTTTATGCCCATCTTACAGACAGGGAAACTGAGGTCAAAGAGGTAGATGAGTTGTCCAAGGTTACAGGAAACATAAGTGATCCTTGAAATTTAAGCTCATACCTCATGACTTCTAATCTACTGTTCATTTCCCTCTGCCATGTTGCATCACAATTTCAACACAATTTCAGTGATTGGTTCTAGATCCTCTCAAAGTTGGACTTGATAGGGAGGATGGTACTAGATGTCTGGAGTGAGGGTTAGGGAGGAGATTACCATTAAGTAGCGAAGTGAATGGAATGGGAAGAGGATCAGAACAAAATAAATTTCATTTTCCCCATCATTTTATTAGAGTCTTATCCTGCAAAAAAAAAAACCACTCAACTGGAAGGAAACTTGGAGATGATCTACGTCAATCCCTTATTTTAAAAAAGAGGCCATTGGGGCAAAAAAAGAAGAAGTAAATGACTTTTCAAACAAGGTCACACAAATAAGGGGAGAGCTAAGATATAATTTATTTATTTAGACATCTAGAAGTAATGTTTTAAATCATGAATGGACAGAAAAACAACTTTGTTCATTCAGCAAGACTGAATTTATTTCATGCTCCTATCTAGAAAAAATTTGTTTCCAAATTTTTTGCCTCTAATGCACATATACAAAACATTTTGCTTACAATTTTGAAGCCTTCCTAAAGGTCACAGATGGAACACAGAAGGCCTACAGACAGTATGATCACATCAAATGATCTTATAAATTATTTCTGATGCACAAGTAATAATTATACCATTGAGATCTTCCATTCTAGCTTACCCAAGTGTACAAAAGGGATTGAACATAGACATGAGTCAACACATAAAGTCACATTTCAGTCTGAACTTCACTAGGAAAATCCTTAACTTCGGGGCTTTTGTGAATTACATTTGTTTGTCATTTTTTTTCTTTTTCTTTCTCATAGCACCATAGAGAAATAAAATGACACATAGACACTGGTGAACCAGACAGTAAAGTCAGCAGCACTCAAGAGTGGAACATGTACTGGGAAGCTAAAGAAGCAGTTAGAGAGCTGGAATACATGATTAATTAGCAATGTGATTTTCCTCCAGAATCTAAGAACTTTATCAGGTTCCATTTATACACATCATAGTCTGACTTTCTTTTGCAGTTGAGAAATCAGGTTGTAAGATTCTAATTATCTGGTTTCCTTTTAAAAATTCGGACTGAACAGAATTTCATGTGTTAGGTAGAAACCAAAAACAATGAAAGCTTCTACTTTCAGCCGTCTTGCCCTGTGATATTTGTGAGCATACTGTGAAGGTGACGCTGATTTCCCTGGCATAGAAGAGCACCTCCCTCCTGACCACAGAGCTGGTTAAGTTACTGTAACTTTCCTCTGAGTACATTTCCTGTTCAGGCCCAGGATGCCCTTCAACACGTGACCATCTGTCCACTGGCTCCTTTTCAGGCTCTGTAAGGGGTAGGTTCCCCCACAAGACAACCTGGTGGTTACTCAGGAACCTGTGAGACAAACTGTGCTCCCTGAGAAGAAAGGGGGACTCAACAGTCTACGGCTCTGATAACCTTAGCTGGTGGCCTGGCTTCCTTCTGATAAGAGAAAGAGAAGTACAAAACATTCACCAGACTGTAGCACCTTTCCCCATCCTCTCTGAGCTTCAATGAAGATAAAAACAAAGCTATTCATGACCCACCATGCTTTGAATGGACCCACTTTTTCTCCCAGAAATTCATGTTAAAATGAAAAAATGGTAATAATAATGCAGGTTATGGTTTAAAATAATTCTGTGGTCATTTCATCTAGTTTTCTGTTGACTGTTATCTTGGAACTCTTCCCATTTTCACAAGAAATGAAGGTTTAAGGAAAATCTCTTCACAAAAAAAAGGTGGGGGGGGGACTTTGAATAAGCTTGATAACCATGCATATATAGTTGTCCTCTGGATCCATGGGGGATTGGCTTCAGGACTCCTGCAGATACCAAAATCCATGGAAGCTCAAGTCGTGCAATTGTTGGTCTTCTGTATCCACAGCTTCTGCATCCCACAAATACTGTTTTTGATCCATGGTTGATTGAATCCACAGATGCATAACCCATGGATATGGAGGGCCAACTATATGTTGTCTCATTCCAGATCCCAAATGAAAACAGATGGCACACACAAAAGTGGGCAAGAGTAGAAGGATTATTTATGAAAGGACTGTTGGCAAAGGTGTGGCGACAGCAGAACCACAAGGGGTAGTGCCAGAGCCTGTGACTTGCAGCAACAGAATTATGACCACCCTTAGGTCTAAAGAGACCAGGGGACAGCAAAGTTACCAGAACCAGAAGGAAAGAGAGTAGTGAAGAGGAGGCCACCATGACAGAAGCAATGACTTCCATCAAGAAAAGCACACCAAGCAACCAGCCTTGGCCAAGATTGTGTATGTCACAACTATCAGTTACACCAAGCACATTAACTGTTCTTGACAGAAAGTACGGTTTTAAAACAAAATCTAAAGAGGTTTTAGTTCGAACAAGGACAAATGATTATAGGTAACAATAGAAATAGAAATAGAATCCTGATTAATAAATTTACTAATTTATCACACCTGTAATCCTAGCATTTTGGGAGGCTGATGCAGGTGGATCACTTGAACCCAGGAGATGGAAACCAGCCAAGGCAACATGGTGAGATCCCATTTCTACAAAAATTACAAAAATTAGCTGGGTGTGGTGGTACCTGGCTGTGGTGGCGTGTGCCTGTAGTCCCAGCTCCTTGGGAGGCTGAAGTGGGAGGATCACTTGAGCCTAGGAGGTCAAGGCTGCAGTGAGTGGTGATCGCACCACTGCACTCCAGCCTGAGCAACAAAGTGAGACCCATCTCAAATAAATAAATAATTTACTAAAGAAGTTGCTTTTGGTCAGCAGTAATCCAAGCCCCACGTTTAACCTTTATTTGTGTTCCTACACAGGCAGACACTATAATATAGAGGACACTTGTTCTTGTCCTCTTAAAAAAGTTATTGTGCTACATATAACTGTCAGAAAGTAACTCAAAGGTCAGATAGTTCAGTAGCAAAAAGTCCCATCTGAGCACCAAGACCTAAGACATTCATTTTTGAGAGGGAAAAGTTATCAAAAACAATCAATGAGTACTTTCTGAGAAGAAATTTTGATGTGTCAGAGAATTGTCCTTTGGTATTCTGACTTCTGCTGTGACAGCGTCATTCATTCATTTATTCATCGAGTACCTAATGTACTTGATTCTTAGGAGATGGAAAGATGTAAAAGACACAGCTGTTTCATCCTAGGAGAAATCCTAAGGCAAGTACACAATCAGCTACTCTCTGAAGCCATCTGTGGTACATGGACCCTATAAAGCGTCATTGATAGTCACGTGAAAGAGGCCTTGTTTCCAGACAGGATGATTCTGGAGGCTTTTGCAGAGGCTTCGCATTTAGCTGAGCCATAAGGTCTGGGGCAAATTTAGACAGGCTAAGATCATGGAAATGACCTTAGTGTGAAGGTTTATTGGGAACTGGCAGAGCATTCCATTTATGTAGGATGGAAACAGATGAAGATGGCCGGTACCAGTCATGGGGAGCCTTAAATGCCAAGAAAAGGCACATGGATCTTACCAGAAAGACCATGGGAGATGCTGAAGATGTCTGAGTTGAAAATGTTGTGGTACATGCTGCTTTGGGAAGGTTTGCATAACCTTGAGGAGTGCAGCAAGCAATCTTGGCTGCCCTTGGCTTGGAGCAAGGGAAGAGCTGAGGCAGAGACCAATCAGGAGGCTGATGCAAGAGCACTGATGTGAGTTCATCAGGCCTGAGCTGCAGAGGTGGCAGCTGGTATGAAAGGGTCGAACAAGGCATTGGTGCTCAGTTTTACAAACTGATAGTGAACAGGAATGGAAACTGACCCAGAGTTCATGCACTTGGTAAGGGTGTGAGTGGAGGTACCATTGACAAAATCAGGTAAGTTAAGAGGAAATTTGTTCATCCTGGGGGAAAGATCCAGAAGTTGTTAGAAGTACAGGACTAGAGTTCAAGGAAGCCAGTTGGGGACAGAAATGTACATTAGGAAGTTCATATGTATTAGGATGACAGTTAATATTAAAACCGCTAAAAACCATCACCTGTGCTGTAATCCATCCCTATCACTCAGAGATGCCACCCAGCAATGCAGGTTGTGAGTGCTCTGGGACCAAAACTTCCTAAACCCAAAGCAACATAAACTCAGGTGCAGTGTGACCCAGTCCCTACCGTTCATAGGTCAAATCTGCTATTTTCCTCTGATCTCTTAATGTTAGAAAGACAATCTAAGGGGACAACGTAGCAAGAGTACCTTAACTTACATGAAAGTGGAACCCGTACCAAAAGCCACCAAACAACTCCCCAAAATCAAATCTTACTATCCTAAAAGGTTGCCTGTAGTCCAAATAGAAGGGAACCAGGGAATTATAGCTTTCTGTACATATATATTATTATAGTAATTCAGTTAACAGATCAAAAGAAAACCCATAGGTATAAAGAGACCTCCTCTATTAATTTATTATTTTCTAAATATATGTTTTAATCTAGTAACCAAATTTGAGAGCCATATTTTCCTCCTGAGCCACGATTATCCTGATCCCTCATTCAAAACAACTCTGTAATGAAGACAACAGTACATTCTTCCTGTCTGTTCCATTCTGCCTAAATCACATACCTCTGAAGAATCTGCTCAGGATCACCTTGTCATATACAGAACCCCCAGGTAAATATCATGGCCCAGAAGTTTACATAATTACTGTGTTGGACCTCAACATTGCATAGGAAAATAGGAGACAGCAAAGGCAGCATTGCCCCCTTAAATCCAGCAGTCATTTCTAAGCACATTAGCAGCATCTAGGATCCCAGTTAGCAATCCCTGCAAGAGATTTCAGAGATGGCTGGTTTGTAATTTCTTCTATTTGCTCTATCAGGTCATAAGAGCATCCACAAGGGGTGGGGTAGTTGAGCTGCCTTGTTAGACC
This sequence comes from Macaca fascicularis, assembly GCF_037993035.2. Classification (NCBI taxonomy): domain Eukaryota; kingdom Metazoa; phylum Chordata; class Mammalia; order Primates; family Cercopithecidae; genus Macaca; species Macaca fascicularis. The sequence goes on along the minus strand of NC_088386.1, from coordinate 99,633,220 downwards.
TGACAAAAGCTAGCTTTTTAAAAAATTCCACCTCAGAAGCACTTTTAAGCCAGAAAGTAGACCTGAGATATCCTCCAGCCCAAACTCTTCATGTATCAGATGAAGAAACCAAGGCCTAGAAAAGTTCTGTCACAGCATGACAGACTAATACTCCTAATCACATCCCCCACCTTGAGAAATCCTTGGGATTAGCTTTTGAGTTTGAAAAAAGAGAGGGCAAAAGAATAGCGGACTGGCCTCCCTAAGCCAAGGTCAAGCAACCATATCCTTGTTCCAAAACACACAGGGAAATGCTAAGATTAACATCCCTGACTGGAAACTGGAGCCCCGCCCATAATGTTGGGCAGGGTTGGTTTGAACCCTGTGACCCTGTGATCTCAGCCATGAGCTGAGGTCAAGCCTAGCCATAGTGTGCATTGTTGAGGGCTCAAGCAAGAATTTAAAGTATAAATGGGCTAAGTCTTCAGAGAGAAGGCGTGTATTACCCAGTAGCCCTTGTTGATGTAGGTTTAACACTATGACCTACTCTGAGAGATTTGTTTGTTTTTAACCTCAGGTTCACCAGTATAGAATCACTCATCTACCATAGCATCATCTAACTTATCTCTACCCCCGTAAGTCTCTTCTCTTGCTCCCCATCTTCTTAGAGGTTTGTCCTCCTCTCTCTAATATACCCATCTCCTATGCAACCCTCCCCATCTCCTTGAGAAAACTGCCCCCACCCTCTTTTTTTCCTCTCTCTCCTCCTCCTTTCTTTCCTAATAATAGCCTTCTCTACCTTCCAGCCCTGCAATGCTACACATACACACACTCTCTCTGCCCCCCTCCCCTCAGGTCCAGCACTTGGCTCCTTCCACATGTCAAATATACTTAAGTCACTAAGCCATTTGCAAACATTTATTGTTACATGCACAAAATACCATGGTAGGTATTTTAGATGATATACATTCCTAACTGTCTTTACCTTATCTATTTCCTCTCCTTTTCACTGTCTCTGTTTTGTCCCCCTCCACTTTTTCTTAATCCTGTGAAGTCTTATCCTCCTTCTCCATGTCTCTGCCTAAACTCAAAAGTCCCAGCTGGTGTTTCAGCCAAATCCCAAACCATTATTCACACCTTTCCCTCCTATGTTTAACGCCATTAACCACTATCTTTTTGAAACTCTTTCCCTCGTTGGCTTTAGTGGCATTCCACTAGCCTCACTGTCCCCTTGCCTCTCTCACCACTTTCTCTGTCTCCTTCACTAGCTAACCATCCTTTTCAGCTGACTCCCATCAGAGCCAGTTTCCAAATTCAGCTCCACTTTCTGCTTTTCTACAGTTATGCCCTCTCCTTTCGACTAGCCATCCATTCCCATAACTTCAGCTTCATTCCAAAGATGAGGATTCTGAAATATTTTCTTCTTACCCAGGCCATTACTTCAAAATGACTTGAAAATAAAGTTTGAATTTCTGTTATCAGTATTCAATCCTTTGCCTATCTGGATTCTCCCCTGCTTCTCCATGACCTCACACATTCAGATTTGCCATCTGTTCTGAGAACATGAAACAGTACTCCTGGTTTAATTTCTTTATTAATCCACCTTCTCCTTCCTGAGACAACACAGCATGGGTAAGAACATGAACCCCAGAGCAAGCAATCCGGATTTACACACTTAGTAGCTTTGTGACCATAAGCAAGATGCTCTACCCACTCTGTGCTTCAGTTTCCCCATCTATGAAATAGTATAATCATAGCAATCATAGTAACTACCTCATAGGACTTGGGGGAAGGTTAAACGACTTAATACGGGGAAAGCCAGGCAGAATGCTACCTGGCACATTATAAGTAAAAATAAATGTTAACTAGCAATTATTGTTAATAACATTCATTCAAATCTTGTCTACTGTCCAGTCTAATTCCCAACTCTCTATAAAGGCTTACCTTTCTACATAAATCTTACCAGAGTATTTGTTTTATGCTTCCTCATTTTGTTACTAATTCATTCATTTCCTTCCTCAACAAATATTTATGGAGTAACTACATGCTTACAGCATTGTGCCTAATACAGATGTCAGAAGGATGAATAAGACATGATTCTGCCTTCAAGGAGTTCATAGTCTAGTGGAAAAGAAAATAGATGTGTCAATACACAATAATAATTTGGAGACACTTGAGAAGGAAAGAAGTCCCTCTCTTTGCCGTTTGGGGTCTCAGAGAAGGCTTCTTCAGGTGAGAGGTATAGAGGACATGTCAGATTATAAAAATAATGTATGCAGACCAAAGTCCTTTAGTCATCAAATAGCATGGTGAGGTAGTGACTGCCAAGTGGTATTTATCTGTTTCCAGATGTTATATCCTCCTGTTATATATAATCTACTCAACTAAAACATAGAGGCTGTAAAAGCAGAGAGAACTCAGTTAACTACCTAATTACTTGTACTACACAATACTTGTGTACTGATTTTACATATATATATATATACTTTTTTTTTTTTTTTTTTTTGAGACACGTCTTTCTCTGTCACCCAGGCTGGAGTGCATTGACACAATCTCTGCTCACTGCAACCTCTGCCTCCTGGGTTCAAGCAATTCTCCTACTTCAGCCTCCCCAGTAGCTGGGACTACAGGTGTGCACCACCACGCCTGGCTAATTTTTGTATTTTTAGTAGAGATGGGGTTTCACCATGTTGGCCAGGCTGGTCTCAAACTCCTGACCTCAGGTGATCTGCCTGCCTTGGCCTCCCAAAGTGCTGGGATTACAGGTGTGAGGCACCACACCCAGCCTATATTTCTTTTTATATTCTCTGAGACTCCAATGGAGATTAAAATATGAGAAGTTTAATAAATATTTGTTAAGTTGAGCTACACTTCCATCAGAACTCCTCTTCCAAGACCACAACAAAGGCTGAAGTCCCCAGAAGCTTCTTCAAGGAGGTGGATCTTTCACCAGAAGTCTAACATGAAAGACAAATAGATTACATGGTGGACTGTGAGCCAATAAGGTGATTCAGATGTTGCAGAAAGGGGCTCACAATTAGATCAGAGGCCAAAATGAACTATGAATGAGTAGTTCTGAATGACAGCATCAGGAACCATTAACCTGGTTACACTGTCAGCCAGAGTACCCAAGATAATGAAGATGATGACAAAGAAAAAGATGACGACAATGGTGATGCAGAGATAAGGGAGCAGCTCAAAGTTAAGTAAATTCTCCACCACCTTGCAGGTTCTCTTCCAGCAATGAAAACAGAAGCACGTGTAACCTGCATGGTGACACCAGACTAAATAAACATGCCTTTGAAATTAACATTGAAATAGTGAGAAGTCTAAACTCTTTTTTCCAAGCCTTTACCAAATGACTGAGTAGTTCTTGATCCTATCCAGGGCACTTCTCTTCTAGTGTTTGGAGTCATCAAAATGAGATTAACAAGGAAAAAATTAGATACTTGCATGCAGCCACCTCTCTGTGGGGCCTGAGTTACCTTCCCCCCAGCTTCAGGCACCAATTCTCATGCTATAGTTATCAGGCTCAAAGCTCTGAGTGAATTGTCTTGGTTTTTTGGTTTGGGGTTTTTGGTGCTAACACCCTGTCATTGGCCAAAACCGGCCAAAGAAATCACCGTAAAAGAGACACAGATATCTTAACACAGCTTAACCAGAGACCTGTTCAGTCAGTCACAAAACCACCCAGATGTAATTTTTCCAGATGCTCAGCTCAACTATCTACTGAGGAGAAAAGTTCCAGCCTCTGTGAAGTTCCATAAATAATACATTTCTTGAAGAAAAAGGCAAACAAAAATTTAACCAACATGAAAAAGAGAAGATTCTATCCCTTGCCATGACCTGCTGGGAAACAATTGTGCTTTGAAGGAGTGTCTGTCCTCTGATTTTTAGACAACAAAGTCTGAAATGAATTGTGTATCCTTATCAATGCTACACTAGTTAATAAAGGGCTTTTGTGTTAGAGATGATAAATCACAACAAAATTTTCTTCTGGGATGTTGGTGGCATAAAAATTTTCATCTTGTAAATGTCAGCACACTGCATGCAGGAAATACTTGGAGGAAGATATCCACACAAGATAAAAGCCAAATGGTAATCATATGGCATTTCTCCACCCTTGAAAAAAAGAATAAAGACGTTAAAAAGGAGGAGGGTCTATGTCTTAAAGAAGGGGAGGCAGCGAGATCCTCTCCCCTTCCATAGTAAAAGTTTGAATGTGAGAGCTTTGAAGTTACAATCACAGATTCATTTCTATTTCTAATCTATCTGTGGCAATGACTCATTCCATTTCCTGGTATTGATATATTGATATTAATTTTACAGTCCTTGCTGTAAACGTCCTTGCTGGATGGTCGCCTTAAAAAACACAATGTGGGCCGGTGGCGCAAGCCTGTAATCCCAGCACTTTGGGAGGCCGAGACAGGCGGATCACGAGGTCAGGAGATTGAGACCATCCTGGCTAACACGGTGAAACCCCGTCTCTACTAAAAAATACAAAAAAAAAACCTAGCTGGGCGAGGTGGCGGGCGCCTGTAGTCCCAGCTACTCGGGAGGCTGAGGCAGGAGAATGGCGTAAACCCGGGAGGCGGAGCTTGCAGTGAGCCGAAATCGCGCCACTGCACTCCAGCCTGGGCGACAGAGCGAGACTCCGTCTCAAAAAAAAAAAAAAAAAAAAAAAAAAAACACAATGTGTTAACTAGGACATGGTAGTAGAATAAAACAAATCCTTACGCAATGCCTATGCTTTTGAAATATCCATCAAATTTACTTGAAATGACAAAATATCCAGTCAATTTCTTTTAACAGAAAAACTGGCCACCACGTTTTGGAAGTCATGTAAATGTGGCAACCTGTTGATTTTTCGACATCCATCTTTTCACCTTACTTTCCAAAGCCCAGTCTCAGAACAACCCTTAACTGTGAGAAACGAATTACTTCTTTCCATATACAACTAGCTCAGGGGGGTGGGAGAAAAAAAAAAGAAAGAAAAAAAAAAAAAAACAACTAGCTCAGGAGAGTCGTTGGCTGAAGATTAGAGTAAAAATAAAATTTTTAATTACTTTGCTTTGCTGATGACTTTTTATTAAATGTCAGTTATTTTCCTGCCTTCCGTGCCTCTCTCAGAAAAATAAGTGCTGAGGGGAAGGCACTGGAGAAATTAGCTCTGTCCAAACTGGCCATTTTGACAGTTTTTTGCCCAAGTTTTGGAGAAGTGAAAAGGAATGGCCTCATGGAAAAATAAGCGGTATTATGGTGATTTTTCTCTTCATACTGCATGATTAGGCTTCCTAAGAAAAATAGCCAATATGGCCTGAAACATGTGACCAATGTCATGTATTTTGTGCATACCATCCTTCTATCATCAATCCCAGAGCATTTCCCTTTTAAGGCTCTGTAGTTCTGGGCTGGACTCCTATCCCAAAGTCCAGCAAAATCCTCTCTGTGGATCTCAGTTGCGCAATTATCCAAGTCTGGTAGAAAAGATGCAAAGGGTTTATCTAAGTTATGGTTTCCTCACTCTTCCTAAATCACACTTCTTTAACTTAGCCATAAATATCTCTCTACACTGTCATCCAACTCATAGGGAATCAGGTTGGACTTAGCCTTTATAGAATAAATATTTTAAGCTATGCTATGAACAAATAAGTTACATTTACATTATTAAATTAATAGAAAAAAGAACTATTCTTCATATACATACATACCCATACATTATTAACGGAAAGAACGACTATTCTTCATACACATACATACACACACATGCGTGCACACAGATACACATCTCAACACAGGCATAACAGTGGTTTCTCAGACCTAGCTAGGACAATTACACTTTGACCAGAGAATTTCCTTATCTGTAATTTCTTAATGGAAGGTGTATACGGAGAAATGGAAAGCACACAAGAAGCTTTGCACTATTTGATTAGAATGCATCATAATTTTTTTGTGTGTGTGTGAGACTGTTGCCCAGGCTGGAGTGCAGGGGTGCGATCTCAGCTCACAGCAACCTCCGCGTCCCAGGTTTAAGCAATTCTCCTGCCTCAGCCTCACAAGTAGCTGGGATTACAGGCGCCCGCCACCACACCCTGCTAATTTTTTTGTATTTTTAGTAGAGATGGGATTTCACCATGTTAGCCTGGCTGGTCTCCAACCCCTGACCTCAAGTGACCCACCCGCTTCAGCCTCCCAGAGTGCTGGGATTGCAGGTGTGAGCCACCACACCCGGCCGAATCATACATTTTTTTATGTTGTCATTCTTTTCTTGCTCCTAAGTTTTCTTATAGGAAAAGACTGGAAAAGTGTCCCCTTCACTCCCATCCCTTTCCTTCTTCATTAGATAGTCACTCAGTATCAAATGCTAAACATTATTAGAAAAGTGAATTGGCATTTGAAAAGTAAATATATCTCAAAGCAGAAAACAAAGGCCCTACGTGTGTGAACTCTCCAACTACTTATCCAGCTAGCCCCCTTTTAATAAACGTTCTAAAGAAAACATGCAAAGTTTTGAGTCTTACCAAAAACTCTTCAAAAGAGAGTGAATAAGTTGATGACAGATAGGTGTCCACAAAGCACATCAGAAAAGTATTTAGTGTACAATTAACAATTTTAAATAGTTTTCAGTCAGGGTAGGCTTCCTTTGACTAACAAATTAAGAAATTTTAAATATTCTTTTAAATAAGTTTTAGACCTTTTTAAAATAAAATTTAAGGATTCTTATAGAATATATTTGGTAGCTGTAAATGCTTGGTACCAGATCTCATTGCCAACTCATGTCTTTCATTATATCAACACGTTTTATAAATATACACAATTTGTGCTCACTGGTACATCAGCCCATAATATAAACGGGTATATATGCAACTACTGTACCTCTGAAGATTGGAAAATTATACTCTTTGGGCTACATACACTTAATGTTTAAGAATAACAACAAATAATGCAGTCTCTGTACTGCCAAAAAAAGAAAGAAAATTGAAGACACTGGCTTTTCAATGTATCTTTCAGGGGAAATAACTGTCCTTATTTAAGCATGACTGTTGACCCCTATCAGTCCAGTTTTTGAACCAAGCGGGGGCCTTTTTCTAACTCTGAGAACAAGTTGAATGAGCATCTTACTCCAGTCCACCCGAGCAACAAGTTCTTTCTGTTAGGAATTGTGCTTGTGATTTTCCAAAGTTAATTTAACCCTGGATTTACCTGGGTCCATGAAATTACAAATCACACCATGTTAGATGGAACAGCATAATAATCAACAACACTGGCTCTGAAGTCAGACTAAGGTGGTTCAGACCCTGCCTCCAATAGCTGCCACCTGTACATCCCTGGGCAAATCCCTTAATGTGCCTACCCCTCAGTCTCTTCATCTGAAATGAAGTTAACTCTAATACCTACCTTCTAGTTACGAGAACTGTGCGCTGCTCAAAGTGCTAGATGTATTATCCTCCTCATCATCGTCACTGGGAACTTAAAGAATTTTAAATCTAAGAAAATGCATTTTGGCCGATTGTAAAAGGAAACTAATTTATTAATATTGGTATTGCAGCAGCTTCTGTGGTTACTCCAGGATTCATGTTGGAACTCATTCAATTCAGGTAGATAGAGTAATTACAATTCACATTTATCTTGCAAGCCAAGCACGGACTGAGCTAAGCCCTTCACATGGATTATTTCATTTTACCTCACAATGACCTTGAGGTGAGGTTTCTTATTATTCCCACTTTACAGATAAGGAAACTGAGATTTAGAGAGTTTAAATTGTAGCCTAAGCTTAGCTAGTGAGAATTGGCCCTGTGATAGGAACACAGGCGGCCTAAATTCAGAGCTTCCAGAACCAATCTACTTACAGCAGCTTTCTTAAATTTAAAAAAAAAAAAAAAAGAAAGAAACTATATATAAGTTAAAAATTCTTGCCGGGCATGGTGGCTCATGCCTGTAATCCTAGCACTTTGGGAGGCAGAGGCAGGTGGATTGCTTGAGCTCAGGAGTTCAAGACCAGCCTGGGCAACATAGTGAAACCCCGTCTCAATTAAAAAATAATAATAATAATAGTAATAATAATAATAATAAATTCTTGAGACACTATCAACTAATAGCTAGAGAAACATCACTTGTTTCCAAGGGACTTTTGTTAAGATACTATATTGTAGTCTAAGAATCATTGATTTTCAAAATAACACATTGCCCTATTATAGCAAAACTACACTTCAAATGTTCAAATTTCACACATTGTTAGAAATTTAAAATAAACTAAGCCAGTCGAAAGACCTCAAAAAATATTTAGAGAAGGTAAGAAATTAAAATTGTTTACCTGTTACTTGAATTGAGGGGAGTAAGTTGAGAGCCAAGAGCAGCCTGAGCATCTTTGTCCTGACGATGGGCTAGGGTTCCAGCCCCTCCTCCCCGAGGAACCCGAAGTGTGAGGGGAACTGAAAGACGCACCTGCCAAGGCCTGAGAGTCTCCGTCATCCACGGCCACCACCACCGCCACCATCCCCTTAAGGCACATGATCAAGGCACTCAAACCACAAGGCATCCTGACTGCAGCATTTCACACAGGATATAACATTGTTTTGATGACTTTAGACTTTTACTTCTATTTTTAAAGACTTTTTTGTCACTGAAAAATAGTCGGTCACTACATGATGGGCTTATGGGAATTATTCTTCACTGATAGATATCAAGAGTTGTGGAAAAGGGGTGCTTGAAATCCAGCAGAGATTAAAGGGGAGACAAAGTGTTCTTAAGAAAGAACAGGCCGGGTGCAGTGGCTCACACCTGTAATCCCAGCAATTTGGGAGGCCAAAGCAGGTGGATCACTTGAGGCCAGGAGGTCAAGACGAGCCTGGCCAACATGGTGAAACCCCGTCTCCACTGAAAATACGAAAAATTAGCCAGGCATGGTGGCGGGCACCTGTAATCCCAGCTACCAGGGAGGCTAAGGCAGGAGAATCGCTCGAACCCAGGAGGTGGAGGCTGCTATGAGCCAAGATCATGCCACTGCACTATAGCCAGGGCAACAGAATAAGAAAAGAAAGACAGAAAGAAAGAAAAAAAAGAAAAGAAAAGAGGTAGGAAGAAAGGAAGGAAGAGAGGGAGGGATGGAGGGAGGGAGGGAGGAAGGAAGGAAGGAAGGAAGGAAGATGGAAAGAACGAGAGAGAGAGGGAGGGAGGGAGGGAAAGAAGGAGGAAGGAAGGAAGGAAGGAAGGAAGGAAGGAAGGAAGGAAGGAAGGAAGGAAGGAAGGAAGGAAGGAAGGAAGGAAAGGGAGAGAGAGAAAGAGAGAGAGAAAGAATAAAGTCTCTCGCAGAGGAGAGATTTTCATAGGATGGGGACAGGTTGTGTCAAAAAGACAATGGTAAAAATTCTATTGAGGAATTGGGAAACATCCACATAAATGTTTAAAGGAGTTACAAATATTAGAAATGTAACATTTGTGTGGAACATAAGGTAGCCCTCTGGAGCATTTAGCACACAGTGCTTGATTTATGTCAAGCCTCCTCCAACTCACTTCTAAGAACTTTGCAAAACCCATTCTACTTGCAAGCAGCCAGCCAGCTGAATATCTGGGGGAGGTTCCCTAAGCAAAGGGAAAGTCAAAACAACATTCTTTGTTCTTAGCGGGATGGTAAGACAACCAAAAGCCCCTGTGTCTCATGCTCTCTATGTCCCTCAAGGTTAAGTAATAGGGCACAAAAGGAGGCTCTGTAGCAGGATTTCTGAGACTCATAACCACCCCTCTGCACCCCTCTTCCCAGGCCCTTTGCAGAGAGGGTTATTCCACCAGCACAGCCAAATGCTCTCTTCTTCCGGCACCTACGTCAGTATCTTGTACTCAATGACTTCTTCAAAACTTTTCCAGTAATTTTTTTCTTCTTTTTGATAATTTAAGCTTTGTCTAATTATTCTATTTGGGGATTTTGTGTTTGTGGGTTGTTTTAAAAGATAACTTGTATCGCTTTTTATTCTAACTATAAAAGTAAGACATATTTCATAGAGAATGTTTAGAAAAATTATAAGCATTAAAACAAGATTCATCCATAATCTTACCACCCTAATATAAACACTGCTAATATTCTGGTCCACTGCCTTGCATCTGTTTGTCTATTAAGATTTTTACATCTTTAATATCATGTTTTACTTACAGTTTTCATCAGATATGTACTATTATTTGTTATATCTTGAACATTTTCCCACGTCATTTAAGTATCTTTATAAACATTATTTGTAACTGATGCATAATATTCCATTCTATAATTATATCATAAATTGTTTAACAAACCCCTAGTGTTGTTACCTTTTTTTTCTTTGCTATTTTAAAATGCTAGAGTCAACCTCTTTGATGACCTAGCTGTAAGAGGAGGCAGGCTTCATGTCCCTCCCTCCTGATCTGATAAATGACAGATCAAAAGTGTTTCCTCTCCTGGTAGACCTTCTTTGTTCACACTTCAATTTTGCCACAAACACAGTCTTTGTGAACCCCCCTTACTAGCACATCTTTTGGTCCTTTGGAGAAATTTGTCCTTGGAAATGATTCATTCACACTTCTGAACTGTAGGTAAGTGACAAAGCCATGCCCTGAGTCCTGGAGAAGATTCACTTCTGGAATTTGACTCAGCCTTCCTGGCTCTGATCCTCTATCCAGTTAGGGGAACCCATGCTTTACCCAGGGCCGAAGTCTATCTGGGGAAAATTTACAGATGGCAAGGTGACCTTTCCTAAAAGGTCATCCCTATTCTAGAGCCACCAAACTACCCAGATCTTAGAACAAGAGGCTCTGAGACTCGTTATACATACCAAGAATATATACAGTAGAAACATAGGTACCCAGTAGTTTTCCATAATCAACAACAAAAGGCTAAGGAGTGAGTTAATAACTGTCTTCAAGCATGTTAAAGATGACTACATAGCATCTAGTTAATACTACGTAAATAGTAGTAATCAGGTCAAACTTCACTGAAAAAGAAACAGTTCACTCATCTGGTCTAACTCCTTTATCTTGCAGAGAAGGAAGCTGCAGCCCACAGAGGTCAGCTGACTTATACGAATTCACAAAGCAATAATTAAATATTATTGGCCTTATTATTTGACCAGCCATATTTGATTTTCATTTCATAGAATAAAAAGAAACACAAACTTTGACATTTGCCTTCCTTTGTTTTAACATGTATGACACTAAAGAAGCAAACCATTTCATTAGAATCCTTTCACATTTGCTTTTGAAATCCAATGGCATTCACATATACCAAGAGGTAGAAATTACAGAAATAACATAAGGACCTTAAATCCAGCAATACACAGGACACTGAGACCCTACAACATTTTCGGTAAAAATAATAGCATTTCCATACCAAGAACTTTACATTCCAGATCTCATTTAATACACAACCTGTGAGGAAGATTATTATTATCCCCATTTTACAGATGAGCAAACTGATCTGAGGGGGGTTAAGAATTATCAGAACAAAAGAATGTCATTTTTCACAGAATTTGCAAAAGCAATCCTAAAACTCGTGTGGAATCCAAAAAGAGCTGAATAGCCAAAGCAATCCTAAGCAAAAAGAACAAAGCTTTGAGGTGTCACATTACCTAACTTCAAATTATATGATAAGATTATAGTAACCAAAACAGCGTGGTACTAGTATAAAAACAAATACATAGAACAATGGAACAGAATAGAGAACCCAGAGATAAAGCCACTTTACCTACAACCAACTGATCTTCAACAAAGTTAACAAAAACATATGCTAGGGAGAGGACTCCCTATTCAATAAATGGTGCTGGGAAAATTGGCTAACTATATACAGAAGAATGAAATGGGGCCCATACCTCTCACCATATACAAAAATTGACTCAATATGCATTAAAGCCCTCAATGTAAGACCTGAAACTATAAAAACTCCAGAAGAAAACCAAGAAAAAACTCTTCTTTACATCTGCCAAGGCAAAGAATTTATGAACAAGTCCTCAGAAGCAAAGGCAACAAAATAGACACATGAGACTTAAATAAACTAAAAAGCTTCTGCACAGCACAAGAAACAATCAACAGAGTAAGCAGACAACCTGTAGAATGGGAAAAATATTTGCAAACTATATTTTCTGACAAAAGGCTGATAACCAGAATCTACAAGGAACTGAAACAATTCAACAAGAAAAAAACAACCCCATTTAAAAGTAGGAAGAGGACATGAACAGACATTTTCCTTTCTTTTTGTTTTTTTAAATTTACTTCAAGTTCTGGGATACATGTGCAGAACATGCAAGTTTGTTACATAGGTATATATGTGCCATGGTGGTTTGCTGCACCTATCAACCCATCATCTAGGTTTTAAGCCCCATACGTATTAAGTATTTGTGCTAATGCTCTCCCTCCCCTTGCCCCCCACCCCCTGACAGGTCCCAGTGTGTGATGTTCCCCTCCCTGTGTCCATGTGTTCTCATTGTTCAACTCCCACTTATGAGTGAGAACATGCGGTGTTTGGTTTTCTGCTCCTGTGTTAGTTTACTGAGAATGATGGCTTCCAGCTTCATCCATGTCCCTGCAAAGGACATGAACTCATTCTTTTTAATGGCTGCATAGTATTCCATAGTATATATTTGCCATATTTTCTTTATCTAGTCTATCATTGATGGACATTTGGGTTGGTTCCATGTCTTTGCTATTGTAAATAGTGCTGCAATAAATATACGTGTGCATGTCTTTATAGTAGAATGATTTATAATCCTTTGGGTATATACCCAGTAATGAGTTTGCTGGGTCAAATGGTATTTCTGGTTCTCGATCCTTGAGGAATCGACACACTGTCTTCCACAATGGTTGAACTAATTGACATTCCCACCAACAGTGTAGAAGAGTTCCTATTTCTCCACAGCCTCGCCAGCATCTGTTGTTTCCTGACATTTTAATAATCTCCATTCTAACCGGCATGAGATGGTATCTCATTGTGGTTTTGATTTGCATTTCTCTAATGATCAGTGATGATGAGCTTTTTTTCAGGTTTGTTGGCTTCACAAATGTCTTCTTTTGAGAAGTGTCTGTTCATATCCTTTGCCCACTTTTTATGGGGTTGTTTGTTCTTTTCTTGTAAATTTGTTTAATTTCCTTGTAGATTCTGGATATTAGACCTTTGTCAGATGGATAGATGGCAAAAATTTCTCCCATTTTGTAGTTTGTTTGTTCACTCATGGTAGTTTCTTTTGCTGTGCAGAAGCTCTTCAGTTTAATTAGATTCCATTTGTCAATTTTGGCTTTTGTTGCCATTGTTTTTGGTGTTTTAGTCATGAAGTCTTTGCCCATGCTTATGTCCTGAATGGTACTGCCTTGGTTTTCTTCTAGGATTTTTATGGTTTTAGATTTTACATTTAAATCTTTAATCCACCTTAAGCTAATATTTGTATAAGCTGTAAGGAAGGGGACCAGTTTCAGTTTTCTGCATATGGCTAGCCAGTTTTCCCAGCACCATTTATTAAATAGGGAATCCTTTCCCCATTGCTTGTTTTTGTCAGGTTTGTCAAAGATCAGATAGTTGTAGATGTGTGGTGTTGTTTCTGAGGTTTCTGTTTTGTTCCATTGTTCTATATATATGTTTTGGTACCAGTACCATGCTGTTTTGGTTACTATAGCCTTATGGAATAGTTTGAAGTCAGGTAGCAGGATGCCTCCAGCTTTGTTGTTTTTGCTTAGGATCCTCTTGGCTATATAGGCTCTTTTTTGGTTCCATATGAAATTTAAAGTAGTTTTTTCTAATTCTGCAAAGAAAGTCAATGGTAGCTTGATGGTGATAGCATTGAATCTATAAATTACTTTGGACCATAGGGCCATTTTCATGCTACTGATTCTTCCTATTCATGAGCATGGAATGTTTTTCCATTTGTTTGTGTCCTCTCTTATTTCCTTGATCAGCAGTTTGTAGTTCTCCTTGAAGAGGTCCTTCACGTCCCTTGTATGCTGTATTCCTAAGTATCTTATTCTCTTTGTAGCAATTGTGAATGGGAGTTCACTCATGATTTGGCTCTCTACTTGTCTATTAGTGGTGTATAGAAATGCTTGTGATTTTTGCCTATTGATTTTGTATCCTGAGACTTGGTTGAAGTTGCTTATCAGAAGGAGTTTTTGGGCTGAAACAATGGACATGAACTCATTATTTTTTATGGCTGCATAGTATTCTATAGTATATATGTGCGATCTCAGCTCACTGCAACTTCCACCTCCTGGGTTCAAGCAATTCTCCTGCCTCAGCCTCCCAGGCAGCTGGGATTACAGGCAAGCACCACCACACCCAGCTAATTTTTGTATTTTTAGTAGAGATGGGCTTTCTCCATGTTGGTCTGGCTTGTCTCGAACTCCCAACCTCAGGTGATCTGCCTGCCTCAGCCTCCCAAAGTGCTGGGATTACAGGCATGAGCCACCACACCCAGCCCATACACGTGCCATAGTTTCTTTATCCAGTCTATCATTGATGAGCATTTGGGTTGGTTCCAAGTCTTTGCTGTTGTAAACAGTGCTGTAATAAACATACATGTGCATGTCTTTATAGTAGAATGATTTATAATCCTTTGGGTATATACCCGGTAATGGGTTTGCTGGATCAAATGGTATTTCTGGTTCTAGATCCTTGAGGAATTGGCACACAGTCTTCTACAATGGTTGAACTAATTTACATTCCCACCAACAGTGTAAAAGACTTCCTATTTCTCCACAGCCTCGCCAGCATTTGTTGTTTCCTGACTTTTTAATAATCACCATTCTAACTGGCATGAGATGGTTTTCTAAATATACAGTCTAAATATACAGTTTTCTAAGTATACAGATAGGTTTTCTAAATATACGGTCATGTCATCTGCAAACAGAGACAATTTGACTTCCTCTCTTGCTATTTGAATACCCTTTGTTTCTTTCTCTTGCCTGATCGCCCTGGCCAGAAGTTCCAGTACTATGTTGAATAGGAGTGGTGAAAGAGGGCATCCTTGTCTTGTTCTGATTTTCAAAGGGAATGCTTCCAGCTTTTGCCCATTCAGTATGATATTGGCTATAGTTTTGTCATAAATAGCTCTTATTATTTTGAGATATGTTCCATCAAGACCTAGTTTATTGAGAGTTTTTAGCATGAAGGGGTGTTGAATTTTATCAAAGGCTTTTTCTGCATCTATTGAGATAATCATGTGGTTTCTGTCATTGGTTCTGTTTATGTGATGGATTACATTTACTGATTTACGTATGTTGAACCAGCCTTGCATCCCAAGGATGAAGTCGACTTGATCATGGTGGATAAGCTTTTTGATGTGCTGCTGGATTCGGTTTGCCAGTATTTTATTGAGGATTTTGGCATCAATGTTCATCAAAGATATTTGCTTGAAATTTTCTTTTTTTGTTGTGTCTCTGCCAGGTTTTGGTATCAGGATGATGCTGGCCTCATAAAATGAGTTAGGGAGGAATCCCTCCTTTTCTATTGTTTGGAATAGTTTCAGAAGAAATGGTACCGGCTCCTCTTTTTACCTCTGGTAGAATTCAGCTGTGACTCTGTCTGGTCCTGGGCTTTTTTTGGTTGGTAGGCTATTAATTACTGCCTCTATTTCAGAACTTGTTATTTGTCTATTCAGGGATTCGACTTCTTCCTGGTTTAGTCTTGGGAGGGTGTATGTGTCCAGGAATTTATCCATTTATTCTAGACTTTCTAGTTTATTTGCATAGAGGTGTTTGTTGTTGTTGTTGTTTTGTTTTTTTGTGTTTTTTTTTAAGACAGAGTCTCACTTTGTTGCCCAGGCTGGAGTGCAGTGGCACGATCTCGGCTCACTGCAAACTCTGCCTCCTGGGTTCACATCATTCTCCTGCCACCATGCCCGGCTAATTTTTTGTGTTTTTAGTAGAGACAGGGTTTCACCATGTTACCCAGTACCCTATTTTTTTGACTGTTAAGTCCTCCAGAAATCTGGGTACTTTCAGTTTCTCCCAGGAGCAGCCCTATATTAAAATTCTGAAAAATTAAAAATCTTAAGAAATACTTCTTGTTATTAAGCCACTGTTAGAGTTTTGGAGAGGGCCCAATAAACAGAACATCCTGGGGAATGATCCAAATGACTGGCAGATGAAAGCCAAAATACCATGTTTGTGATTGGTCAGGTTAGGTTGGAGGAATGGCTTAGTGTGAGGGAGGACCTGTAAATCTACTAGCTGAGCCCAGAATTCATCAGTCTTTCCTACCCAGTCTCAGATGGCATGAAACCATGTCAGGGAGGGTCTATTCCCGGAGGAAAGTAGAGAGTGTTTACTTTTTTTTTTTTCTTGAGATGGAGTCTTGCTCTGTTGCCGAGGCTAGAGTGCAGTGGTGCAATCTTGGCTCACTGAAACCTGCAGCTCCCGAGTTCAAGCGATTCTCCTGCCTCAGCCTCCCAAGTAGCTGGGCTTACAGGCATCTGCCACAGCGCCCATCTAATTTTTGTATTTTTAGTAGAGATGGGGTTTTGCCATGTTGGCCAGGCTGGTCTCAAACTCCTGGCCTCAAGTGATCTGCCTGCCTCGGCCTCCCAAAGTGCTGGGATTACAGGCGTGAACCACTGTGCCGGCCTAGAGTGTTTGCTTTTTGTGGGCAATTACTCTCCAGGGCAAAGCTAGAAGGATAGAGTCTGGCAAGGGCCCCATGAAGGCAGCTTATGTTCAAGAGGAAGCCAGGTGGGGCTGGGTCACTCATACCTAGTTATTTCTTCAAAACTTAACAGGCTTTTCTGCTGCTTTGGAGCAGAGTGAATTAAGGGCGTTGGAGGGGAATGCCTTTTCTCCACATTTTCTCATTCTGTAATTCATTCAACTTACAGACTTTCAGGAGTTAGCCACACTATTAAACAGATAATTACTAACTTTTACAGATGGAGCACTGAAGCTTGGAAAAGTTAAGGGACCTGCTTAAAGTTACAGAAATTAGTTAATGGCAGAGCTAGGATTCAAATCCAGGCAATGTGGCTCCAGGGCTAGTATTCTTAACTCTTTCCCATGTCACAGGCCAGTGCTGGAGACAGGCCTGTGAGCAAATAATTACAGTGTAAAGAATGAGGTAAGTGCTAATGGAGGGACATACACTGCGCTAAGGGAATGAAGGAAGGAGTGACTAAGGTTTTGTGTAGGACATTTGTGCAATTTCCCTTGCCCACTGCCAGAAATTAACAAAGCACAGTCTTTTGGGGGTATGCTTTGTTTTACTATACGTGGATGCAGATATAGAGCTCGATTCATGTTGCCTTGCTGCCCCTCCCAAACATAACAACACTTAAAATAATTTGTTCCTGACATCCTGGACCCCCTCCAAGAGTTTGTCCCAGCTTTTGGACAAGGCAGAAACAGGAAAAGGATGTCCTAATGTTCCCTGACCAGAGACCTAAATTGGAATTTGGAATAGTTTTGTAATTTAAATCATTGTTAAGATTTTATTGTCCTGTACTCTGTAGTGTGTGTGTGTGTGTGTGTGTGTGTGTGTGTGTGTACATTATATATCAGCCACCACACATGTACTATATACAGTCACTAAAATCAACTGTGAGATTCCTTAAATTTTCTATAGTTTGTAGATCTATGTTTAAAAGATACTTTGTTTTTTCATAAAGGAGAATTAATATTTCTCAACTCAAATACTTTTTTTGCTATGACTTAATCATAATTTGGTAGTAATATGTCACAATTTCTGCTAATAACACAAAAACAAACTCACTTCTATGTTTCATTCTCTCTCACTAGAAATTGTTTCAATTTGGCCCCCTATACTGATTCATTTCTCAGCTTATCTTTGAGATATTGAACATCCATACCTTTGGTATTTTTATATTACTTGATATTAGAGCGTCATTGAGTTCATTTGAATAGACTAGACACCATAAACAGGTGCTGTCTGCCATCACCAAGTGATGGCCTATTCATGCCAGGATATTAAGCATATCCTGCAGTTTGGTAAACAGCAGGTGGGATTCTAATCCATTCAGCATGGAGCCCCTCATTCTTTCCTCTGTAGTGAAGGAAAATCTCTGGGAAGTCCCTGCTCAGGAATTCTCTATAGCTTTAGCAGCCAGTGAGTCTCATTCCAAAACGACCCAAGAAGAGGACTGGATCAATTACCCCCAAGCTTCCTCTCCACATCACCTATTTCTTGAAGTGACCTCAGAAATCCCACAAAAGTTCCAAGTTGCCATGTAGCCCCTTTCTTTTACTTTACTCCTTTGGGGTTTCAGGGTTGGAGAAATCCTCTCTCCTTTCCAAAGCTGAAACTGCCTGGGAGCTTTGAGTCTCTGACTCACTAGATTGCTCTCCTATTAGGGCCATAGAGAAGACAGAGTGAGACAAGGCCATTCTCACACCATGGAATAACCTCTGGGGCTTATGGTCATCAAAGCAGATTCTTTGGTCTACAGGAAAAAGGTAACACTCTTAGACCCAGCAGAGGCATCATCAAGGGAGTTTTGCAGGAGGAGGGATAGCCCTGCTCAGGGGTTGGGGTTAACCAACTGGTCAGGGGTTACCACACAAGTAGCTCTACCCTCACAGCCTTTCCTTGCTTAGGCATACCAGTGTGTCATAATGGTGCAGCTAGTCTGATAAATGGAGCAGTTTTGGAGGGAGGCACACTGCAATAGCTTTGCAACAAAAGAGGCTATGTCTTGTCCATCATTCAAAGGAGTTATCTGAAAATCAACGACTGTAGCAAACCACCAGCTGTCCTCCAGCATCAATTTTTTTTTTTTCCTATAGTAACAGAATTCGCAACATGTAGCTGGGAACAGCCATGGCCATATAGGTCTGAGGTCAGCAGAGTTACATGATAGAAGGCACCTGGGTTCCAGACCCTTGGCCTGCCATACTGGTCCTGGACTGCTTAGTTCCAGATTGTTAGATGAGACAAAGGAAACCATCTAGTGTGCTTAAACTGCTATTATTTTAGGTCTCTGTCAAGGAAGTCAAGGTTTATCCTAATTCAGTGACTTTGGATTTCAGCAGAATACAGTCAATGTTAGTTGAGAACATGGCCTCATTACCCCAAGTTACCTGTTTTCAACAGGTAGCCTTACTTCTCTCAGAGATAGGTTCCTGGGACACTCTGTAGTTTCCATTGAGGATGCAGCCTTTTGGGGACTACTATAGAGATGATTTCCCCTGTCTCATCTAAAAATCTGGACCTAAGCAGCACAGGACTGGTATGGCAGCTCAAGGATCTGGAACCCAGGTGTTTTCTATCATGTAAATCTGCCAACCCATATGGCCTGCCTCTTCCCTTTAAGGGTACAACCCAGAAATGGCATCACTTATGCTTACAAAGAGAAAGAAAGGGCTATGATATTAGGCCTCAGAAAAGGGAGTAGAGATCTAGACTTTTCACTTCAACTCAAAAATCCTGCCCAAGACTGACACTTACTCCTTTAAACATTGCCATATTTCTCTGGCACACCCAATGATTGACGTCTGAAAGAGCAGCAGAACTTTCTCAGACATGACTACAGTGTTTAAATGTGTTGCTAGGGCATCTATGGAATTTTCATATTCTATCTCGGGAAAGAAGTCTGATATTTCTTTGATGCTACATTCTTCTTTAGCCAGAAATACAAGGAAACCACTGTTTGCTGTGGCATTTTGGCAGAACTCTGAAGTGTGGTCTGGATCTGGGAACCCACAATCCAAGAATAAGGCACCATTTACGTACAAAATTGTTGAATTTGGATGGAAACTAGGTTCAGCCATACTTGTGAAGCCACTGTCTTGCAGGGTCAAAAAGAGCTTATTTTTCAAGTAAGTGTGTTTCACTGTTTACTGGTGACTACCAAAATAATTATTTCCTGTGTGAGTCAGTAGGAGTGAAGTAATCTCAAGGAAAATGTTCCATTGTGCTTACTGGGCTGGGCAGTGCAGCAGCTCCAGACATTCTCTTAAAGCAACAGTAATTGCATTGAATGGTAAAGTCTGGTTCATATGCCCCTGGGAGGGAGATTCATTTTTCTCTGATACTTTGAGGATCTTGTCAGAGACAACAGATGTGAATATATACATACATATACACATGAACATATCTGTGGATGTGCTTAGCAGGTTGGTTCATTTAAATAGTTTTATAGATGTTTTAGAAAGATAGTTCTGGCTGGGCGCGGTGGCTCACGCCTGTAATCCTAGCACTTTGGGAGGCCGAGGCAGGTGGATCATGAGGTCAAGAGATCGAGACCATCCTGGCCAACATGGTGAAACCCTGTCTCTACTAAAAATACAAAAATTAGCTAGGTGTGGTGGCACGTGCCTGTAATCCCAGCTACACGGGAGGCTGAGGCAGGAGACTCGTTGAACCCAGGAGGCAGAGGTTGCAGTAAGCCGAGATCTCACCACTGCACTCCAGCCTGGCAACAGAGCGAGAATCCGTCTCAAAGAAAAAAAAAGAAAAAAAAAGAAAGGTAGTTCTTTTTTTTTTTTTTTTTTTTTTTTTTTTTTTTTTTTTAATTTATTTATTATTATTATACTTTAAGTTGTAGGGTACATGTGCATAACGTGCAGGTTTGTTACATATGTATACTTGTGCCATGTTGCTGTGCTGCACCCATCAACTCGTCATTTACATCAGGTATAACTCCCAGTGCAATCCCTCCCCCCTCCCCCCTCCCCATGATAGGCCCCGGTGTGTGATGTTCCCCTTCCTGAGTCCGAGTGATCTCATTGTTCAGTTCCCACCTATGAGTGAGAACATGCGGTGTTTGGTTTTCTGTTCTTGTGATAGTTTGCTAAGAATGATGGATTCCAGCTGCATCCAAGTCCCTACAAAGGACTCAAACTCATCCTTTTTTATGGCTGCATAGTATTCCATGGTGTATATGTGCCACATTTTCTTAATCCAATCTGTCACTGATGGACATTTGGGTTGATTCCAAGTCTTTGCTATTGTGAATAGTGCTGCAATAAACATACGTGTGCATGTGTCTTCATAGCAGCATAATTTATAATCCTTTGGGTATATACCCAGTAATGGGATGGCTGGGTCATATGGTACATCTAGTTCTAGATCCTTGAGGAATCGCCATACTGTTTTCCATAATGGTTGAACTAGTTTACAATCCCACCAACAGTGTAAAAGTGTTCCTATTTCTCCACATCCTCTCCAGCACCTGTTGTTTCCTGACTTTTTAATGATTGCCATTCTAACTGGTGTGAGATGGTATCTCATGGTGGTTTTGATTTGCATTTCTCTGATGGCCAGTGATGATGAGCATTTTTTCATGTGTCTGTTGGCTGTATGAATGTCTTCTTTTGAGAAATGTCTGTTCATGTCCTTTGCCCACTTTTTGATGGGGTTGTTTGTTTTTTTCTTGTAAATTTGTTTGAGTTCTTTGTAGGTTCTGGATATTAGCCCTTTGTCAGATGAGTAGATTGCAAAAATTTTCTCCCATTCTGTAGGTTGCCTGTTCACTCTGATGGTAGTGTCTTTTGCTGTGCAGAAGCTCTTTAGTTTAATGAGATCCCATTTGTCAATTTTGGCTTTTGCTGCCATTGCTTTTGGTGTTTTAGACATGAAATCTTTGCCCATGCCTATGTCCTGAATGGTACTACCTAGGTTTTCCTCTAGGATTTTTATGGTATTAGGTCTAACATTTAAGTCTCTAATCCATCTTGAATTAATTTTCGTATAAGGAGTAAGGAAAGGATCCAGTTTCAGCTTTCTACTTATGGCTAGCCAATTTTCCCAGCACCATTTATTAAATAGGGAATCCTTTCCCCATTTCTTGTTTCTCTCAGGTTTGTCAAAGATCAAATGGCTGTAGATGTGTGGTATTATTTCTGAGGACTCTGTTCTGTTCCATTGGTCTATATCTCTGTTTTGGTACCAGTACCATGCTGTTTTGGTTACTGTAGCCTTGTAGTATAGTTTGAAGTCAGGTAGCGTGATGCCTCCAGCTTTGTTCTTTTGACTTAGGATTGTCTTGGAGATGCGGGCTCTTTTTTGGTTCCATATGAACTTTAAAGCAGTTTTTTCCAATTCTGTGAAGAAACTCATTGGTAGCTTGATGGGGATGGCATTGAATCTATAAATTACCTTGGGCAGTATGGCCATTTTCACAATATTGATTCTTCCTATCCATGAGCATGGTATGTTCTTCCATTTGTTTGTGTCCTCTTTGATTTCACTGAGCAGTGGTTTGTAGTTCTCCTTGAAGAGGTCCTTTACATCCCTTGTAAGTTGGATTCCTAGGTATTTGATTCTCTTTGAAGCAATTGTGAATGGAAGTTCATTCCTGATTTGGCTCTCTGTTTGTCTGTTACTGGTGTATAAGAATGCTTGTGATTTTTGCACATTAATTTTGTATCCTGAGACTTTGCTGAAGTTGCTTATCAGCTTAAGGAGATTTTGGGCTGAGACAATGGGGTTTTCTAAATATACAATCATGTCATCTGCAAACAGGGACAATTTGACTTCTTCTTTTCCTAACTGAATACCCTTGATTTCTTTCTCTTGCCTGATTGCCCTAGCCAGAACTTCCAACACTATGTTGAATAGGAGTGGTGAGAGAGGGCATCCCTGTCTTGTGCCAGTTTTCAAAGGGAATTTTTCCAGTTTTTGCCCATTCAGTATGATATTGGCTGTGGGTTTGTCATAAATAGCTCTTATTATTTTGAGATACGTTCCATCAATACCGAATTTATTGAGCGTTTTTAGCATGAAGGGCTGTTGAATTTTGTCAAAAGCCTTTTCTGCATCAATTGAGATAATCATGTGGTTCTTGTCTTTGGTTCTGCTTATATGCTGGATTATGTTTATTGATTTGCGAATGTTGAACCAGCCTTGCATCCCAGGGATGAAGCCCACTTGATCATGGTGGATAAGCTTTTTGATGTGTTGCTGAATCCGGTTTGCCAGTATTTTATTGAGGATTTTTGCATCGATGTTCATCAGGGATATTGGTCTAAAATTCTCTTTTTTTGTTGTGTCTCTGCCAGGCTTTGGTATCAGGATGATGTTGGCCTCATAAAATGAGTTAGGGAGGATTCCCTCTTTTTCTATTGATTGGAATAGTTTCAGAAGGAATGGTACCAACTCCTCTTTGTACCTCTGGTAGAATTCAGCTGTGAATCCATCTGGTCCTGGACTTTTTTTGGTTGGTAGGCTATTAATTGTTGCCTCAATTTCAGAGCCTGCTATTGGTCTATTCAGGGATTCAACTTCTTCCTGGTTTAGTCTTGGAAGAGTGTAAGTGTCCAGGAAATTATCCATTTCTTCTAGATTTTCCAGTTTATTTGCGTAGAGGTGTTTATAGTATTCTCTGATGGTAGTTTGTATTTCTGTGGGGTCGGTGGTGATATCCCCTTGATCATTTTTAATTGCGTCGATTTGATTCTTCTCTCTTTTCTTCTTTATTAGTCTGGCTAGTGGTCTGTCAATTTTGTTGATCTTTTCAAAAAACCAACTCCTGGATTCATTGATTTTTTGGAGGGTTTTTTGTGTTTCTATCTCCTTCAGTTCTGCTCTGATCTTAGTTATTTCTTGCCTTCTGCTAGCTTTCGAATGTGTTTGCTCTTGCTTCTCTAGTTCTTTTAATTGCGATGTTAGAGTGTCAATTTTACATCTTTCCTGCTTTCTCTTGTGGGCATTTAGTGCTATAAATTTCCCTCTACACACTGCTTTAAATGTGTCCCAGAGATTCTGGTATGTTGTATCTTTGTTCTCATTGGTTTCAAAGAACATCTTTATTTCTGCCTTCATTTCGTTATGTACCCAGTAGTCATTCAGGAGCAGGTTGTTCAGTTTCCATGTAGTTGAGCGGTTTTGATTGAGTTTCTTAGTCCTGAGTTCTAGTTTGATTGCACTGTGGTCTGAGAGACAGTTTGTTATAATTTCTGTTCTTGTACATTTGCTGAGGAGTGCTTTACTTCCAATTACGTGGTCAATTTTGGAGTAAGTATGATGTGGTGCTGAGAAGAATGTATATTCTGTTGATTTGGGGTGGAGAGTTCTATAGATGTCTATTAGGTCTGCTTGCTGCAGAGATGAGTTCAATTCCTGGATATCCTTGTTAACTTTCTGTCTCGTTGATCTGTCTAATGTTGACAGTGGAGTGTTGAAGTCTCCCATTATTATTGTATGGGAGTCTAAGTCTCTTTGTAAGTCTCTAAGGACTTGCTTGATGAATCTGGGTGCTCCTGTATTGGGTGCATATATATTTAGGATAGTTAGCTCTTCCTGTTGAATTGATCCCTTGACCATTATGTAATGGCCTTCTTTGTCTCTTTTGATCTTTGATGGTTTAAAGTCTGTTTTATCAGAGACTAGTATTGCAACCCCTGCTTTTTTTTGTTCTCCATTTGCTTGGTAAATCTTCCTCCATCCCTTTATTTTGAGCCTATGTATGTCTCTGCGTGTGAGATGGGTCTCCTGAATACAGCAGACTGATGGGTCTTGACTCTTTATCCAGTTTGCCAGTCTGTGTCTTTTAATTGGAGCATTTAGTCCATTTACATTTAAGGTTAATATTGTTATGTGTGAACTTGATCCTGCCATTATGATATTAACTGGTTATTTTGCTCATTAGTTGATGCAGTTTCTTCCTAGCCTCAATGGTCTTTACATTTTGGCATGTTTTTGCAATGGCTGGTACCGGTTGTTCCTTTCCATGTTTAGTGCTTCCTTCAGGATCTCTTGTAAGGCAGGCCTAGTGGTGACAAAATCTCTAAGCATTTGCTTATCTGTAAAGGATTTTATTTCTCCTTCACTTATGAAACTTAGTTTGGCTGGATATGAAATTCTGGGTTTAAAATTCTTTTCTTTAAGAATGTTGAATATTGGCCCCCACTCTCTTCTGGCTTGTAGAGTTTCTGCTGAGAGATCTGCTGTGAGTCTGATGGGCTTCCCTTTGTGGGTAACCCGACCTTTCTCTCTGGCTGCCTTTAAGATTTTTTCCTTCATTTCAACTTTGGTGAATCTGGCAATTATGTGTCTTGGAGTTGCTCTTCTCGAGGAGTATCTTTGTGGCGTTCTCTGTATTTCCTGGATTTGAATGTTGGCCTGCCCTACTAGGTTGGGGAAGTTCTCCTGGATGATATCCTGAAGAGTGTTTTCCAACTTGGTTCCATTTTCCCCCTCACTTTCAGGCACCCCAATCAGACGTAGATTTGGTCTTTTTACATAATCCCATACTTCTTGCAGGCTTTGTTCGTTTCTTTTTCTTCTTTTTTCTTTTGGTTTCTCTTCTCGCTTCATTTCATTCATTTGATCCTCAATCGCTGATACTCTTTCTTCCAGTTGATCGAGTCGGTTACTGAAGCTTGTGCATTTGTCACGTATTTCTCGTGTCATGGTTTTCATCTCTTTCATTTCGTTTAGGACCTTCTCTGCATTAATTACTCTAGCCATCAATTCTTCCACTTTTTTTTCAAGATTTTTAGTTTCTTTGCGCTGGGTACGTAATTCCTCCTTTAGCTCTGAGAAATTTGATGGACTGAAGCCTTCTTCTCTCATGTCATCAAAGTCATTCTCCGTCCAGCTTTGATCCGTTGCTGGCGATGAGCTGCGCTCCTTTGCCGGGGGAGATGCGCTCTTATTTTTTGAATTTCCAGCTTTTCTGCCCTGCTTTTTCCCCATCTTTGTGGTTTTATCTGCCTCTGGTCTTTGATGATGTTGATGTACTGATGGGGTTTTGGTGTAGGTGTCCTTCCTGTTTGATAGTTTTCCTTCTAACAGTCAGGACCCTCAGCTGTAGGTCTGTTGGAGATTGCTTGAGGTCCACTCCAGACCCTGTTTGCCTGGGTATCAGCAGCAGAGGCTGCAGAAGATAGAATATTTCTGAACAGCGAGTGTACCTGTCTGATTCTTGCTTTGGAAGCTTCCTCTCAGGGGTGTACTCCTCCCTGTGAGGTGTGGGGTGTCAGACTGCCCCTAGTGGGGGATGTCTCCCAGTTAGGCTACTCAGGGGTCAGGGACCCGCTTGAGGAGGGAGTCTGTCCCTTCTCAGATCTCAACCTCCGTGTTGGGAGATCCACTGCTCTCTTCAAAGCTGTCAGACAGAGTCGTTTGCGTCTGTGCAGAGGTGTCTGTGTGTCTTAGTTTACTGTGCCCTGTCCCCAGAGGTGGAGTCTACAGAGACAGGCAGGTTTCCTTGAGCTGCTGTGAGCTCCACCCAGTTCGAGCTTCCCAGCAGCTTTGTTTACCTACTTAAGCCTCAGCAATGGCGGGCGCCCCTCCCCCAGCCTTGCTGCTGCCTTGCCGGTAGATCACAGACTGCTGCGCTAGCAACGAGGGAGGCTCCGTGGGTGTGGGACCCTCCCGGCCAGGTGTGGGATATGATCTCCTGGTGTGCCTGTTTCCTAAAGCGCAGTATTGGGGTGGGAGTTACCCGATTTTCCAGGTGTTGTGTGTCTCAGTTCCCCTGGCTAGGAAAAGGGACTCCCTTCCCCCTTGCGCTTCCCAGGTGAGGCAATGCCTCGCCCTGCTTCAGCTCTTGCTGGTCGGGCTGCAGCAGCTGACCAGCTCCGATCGTCCGGCACTCCCCAGTGAGATGAACCCAGTACCTCAGTTGAAAATGCAGAAATCACCGGTCTTCTGTGTCGCTGGCGCTGGGAGTTGGAGACTGGAGCTGCTCCTATTCGGCCATCTTGCTCCGCCCCCCAAGGTAGTTCTTTATGAGCTACGATAATATGCTCTGCTTCTCTCAATGTGAAAGTAGAACCTCACCTTGTGCAAGTTGTCATTGGTTTACTTGTCTGTTACAAACCACTTGAGGGCATGCTTTATTTGTCTTTGTCTTCCCAGGCCATACTAATGGGTCTATCACTGAGTAAAATTCTGATTAATCATTTGTTGGATGAATGAATGGCTTGCAGAGGAAGTGAATTGCAGGAAGGTGACTACCACCCAAAAGTTGACTTGTACCATGACACTGACATGAGAGAGTTTGCCAGAAGAAGTGCTTAGCCAGCCAGGATTGGAACATCCTTGAGGTGCCACACTCCATGGTTCCAGAGATTAAACAGCTCTGTGCTTCATATCACCATCTTTCCTGGAATTAGAATTATCCACCCCAGTTGTTAGATTCTGGCACAACAAGTAGGGTGAATTGTGGCAGCTGGATCAACATGTGACAGACAAACTAGGCCAAATGGGATATCACTTCTGGTCCATGAAATGGAGGGATGCTTTTGAATATTCGATACTTCACCCCACTCACTACCTTCCATGACCACTCTCATATAGGAGCAAAGAGCGTACATTGTATATTATAGAAAATATTCCCCTATTATAAGAGGGAATACTCACTATTGATTAATCCACTTACCAAATTTTTGTTGTGTGCCTGCTATGTGCCAAGCGTTGTACTGCTGCTAGAGTACACAGGTGGACAAACAAGATGTGGTTCTTGCCCTTAAGAAGTTCACCCTTTGGCCGGGTGCGATGGCTCATTCCTGTTATCCCAGCACTTTGGGAGGCCAAGGCAGGTGGACCACATAAGGCCGGGAGCTTGAGACCAGCCTGGTCAACATACTAAAACCACATCTCTACTAAAAAACACAAAAATTAACCGGGCATGGTGGCACACGCCTGTAATCCCAGATACTCAGGAGGCTGAGGCATGAGAATCACTTGAACCAAGGAGGCAGAGGTTGCAATGAGCTGAGATTACACCACTGCACTCCAGCCTGGGCAACAGAGTAAGACTCTGTCTCAAAAAAAAAAAAAAAAGAAAAGAAAAAGTTCGGCCTTTAGTGGAAGAGTCAGACAAACAAAATACATAAAACAATTATGTTTTATGTGGCCAGTTATGAAAAATAAACTAGATATTGAGGTAGGGATGAAATGGAAGTACATAGAGGGGTGAGAAATAACTGTCAGGAGGAAGGGAAAGGCCTGAGATGAGTAAAGGGGAAGAACACTTTAGAGGAAAAAAACACATGTTAAAGACCCCAGGCCTAAAGTAAATTGGCGTTTCGGAGGATAAAAAACAATGCCCATGAGTCTATAGCAGAGTGAGTGAGGGGGTGAGTGTGTCCTCACTGGCAGAAGTCTTCTAAGGATTTTTGGATCTATTGTCAAGGACATGATACCAAATGGTGGATGCTGACTGTTTGCAGAGCGCTCAGGAAGCTTTACATCATTACCCACAGCAAGAGGTCTGAGCTTGAGTCTGGTCCTCCCACTGCACGTGTAATCTCACATACTACATATTCCACCCTGCTGAGTAATAGTGTGTAGAACGGAATGTTGGACTTTATCTAAAATGTGGGAGTAAAAAAGTACATGTGAAACTGTAGAGTTTATCATTCTGGTCCAGGTATCATGAGGAAAGGAGAAAACCATGGTTGGGAGCAGCCATCCACACCCAACTAGTATTTGGAACTGAAGGCTATAGAGAATTCTGCTACTGAGGTCTACAGTATTATTTGCACTTTCTGCTCCTTGATCTTTCACTGCATATACCATCTGGGAAGTGTCCTTTATGGTTGTCATTAAAATGCTGCCAGATTCCAGTATTGAGACCATAGGGAATGCAGTGGTGTGCATTTGTGTGTTTGTGAGTGTATATGTGTGTGTGTCATCCACGTGTGGGTAGATGAGATGCTAACTGGAACAGGATATACTGACATATTCAGGGGTTCTTAACTAGGTGTCCAATGTAAACTCAGTTGAGAAAAAAATTACACATTCATTTTCATTATCATCTCTAACTGAAATTTAACATTTCAATGATATATTTAAGTAACAAACTACAGTATTTTTTGCAGTACTTGTCACTTTGTCATCAATAGAATCACAGATATTTTCATGTCACATTATAGTTGTTGTAGGTATCTCAAAATATGACTTATGCTTACCACACTTCAAAACTATGGTAGTTATCGACTGGATGCAGAGGCTCATGCCTGTAATCCCAGCACTTTGGGAGGCCGAGGCGGGTGGATCACGAGGTCAGGAGATTGAGACCATCCTGGCTATGGTGAAACCCCATCTCTACTAAAAATAAAAAAAATTAGCCGGGCGTGGTGGCAGGCGCCTGTAGTCCCAGCTACTCGGGAGGCTGAGGCAGGAGAATGGCATGAACCTGGGAGGTGGAGCTTGCAGTGAGCCAAGATCGTGCTACTGCACTCCAGCCTGGGAGACAGAGCGAGACTCTAAAAAAAAACAAAAACAAAATTATGGTAGTTATCATACCATAGTTAGATTTAATATGTTAATGAAGCATATTTATTACTATATCATGAACATTTGTTTTTAAAAAATTTTTGAAAACTACATTTCAAAACTTTCCGTTTTCTTTGCAATCCTATGTATTTTATTTTATGCATTTCAAAACATAATTGTGAGAAGGGGTCTTCAGGTTTCCAGACCACCAAAGTGGTCCCTGACACAAAAAAATGGTTAAGAGCTATCAGACTTATTGGGCGTAGTCTTGCCAGCTGGATATAAGAGGAATGTTGGGGACAAAATGCCCACACATCCTCTTTCATATGAGACCTTTTTTTTGCATTCTGACTGAGTGGAAAAAGGGAAGAGGCAATAAGTACTTAATCTCATGCTTGCACAGAAACACATACATAACTTTGTCCAGCTTGCAGACTAATTCAGAGACTGAATTTTGAGAAATAAAAAGAGAGTAATGGATATAGAGAGCTTAGAGAGAGATCTGAGAGAACAAACCCACAATCTTGGGTACATATTGTGCATTTCCATAAACCTTCCCTAAGTAGAGATCTGGGAAAAGAAGGGACATAATTTTCTTGAAACTCTGACCCCTAGGACCTGGAGAAAGTCCATTCAGCCAGCCAGAGCCCTCCCTATTCCCTTGGGTGGTAGCCTCAGAGTCCTCAGGGACAACATCTGCAAGCAGAATGCAAATCACTAGCCTGTCTGCCACCCGTCATTGCTCAGCACCTTATCGATGCTATTTATAGGAAGTCTGAATTTCTCAATAGAGACACAGCATCAACAGCAAGCCCTGAGAAGTTAGCCTGGTTTCCCACATGTCTGAGGGTGGACCCAGAGAAAACACTTCACCTTCACTTCCCTCTGCTGAAATTAAAATGCTTCTATTTCTGCAGCTTGAAGGGAAGAAAGAGAGAGGGAAGAAGAAATGTTTGTTCATTTCTTCAGAGATTTTAGAAATTGAACTTGCAAGGAGGGTCTGTCTCCAGTTAATCAAATAAAAATTCTTCGTAGTAGCACAAGACAATTTAAAACTAGAAAAACTCAGAAACTGCATCTGACAAAGGTCTAATGCCCAAAATCTACAAGGAACTTAAATAATTCAACAAGCAAAAAACAAACAACCCCATTACAAATTGGGCAAAGGACAGACTTCTCCAAAGAAGACATACATGCAACAAACAAGCATATAAAAAATCCTCAACATCCTTAATCATTAGAGAAACACAAATCAAACCGCTATGAGATGCCATCTCACATCAGTCAGAATGGCTATTATTAACAAGTCAAAAAATAACAGATAATGGCAAAGTGGCAGAGAAAAGGGAACACATACACTACTGGAAAATGAGGCCATTCACTCACCCCCATCCTCTGCTTCCCACCCTCCACCACACAAACCGAACGATGGTTTCTGATAATGCCCCTTTCACTCATTCACACAGTCTAGTGGAAGCTCATTCTGAAGTGATGGTTTAATGGTAAAGAGCAAGAAGCCAGAGTCAAAGAATCCAGCAGCTTTCCCAAGATTACAATCTTAGACAGGAAGGATTGTGTTTGAATCCTTTTCTGCTACTTACTAGATCTTTCCATCTATAAAATGGAATAATCCTGACTCCTATACAGTATTTCTATGAGATAACATGTGTGAATTGAAAAATGCCTGATCAGCGCTAGTTCATCTGTAACTGCTATAACTTGTTTTCCTAGACAAATGTGACAGTCTCAAAGGAAGCTTGCTCCTGTTTAATGAATGCTAAAGTATTAGCTGGCATCCTAGGGCCATTTCTCATTGCCTCGTTTTTTTCTCCTGCAGATTATCCTCTACTGCTTATATCTTCAGTCTTTCTCCCTCTGCCTCCTGCTGCCACCTGCTCCCGCCTTGGGGACCTGCCTCCCTGCAGAAAGCCAGCATCCTGCTCTGGACCATGTGGTAGCTTAGTGGTAAAGACTCTCTCCCTTGGGGTGGTACCTGTGGTTTCTGGGCAGGAACTGTGATGGGTGGGTAGGTCTGCCTAATAATTCTGGGGTGCTTGTTGTGACTGCATAGCTCAGCCACATTCTCGGGTAGTCCTCTATCAGTGACATTTTCCTCTGTGTCTGCCTGACTCCTTTGTCTTTCTTGGTCTGTCTTATAGGATTTAGAACTGAATTAGCAAGTAGGAGGAGTAATTTATTAGCCACCTCAAACTCCAACAATGGAAAAATGCCAAGATTTAAGGGACAGGTGGGGAACAGCAGCCTGCAATCTGATCTGGGTTCATGGCTTTACTCTCACCCTGACCTGGGAGTCTTAGGAGTACTATTTCCTATGCACCTCCTCCCCTTCCTATGCTCCCATTGAACTGATATGAAGTTTCAGAAATCCTGTACAACACAGTGAGTCAGACAGCTGATTTCAATCCGTTGGCGCTGCTGCAAGAGATTCAACTTATTTGAAATCCTGGCTTTCATATGCTGCTACCTCCTAAATCTGTCCCGGCAACCCAGACCTGTGGGCCGACCCATATCATGTCTTGGGCTGTAGCCTCTTTACTTTTGCTCTTTACCTTACTATTGGGTATCTTGCAACATCTCAGATTCAGGTGTTTCTTTCTCCCCGAGTTCCTTTATTTTTCCTCCAATATTTCTAGGTGAAAGCACACAGTCTTCAGTTTTATTGCCTGTGCCTATGAGGGTTCCTCATTGCTCTCAGTACGAAGAGCAAACTGCTTAGCAAGGCATAAAAGGCCCTTTGTCACCAACCTCAACTACCTGTCACCTCCTGGGCCCTTCCTCAGTGTCCTTTCTGTTCTAGCCACACTGAACTCCTTGTGGTTCCCTTAGTAAGCCATACACTTTAAAACTTTTCCAAGTAGTGTATACTTTGCTTGGACGGGAAGGCCCTCTCTTCGCCGTGCTGATCTGGCCAGTTTTGGTTATCCTCCAACTCATAGCACCTCTGGCCAGAGAAACCTTTTCAGGCAAGTTAGGGCCTTCTTCCTCAGTATTTCTTCCAGACTTGAGCTCCCTGGAGGCAAGAGGACTGCCTTAGTCTCTCCTGGCCCCACAGTGTAGGGCAACACCTTCTGTGTTGTAGTCACAGAACACAGGGTTTGGGGTAAGCAAGTGCAGTTTCAAGGTCATTATAAGCCTTCCTACCCTCCTTTTTTCTGCTTAGAGGCCAGTTACATAATTCCGATTTTCTAGAAGTCCTATAACAATTTGGCATAGCAAAGCTGGGTGCATTTCATACAATGAACAACCTAGCATGAGAGGTCAACCTAGATCAGATTCCTGAAAGGGATGAGATTTCCTCGTGTTTCCACTATTGACTCTGGCTCCTCAATGAAGAGAATGATGAGCCAAGTACCAGTCATTCCAAATCTGAGCCATCTGTAACATAATGGAAGCTAAATTCTGTAAGAACAAGTTTAGCCTGGAATTTTCCTCAAGACAATGTATACATGACATCATATGCACTGTGATGTTAATGGGTGTTTCTGGATGGATTCTCAGACAAATACTAGATTTGTTTGGACCTTGTCTTGGGCTGTAGCCTCTTTACTTTTGCTCTTTACCTTACTATTGGGTATCTTGCAACATCTCAGATTCAGGTATTTTTTTCTCCCTGAGTTCCTTTATTTTTCCTCCAGTATTTCTAGGAGAAAGCACACAGTCTTCAGTTTTATTACCTGTACCTATGAGAGGTTAATAAAGGCTTCGTGTGTGTGTATATATTAAGATGTGGAAGTATAGTCACTTAGGGAGAAAGAAAATTACTGCCTTTTCTAAAACTTAAAGGAAAAATTAAGGCTTAAAAACTTTTTGGGATGCTTTTAGCTTTGTGCTATATCTAGCAGCTAGCAAATGCTTGATACATTTTGGCCATAATTGTTATTATAATTATTAATATTATTAATAGCAATGATAGGATTTGGTACATGAAAACAGGTTGTATTTTTATTCCAATGCCAAAAAGCAAGTGTGGGGAGTATACTCTGCTGGCCCTAAGTTCCCCATAGGAAGTAGAGATTGCATATATTAGCTGGAACTCGCCCAAGCTACTTTTGGGACAAACAGGATAATGTGTTCAGAACAGAGGTCAACAGCTGTTACTCCTCTGTGACATTCTGGAGATGTGGACAGATGTATTCAGATTGACCTTCCTTATTCAGTGAGTGTGGGAACTGGTGGGAAGGGGTAGGGGGAAGGGAGATGCAGTGAGGGGGAAGATGAGAAGGTTCCCATGGGGGCCTGGTAACATGAGAGACCACTGAGAGCAACGTTGAAGTTAACAGTTCTATTTCCTGGAGGGGCTGTACTAAACAACATGTTAGGGGAGGAAGGCCCTTAACATTGTTCCAAAAGGAGGAAAACCAAGCATGACAGTTTTCCCAAGGCTAGGACAAGACTGCAGTTCCTGAAGGGGCCAGAGGTTGCTTCCTTACCATTCCACTGATTGCACAGTAGGGAATCAGAGAGGGTCAAATTAGGTTCAATACAAGATGTGGAGTGAAATGCATTCCTTACCTTGCCCTCTCAACTCCAGTCAAATTTAATTAACATTCCTGTTTCCAGAAAATATACAAATGTCCTAGTGGTTTCAAAAAAAATAAAAAAAAATCAGCCAAACACAGAGCTCTTG
The DNA here is from genome assembly GCF_037993035.2 of Macaca fascicularis. Classification (NCBI taxonomy): domain Eukaryota; kingdom Metazoa; phylum Chordata; class Mammalia; order Primates; family Cercopithecidae; genus Macaca; species Macaca fascicularis. The sequence goes on along the minus strand of NC_088386.1, from coordinate 99,599,477 downwards.
ATACCTTTGTGGAATGTCAGCAATAAGGCAGGTGGCTGGGCCTCAGTGAGCCCAAAAAGAGCACAGCTCAGTGAGACCATTAGATCTTCAGAATAACAGGATTTTTGAGAAGTGTAGATTTCTCTAATAACAATCTCTTTGGGTCCTAAGACTTATAAGTTTATACTGTCATAATAATTTAGATGGAATATGATTGGTGATAGTTTCCCCCGCCTTTAGTGATGGCAATTGACTTTTTTTTTTTTTTTTTTTTTGAGACAGAGTCTCACTCTGTCACCCAGGCTGGAGTGCAATGGCGTGATCTCTGCTCACTGCAAGCTCCGCCTCCCAGGCTCACACCATTCTCCTGCCTCAGCCTCCCAAGTAGCTGGGACTACAGGCACCCGTCACCATGCCCAACTAATTGTTTGTATTTTTTAGCAGAGACAGGGTTTCACCATGTTAGCCACGATGGTCTCTATCTCCTGACCTCGTGATCCGCCTGCCTCGGCCTCCCAAAATGCTGGGATTACAGGCGTGAGTCACTGCGCCGGCCTCAATTGACTTTTTTTCTGTCACTCCCCCTCTGCTTTTTTTCAGATGATCAAGTGAATGGACCTTTTGTCATGGAGCTGTCCTGAAGCTCAGATCAGCATTGCCTGGGTTCATGATGTATCTCTCTTGCTGACAGTACACAAATTCATGATCTGGTCAGGATTAATTTCTCCAGGATGATGTCAGAACTACACAAGTTTTGCATCTTCTATTGTCTGGATCTACATGAATATAAAGTCAGCAGGGAAGTAATAAGAACCGCATCATATCGTAGAGTAAAGGAAGACTTTGCAAGTCACACATAGACTTCTGCTGAATCTTTATAAAGTTGGTGGCTGAAGGTCAGATTTGCCTATACAGAAGGTACATTTCTCTGTAAAAACCTTGCTCTTAACCTCTGCATTATCAATCAATCATATGATTAAGCTGCTAGTTTGTCAGGACTGTGTCTATCTTTCACATGATGCTCAAATCTAGAGTTTCATTTTTTGAGTCAAAGTTGAGTTCAAATCTCTTCTTTTCTACTTGTTGTATCATTGTGGACAAATTACTTAAGTTTTGTAAGATTAGATTTGCTTATCTATAAAATGGAGATAATGGTAGTACCAACTCCCTAAGTTGTTATCAGGATTAAATGAGATAATGCATGCATAATGCTTAGCACAGTACCTGGGGGCAGGATGCCTCTAATAAATGATAGCTGTTGCTTTCATAACTTGAAGTAATAGGCCTGTCTCTCTAAGTGATCAAAAGGTTTTTAGGTAATTGTTTTAAGCGATTTTTAACCACGTTTTTCATGTAACACATTATTTTTCGTGTAATCCTTGATAAAGCCTCATGAATTGTTCCTGCAAATATGTCTTTTTGTAATATTTGTTTATTCAGTGGGATTAGTCAATCAATATAGCCATTATTTCTGATTTTTCTTTCTCTTAGGTTTAGCATAGTGTTTGTTTGTTTGTTTGTTTGTTTTCAGGCTTTGGTCCTGCTGGTTTGTGATAATGTGCATGATTTTCTTAACTTCATCTTTGTCTATTTTTTTTGACAAAGTTTTTCATAGCAACAGCTAGAATAATACCACACAGCTCAAACACAAAGTCCCAGGCTTCATTATTTCCCCCACAGTCACCATGTGATAATTCGAATCTCTGTAAGGCAGAGCTTTGAGGAAGATTAGAAACTGAAATGAAAGCAAGTTTCTATCTGGAATTTAGATCAAAGAAGATACTATCCTGGTAGGCTTGCTGTGTATGAGAGAGCCATGGGGCTTCTCATTGACCAGCTTGACCACAATAATTCTTAAAGACTCTTCAATGATACTTTGCTGTTTATACTGGTATATATTATTAAAGGATTGTACATCAAGGAGGAATACTACGCTAATTTAAAAATAGGTTTCTGGTGGCATTCATGCTGTAGAGTAAAATCAATCCACATAAATATATCGAACATATATTCAAGGATACATTCTGGTTGCTCCAACAAAGATTTATTCAGCCCCTACAGTAAGTGTGAAATGGAGATTCATCAAACCTTCTTTGTGTCTTAAAGGCAGGGGAGATTTACACTTTGTGTAAGATATGGACAATATATCAAGTGAGGTATTCTCATCCCTATTTGACACATGAGGAATTGCGGCTGTGACTTTCTGAGATTATCATATAACTAGAAAGTGGTCCAACTACATTTGATCCCTAAATCTGTGGGTCTTCAAGTCTGTGTGTTAGCTGCTGGAATTCCCAAGTCAGTTACCTTTCCTGTTCTGCATTCTAAATGGTAAACTGAGTCTGGGTTTGCATTCTGTGCAGGAAGCTCCTCATCTCTCAAGGTCCAGAAGGGAACCACAGGAGGCCCAGGAGAAAGAGGAGGGAGATGCTGAGTGACTAGGCATGACTCTGGCCTTGGCTGTAAGAGAAATGAGTTGTGAAGATATTAGGTCTTTGAGTCTTCTGCATCATTGAGCACAGCTCAGACAGGAATATAGGGTAGAGAACAGACAGCAATATATATGTCCTAGCTAGTGGCAAGATGCTATTTTCAGCAAGAATATATCTATTATCATATCCCTGGGAAACCAGGGATGGGAAGATTACCATGACCAGAGTACCAGAGAGAAAAAGATGCACAATTGCAAGCATATTGATTGGGGGTCACAAAGCAATGGTGGAGTGTTTCATTCCTTCAGTAAATGCCTTATTGAGCCCTTACTATGAGCTAGACAGAGGGGATACAGCTGGAAATGAGAGAGACATGGATTCATCCTCATCATGTTTATAGTCTACTGGAGGACACAGACATTAAACACTTAATGGCACGAACACAACTGTAGTTACTTTTTCTTCTTGGCATTCCCACTATGCCGTATAGAGTGCAGTGGAGATTATAGCAGGGAGACCTGGTTTAGATGGGTCAGAAGTGGAGAGTGTGTGTGTGTAGTCTATGGTGGCTGGAGACAGTATCTTTGAAGAGGTTCTGTTTACTCTGAACCTGCAAGAATGAGGGCAATTTACTCAGATTAGAGAGAAAAATCCTGACCAGAGAGCAGTAAGTGGTGAAGGCCCTGAGATTCATTCCTCACTCAACTCCCTCACAGGATCTTATTTTCAACCTTAGTTCCTGTTATGTTTCAAACAACCTATAGAATTTGGTCACCTGTATTATATTTTTCTCTAACAAGCAATGTGGTTGGGACTTCAATCTGTTCACTGATGGATTAATGTTGTTTGTTTCATCATGATGCATATGTCCTTGAATATCAAGGGCTTGTGTGGATTTAACAAATCTGGAATTTCTCCAGAAAAATACAGGTACACTTTTATGAAGCACAGTTAATTATGACTTCCCAGAGCCATTTGGGCCACTCCACCATTTCCTAAGTGACTCCACTCAAGCTCTAAAGAGATATTAGAGCTTATTACCATATTAGATGTCTTGCAACTGAAAGGTAATGAATACCCTTATGTTTTTGTCCTGATAACTCTTAAAATTAAAAAAATATATACTTAGGAGGAACAAATACAGGTTTCTTACATGCATATATTGCATAGTGGTGAAGTCTGGGCTTTCAGTGTACCCACCACCCAAATACTGAGAATTGTACCCCATAGGTAACTTTTCAACCCTCACCCACTTCCCACCCTCCCACCTTTTGGTGTCTCTAATGTCTGTTATTTCACTCTGTATGTCCATGTGTACATTGTTTAGCTTCCTCTTTTAAGTGAGAACATGTGTGTTTGACTTTCTGTTTATTAGTTATTTCACTGAGAATAATAACCTCTAGTTCCATCCGTGTGGCTGCAAATGATTTCATTCTTTTTTATGGCTCTGTATTATTCCATGGTATCTGTGGATGTGTATGTGTATATCTGTGTGTGTGTGTGTGTGTGTGTGTATATATATACGTACACACATACACACTACCTTTTGTACATATGTGTGTGTGTGTGTATATATATATCTTCCATGTGTAGCTATATCCTATATTCTTTATTCAATCCTCTGTTGATGGACTCTTGTGTTGATTCCATATCTTTGCCACTATGATTAGTGCTGCACTAAACATGGGAGGGCAGGTATCTTTTTGACATAATGATTTCTTTCCCTTTGGGTATATACCCAGTGGTGGGAGTGCTGGATCAAATGCTAGTTCTATTTTTAGTTCTTTGAGAAATCTCCATACTGTTTTCCATAAAGGCTGTACTAATTTACATTCCCACCAATGGTATATAGGCATTCTCTTTTCTCCTCACCATTATTGGCTGTTTTTAGACTGTTTATTAATAGCCATTCTGACTGGTGTAAGATGGTATCTCAGTGTGGTTTTAACTTGCATTTCTCTGATGATCAGCGATGTTGAACATTTTTTCATATGTTTATTAGCCATTTGTATGTCTTGTTTTGAAAAATGTCTGTTTAACAAGCAAATGCTGAGGGATTTTGTCACCACCAGGCCTGCCTTACAAGAGCTCCTGAAGGAAGCACTAAATATGAAAAGGAAAAACTGGTACCAACTACTGCAAAACAAAACCAAAATATAAAGTCACCATGAAGAAACTGCATCAACTAATATGCAAAATAACCAGCTAGCATCATGACAACAGGACCAAATTCACACATAAAAATATTAACCTGAAACATAAATGGGCTAATGCCCCAATTAAAAGACACAGACTGGAAAATTGGATAAAGAGTCAAGACCCATCAGTGTACTGTATTCAGGAGACCCATCTCACATGCAAAGACACACATAGGCTCAAAATAAAGGGATGGAAGGGTATTTACCAAGCAAATGGAAAGCAAAAAAAGCAGGAGTTGCAATCGTAGTCTCTGATAAATCAGACTTTAAACCAACAAAGATCAAAAAAGACAAAGAAGGGCATTACATAGTGGTAAACAGATCAATGCAACAAGAAGAGTTAACTATCCTAAATATATACGCTCTGAAAACAGGAGCACCCAGATTCATATAACAAGTTCTTACAGACCTACAAAGAGACTTACATTCCCATACAATAATAGTGGGAGACTTTAACACCCCATTCAATATTAGACAGATCAACGAGACAGAAAATTAACAAGGATATTCAGGACTTAAATTCAGCTCTGAACCAAGTGGACCTAATAGACATCTACAGAACTCTCCACCCGAAATCAACAGAATATACATTCTTTTTAGCACCGCATAGCACTTATTCTAAAATTGACCACATAATTGGAAGTAAAACACTCCTTAGCAAACGCAAATGAACGGAAATCATAGCAAACAGTCCCTCAGACCACAGTGCAATCAAATTAGAACTCAGGATTAAGAAACACTCAAAACTGCGCAACTGCATGGAAACTGAACAACCTGCTCCTGAATGACAAAATTAAGGCAGAAATAAAGAAGTTCTTTGAAATCAATGAGAACAAAGTACCAGAATCTCTGGGACATAGTTAAGCAGTGTTAAGAGGGCAATTTATAGCACCAAATACCCATATCAGAAAGCGGGAAAGATCTGAAATGGACACCCTAACATCAAAAGTAAAGTAACTAGAGAAGCAAGAACAAACAAATTCAAAAGCTAGCAGAAGACAATAAATAACTAAGATCAGAGCAGAACTGAAGGAGATAGAGACATGAAAAACCCTTCAGAAATTCAATGAATCCAGGAGCTGGTGTTTTGAAAAGATTAACAAAATAGATAGATGACTAGCCAGACTAATAAAGAAGAAAAGAGAGAAGAATCAAATAGACACAATAAAAAATGACGAAGGGGATATCACCACTGATCCCACAGAAATACAAACTACCATCAGAGAATACTATAAACACCTCTATTTGGCCGGGCACGGTGGCTCACGCCTATAATCCCAGCACTTTGGGAGGCCGAAGTGGGTGGATCACGATGTCAGGAGATCGAGACCTGTAGTCCCAGCTACTTGGGAGGTTGAGGCAGGGTGCTGGTCATTCTCTTTTTGCCTGTCCAGATCTATTTTTAGCACTTCTCTTCTTTGCTGCCTCTCAGGAGTGGACCACCTTGGACCGCATCATCTAGGCTTTCTTCCCTTCTGGCTTCCAGTTGGGCTCCACCAATTGCAGGAGATTCAAGGGTGAAAAGAGAGAGACCAGAGTATTTGCTCTGCCTACTCTTTCCCTAAGTGGTTGCATTCCTCTACTTATGTCCACAGCTTCTCTTAGATGCCCCTCTCCCAGGGCTACTGTTTTTTCTGGGTCTCTAACACCACTCACTCTTCTTGTCCCTGCAGGCCTAGGAGCAGAAGTAACAGCTTCCCAACGTTGCTAGTCCCCTAGGTGCTTCGTCATCTTTGTTAGTCCCCTTAATCCTACCTGCAGCCCTACAAGGAGTCCCTTTGTTGAAGTGTCTTTCTCTTAAAGGAAACCTTTGACTGTGCCATCTCTTTCCCACCTGGACCATGATTGAAATAACTGATGAAGAAGGACAGGAAGACCCATTTGGGGATGGACACATAGGCCATGCAAAGCCCAATATCAATACACATTTGTCTCATTCAGAAAAATTACCCTTATTTTGATTACACCTCATTTAGCAGCCTTCTGATAGTTTGACCTTCCATGTTGTTTTGGCTAAAGACATAGAAGACTTTGGTCAAAACGTCCCTATATACAGAGTCTTGTGAGAGCTTAATATCTCTTCTCAAATCAATAGATACTACATGGGAAGTCAAAAGGAAGTGGTTGTGACTCAGTTTACTTTTAGTTCTCCAGGAAAAAAAAAAAATCAGCTGGGCGCAGTGGCTCATGCCTATAATCCCAGCACTTTGGGAGGCCAAGGCTGACAGATGACCCGTGGGAGTTCAAGACCAGCCTGATCAACATGGAGAAACTCCGTCTCTACTAAAAATACAAAATTAGCCAGGCATGGTGGTGCATGCCTGTAATCCCAGGTACTCAGAAGGCTGATGCAGGAGAATCGCTTGAACCTGGGAAGCAGAGGTTGCAGTGAGCCGAGATCGTGCCATTGCACTCCAGCCTCAGCAACAAGAGCAAAATTCCATCTCAAAAAAAAAAAAAATCAGAAATTTGAAGGGGTGGCATTCTAAGATTGAAGAGCTCTAAGATCTGGGTTCAAAGATAAAGAATCTGAAGTTTAACAGGCACAAGCTTCTGAGAATACAGCCACTAAGTGAGCTTGGATTCAGACTCAATTTTTGTAGTCTAACTTTCTGATCTATTTCCATCTGCCCCTTTATAGTTTAACATGCATGACTATTGACCTATGTTTACAAATGAAGGCAATTTCTCACAACCTAAAATTTTAATACAAGAATAAATTCTCACTCAAAAGATAATATCAGTAAAGATTAGTTCATTGAGGCTGGGTATGATGGTTCATGCCTGTAATTCCAGCACTTCAGGAGGCTGAGGCAGGAAGATCACTTGAGGCCAGGAGTTCAAGAATAGCTTGGGCAACAAAGCAAGGCCCTGGCTCGACAAAAATAATTTTTCTTTAACTAGCCAAGCATGGTGGTGCACACCTGTAGTCCTAGCTACTTGGGAGGTTGAGGTGAGAAGATCACTTGAGCCCAGGTTACAGTAAGCTATGATGGAGCCACTGCACTCAGCCTGGGTGACAGTGCAAGACCCTGTCTCTCTAAGACACAAACACAAAAGATTACTCCATTGAGAGAATTCTAAAAGGCAGCAGCCAAACAATAATTACTCTTCTATAGAAAAAGCGGGGAAAAAAAAAAAAAACCAACCACCTTGGTCTAGCATTCCAAACCTTTTACAATCCAAAGCCATCACACCTCCTAAACTCACTGACATCAAAAACATACCATGCTTCTTCCTGCCATTTGGCCTTTGCTCACTCTATGACTCATAACCCGAAACACCTTCCCCTGTCCTCTCCATCTATCCCACCTGATTCTTTGGCCTTCAACCCTCAGATGCAATCCCCATTCCTCCACAATGCTTTTCCAACCATGGCAACACATAATGTTTTCTTTCCTCTGAGTATCTCTGGCACTTACCAACATCACTTACTGAATTACATGACACTGTATTCTTTGATCATTTCACTATCTCCCTCCAATTACATTCCTGGGGTAATTCTTAGTGATTTCAGTATCCTTCCAATAACCTGGCCTCTGCTGTCTTTTTATTTACCCCTATTTAGTTGTCCTTTACAGCACTTCACCACCTAATCCCTTCTTGTCATTACCATTACTACCATTAACTGAACCCCCTTCATAATCTTAATTTCAAGCATTTCATCCTCTAATCACAACCTGCAACATTTCAGATGACTCTGACTATAACCCAATGCCCTCCAGTTGACAAAGCCTACCATCTTATCATCACCTCTCAAGACTTTCGTGTTCTTGTTTTTCTCCTTAACTAGCTTAAAGTCCAATATTTATCACAATATTCATTAACCTATTAGGTACACCTTTAATTCCCTATACCTTCTCTACCTCCTTCATGCTCTGCCTATTCTGTACCTGTATTTGAACATGGCTTGGAAGAAGCATAGAATCACTTTGACTGTTCTTAATTTAAATTGTGACTTTCCTTACTGACTCTTTCTTAAAGCATTCAATTTGGATTTTGTAGAAACAATAATCCTCTTTCCTTTTGCATTCATAGACTTACCTCTTATTTCATTAAATAATAACTAAGTATAGTAACAAATGCAACCAGTATAAACGGGTTTGGGAATAAACCAAGTTTACTCTAAGTAAGCATAAAACTGAAGATAACAGAAGCTTAGGGTATAATAGTGAGTAGCCTACTAACATAGAGTGTGCAGAGTGCCATGGACCTCAGCGGGATGTATTACAGAGGATATGGAGAACCTCTATTAATCTGGCAAGTTAATTAAGTGAGAGTCAGTTGTGAAAATGTCTACTGTACATGTATCCCTGAAATTATAGACTCTGTAAATTAAAATCTGCAGGCCAGGCACAGTGGCTAATGGCCTGTAATCCCAGCACTTTGGGAGGCCGAGGTGGGCAGATCATGAAGTCAGGAGGTCGAGACTAGCCTGGCCAACATGGTGAAACTCCGTCTCTACCAAAAATACAAAAAAAAAAAAAAAAAAGTAGCTGGGCGTGGTGGTGTGCGCCTGTAACGGGAGGCTGAAGCAGGAGAATTGCTTAAACCTGGGAGGCAGTGGTTGCAGTGAGCCAAAATTGTGCCACTGCACTCCATCCTGGGCAACAGAGCAAGACTCCGTCTCGGGGGAAAAAAATAATCTGCAAATAAGCAAAAACTGATTTACCTCTTATCACTTCTTTATTTCCAGTACAAATAGTCGATTTGGGGCTATATTTGTTGGGTTTATAGTAAGGCTATTGAGAAGCCTATCCATTTGCCTCAAGCTTCTCCACCATTTGGTAGTCATGGTACCATTTTGGCTTCATTCAATAATGGTCATTTCCTAGTTGGTGTTGCAGTATAAATATCAAGCTCTTTAAGATAAAGTAGCTTCACCCAGAAGTAAATTACCTCCTCTACAAAGCATGAAGATACAATTAAGGCCAGTGTCTCTCAATCATTTGTTTTCATTATTGTTGTCCCCCTAAAAAACATTTTCAGACATTTTTTCTTAATTGCCCCCATGAAATTTTAATATTATATAAACTATGTATCTTGTGTTTATATATATATATATATATATATATATATATATGGCTTTATACATTAAAAAGTAAGATTACATATACTCATGACCAATTTTCACTTCCTTGGGGGTGACATAGCCCCTGTTGAGGATGCATGACTAATGGCATATGAAGTGCACCCTGTATAAGGTTCTTATTTGGTTGTCCTCCATGGTTGACAAGGTAAACACAAATGGGAGGCTCATTGGGTAGGTGGAGAAAGTCTACTATAATAGTGAAGCAGTGAGTAGTGTCCCATATTTCTATTTTTTTTCTTTTCTTTTTTTTTGAGATGGAGTCTCACTCTGTCACCCAGGCTGGAGGGCAGTGGTGCCATCTTGGTTCACTGCAACCTCTGCCTCCTTGGTTCAAGCAATTCTCCTGCCTCAGTCTCTCACATAGGTGGGATTAGAGGCATGCACCACCATGCCCAGCTAATTTTTATATTTTTAGTAAACCCAGGGTTTCTCCATGTTGGCCAGGCTGGTCTCGAACTCCTGACCTCAGGTGATCCACCCACCTCAGCCTCCCAGAGTGCTGGGATTACAAGTGTGAGCCACTGCGCCCAGTTCACTTATTTTATTCTATCTTTCTTTCTATCTCTCTTGCTGTCTTTATTCTTACCAACTCAGCTCTCATATTTTTATTAAAATGGTAAGCAATTCAATACCAGACTAGGAATAAAGAAGACAGTATTTTCATCAAACATTTTATAATATTAAGCAACAGTAACAAATATGCCTTTCCTTTTTAAATGATTAGCAGTTTCTTTTACCTGAGAAGTAAAATATCTGTGAATACTATTATCCAGTGTCATCACACCATTTCATGTGCCCTCTCACCTTCATACTTGCTTATTGTCAGTAGCATATATATCATGTGTGTTAGCAGCACAGTTCAGAGATCCACATGATAGCATTCAGAAAAAAAGAAAAGAAAAAAAATCAAAAATGAGAAAAATGTGGAAAGAAAGGGAAAGAACACTGGGTGGGGGAAGAGGAATCCTGATTTACATCCAAAAATTTCAAAGAGAACTATGAAATATCAACTTAATAGTAGTTTATTGTCCTACTATATTAAGGTCAGTTTGTTCCTTCACTGTTCATCTTCTAATACAGAAGAGTTATTTTCTTAGATCTGGAGCCAAAAAAACATGTGTATCCTGTTCTGTGTATAATTATCTCATAAGCTTCTAAGAGTAGTCTTTCTTAAAAAAAAAAAAAAAAAAAAAAAGAGTAGTCTTTCTGACATTTGGAGAGCAGTGCAAATTATTATTACTCCTATTTTCTATCTCTATATCCATCTGTCATCTCATTTGCTTTTTTGGTTTGTTTGTTTTCTTCTTCCATTTCCCTTTCCTGGTATATCCTCTCATACTCTTAATGTGCAGGAATAACATCCCTGATTATAGACGATGGTAATTTTTTAGAGCTTTAAAACTTCCGTGCAAAATTGGATTCTGACTTGCTTAATAGTTATCAGGATGACGAGAAAACAACTTTGGGGAAAATCAAAGTACCACTAATGATTAGCTGGTGTTTGCCCAAAAAATGGATTTTTGATTTTACAAACTCAATTACTGCAAGAGGCTAGAAGGGAAAAGAGGAAGCAAATATAAGACACATTTCTTACAGGCATCCAAAAACTTGGCAAAACTTTGAATTTTCCTGCCATTTTCAACTCAAATCTTTTATTTCAATATTTTTACCTACATTGTTTCTTTTGATAGAATTAGGAATTAAGTATTTGAGTGACTATTTATATAAAGTTTGTCTTCCTCCATCAGACTGTACACTCCACAAGAGCCAATGCCTTGTCTATTTTGCTCACCATTACATCCCCATGACAAACACGTGGCCTGTACATGGTAGATGCTCAATGCATTAGTGTTATTGAATAGACTGGATGGGAGATTCGGTTAGTTGTGCAATTAAATAGATTGGATGGGAAGAATAGTTTGACATGACACTTTTCTCGATGCAGAATGATGCCGTGAGAACAACTGTTATTTTTATTCAATCATCTTAATTTCTTTATTTATTCATCCTAGGGCTATGTGGTGCCTGAACAAAGACTATTAAGACAGTCCCTGGCCTTTAGTGACTCCTAATCTATAGAGAGAGACAGACATAAACCAATAAATCATAATACAGTGAGAGATGAGAAATAATAAATATCAAGTCAAAGGAGAGAGAAAAATAGCAATCCAATTGTCTCTTGTTGAAATCAGAGTTGTATCTCAGGCAGGCAATAATCTAAAGTAGAAAAAAACAAAGGATTTAGAACTGAGTTTTTGTTTTGTTCTGCTTTGTAATGGGATCATTGAAAATGAAGCCAAACTTAAACTGGGGGCTTTGTCCATCTAACCCTATTCAGGTCTTGGTTTAAATATCACTCCTTCAGAGAAATCTCCTCTGATCCCTCGCTGCACACATTCACTGGGTTAGGGCCCCTCCATGTCCTTTCACTTGACTGAGAAGTCCATAAGGCCAAAGAACACGTTCGTCTAGTCCACTAACTATTATATCTCCAGAGACTAGAACTATCTCTGGCACTTAATAGATGCTCAACAAATGTTTAATGAATAAAGTCTCCCTTGCAATGTATTTACTTTTCTCTTTTCAAACCAATTTATCTCACTTTTCCACTCTACAAACAGAAAAAAGTCTACTCCTCTCCAAATAATCTTCTTTGCCTTTTCCTTCAAGATGACTGTTTTTCTAATGTTTCAAGACATTATCATTCAATAACTGGAAGTAAATTACATTTTGTATATCTATATCCAGTAGGGAATTGGCCCTGAAGAGATACCTGAGGCTTCTTCCTCCACCCCTGCTGAGCATCCTCAAAGACTAGGCCTGTTTGTAGACTCCCAGTTTTCCCATGGGATTTCTCCACACCTCATGTGCACAGTTTCCACAAGATTTGGGCTGAAGAAGGGAGACTTTCTCTTGGAGAGTAAAGTGTTCTCAAGGGAACAATGAAAAGTCAGCATTTACTATCTGTGCCCGAAATTAATTCTCACCCTCTGCTTTCAGTAAAGCGAGGAGAAGCAGCTCAAAATCTCAGTTTAAGGCTTGATGTGCTTCAGATATTTAGAAACAGAAATTTAAGAAGGACCTTGAAAGAGGCTCCATTCCTAAAGCACCAAGTTCTGAGGTCAGTGGATCCTGTGTTTGGTGCTTCCCCAGGCCATCTGGCAGTCAGACAGAGATATTTTAAGTCATGGCAAGGCATGTGGCAACCTCAAAAACCACACCCTTTGAATGTCAGCCTCCTCCACCAACATGGGTAAGTCTGACATGTGGCAAGAAATAAAGGCCAGGCCATGAGGATACCAGCCCCACTGAAGTGCTGTGGACATTTTTAAAAAAAATATGATTAGTACAAAATTCTTATTCTTTTATTTACTAAATGTTCTGCTGAAAACTGGAAAAGTCAGTCAAATTTGGATGTTTCCAGATGTCCAGATGTGTCCTAGATACAGCCTAGATGTCAAGAAGAAACTTGAATTGATTTAAATATGGGGTATTTTTTTCACCGTAGAAATATCTCTTCTGAATTATACACAGTCTTTCACATGACCTGGGAGGAAACAATAAAATATAATTACTGAGGAAGGATATGATTGATGCTCACAAATATTGGCTAAAAGTAGACACAGAATTAGAAAAGTTGAAAAGTTTCTTTTAATAGTGTCCTTTTCTCACACACACATTAAAATGATTACTAAAAGAATATATGGGGACTTTTCAGCTGGGATGTCCTGTTTAGAGGGGGGATTGAGACGTGAAGCCAGCAGGACTTCTTTGGTCAAGTGGGGACTTGGAGAACTCTTCTGTCTTACAAGAGGATTGTAAAACACACCAATCAGCAATCTGTAGCTAGGATTGTAAAATGCACCAATCAGTACTCTGTAGCTAGTAAGAGGATTGTAAAATGCACCAATCAGCACTCTGCAAAACACACCAATCAGCGCTCTGTAAAATGCACCAACAGTGGTCTGTAAAATGCACCAATCAGCAGGATCCTAAAAGTAGCCAATCACGGGGAGGATTGAAAAAAGGGCACTCTGATAGGACAAAAACAGAACATGGGAGGGGCCAATAAGGGAATGAAAGCTGGTCACCCCGGCCAGCAGCTGCAACCCGCTTGGGTCCCCTTCCACGCTGTGGAAGCTTTGTTCTTTTGCTCTTTACAATAAACCTTGCTACCCTCCAAAAACAAAAAGAAAGAAAGAAAAGAAAAGAAAATATGGGGACTTTGTAAAAGTATATTAAATATATACTTGCTGTTTTCATTGTAACAGATGTTATATCACTATATAGCAACTGTAACAACTGATATAACTGAAATCTCCTGGAATTTCCTGTTGGTTCTTATTTCATCTAGAAATAAGGATTTCTCTTTGTGTTTTTTAGTTAAAATAATTCACCTTTAGGGAAGGAGTACCACCTTCTGAGGCCCTGAGTTGATGGCAGCAGACAGAACATCTCTGGATGACCTGGTTCTGGTACCAGTCCTACTACATATTATTCACCAGAAAAACAGACCAAAGTTCTCATCATAAAAAAAAAAAAAAAAGATAAGTATGTGAGGTAATTTATATGTCAATTATCCTGCTTTTGCCATTCCACAATGTATACATATATCAAAACATCGTGTTATACACCATCAATGTATACAATTTTTGTCAGTTAATTGATTGATTAATTAATTGAACTAGATCAAAGAATATCTCTAAGATTCTTCTTCATGCCAGTGTCCCACAATTCTTCAGTGCCCCCACAATTATTTTGAAGACAAATTAGGGAAGGACTGGGTCAAGGGTCTGCCTAAATACAGCATGCAGCTAACTGTTCACTGGAGTTTTAGAGCTTGCTCTCAAAACTTATGAGCCAAATACTACTTAGCCCAGGGCCTGGTAGTTAGGTTGGTTCTCTCATTTCTAGTCGAGGGCCTCTGCCGCAAACTTGCTCTGCTAGATCCTCAGTTATTCCAAGAAGCAGCCAAGCTTGATGCCCCTCTTTGTATTTATTGGAGCTGGAGGTCCTGGAGCAGCAGTGTTATCTCTTGTGTCTGGCATTGTTCAATCCAGATGTTAGTTGGGACAGAAAGAATAACCCAGGGCCCTGGAACAAACTGGGTCCCAAGAATCAATATAAGTTCTACTCAGTGCATGTGGATTACAGCAAACTGAAGAAAGAAGGTCCAGATTTCTAAGTGAAATGTTTCACTATAAAGCTGCTTTAGAATGAAGGTTTTCCAGAAGCCATCCACACAATTTTCCACTTAACCAGGAAGTATTTCTCCTCTAAATATATAAAATCACGTTGATATAATGTGTTGAAGATTACACTTTAATTAATCAATAACTGAAACTTGAAAAAAAACTTATGAGCCTAGAAAAACTTGCTGCTTTGTATTTTTCGTTTCTACTTTTTGTTTTTGCAGAGATGAGGGCTAAACTAATGAGGAAGAGGAAACACAGAGAAGACAGTTAATGCTTCAAAAATGACAACAAACTTAGGAGTCATCAGCTCATAAAATATACCTGAAGCCATAAATTGGAATGAAATCACCCTGGGAAGATATATAGAGTGAGAAAAGAAATAAGACTGAGATCTGGGCCGGGCGCGGTGGCTCACGCCTGTAATCCCAGGACTTTGGGGGGCCGAGGCGGGCAGATCACGAGGTCAGGAGTTCGAGATCAGCCTGACCAATATGGTGAAACCCCGTCTCTACTAAAAATACAAAAAATTAGCCAGGCATGGTGGTGAGCACCTGTAGTCCCAGCTACTCAGGAGGCTGAGGCAGGAGAATTGCTTGAACCCAGGAGGTGGAGGTTGCAGTGAGCCAAGATCACACCACTGCACTCCTCCCTGGGCAACAGAGCGAGACTCTATCCCAAAAAAATAAAATAAAATAAAATAAAATAAAATTCAACAAAATGTAAATTCAATTATTCAGTCACACATTTCAAGTATTCAATAACCACATGTGGGTTACTGAGTACCAGTAGCTACCATGTTGGACAGCATACATATAGAACACTTCCATCAGCACAGAAAGTTCTACTGGACAGTACTAATCTAGAAAATCTCTGGCCACCATCACAAAGAAGCAGAAGAAGATGTGCTATCTGCCTCAATCTTTGGATAAAGGTGGAAAACTCACCCAGTGAGAAATTGATGCATTAAGCACGTGTCCCTTCCAGGTGTGAGGTACAAATTTGTACCACCCTTATGTGCTAGAATCCCAAGCCAAAAACTGTACACTTAGAGTCCCAGCAGAAGTAAGTGCAGAACTTAATACACATCCACAAAACACTCCAGAGTATATATTCACAACCCCAGACACACAAGATTCCACAGTAAAAAGTAATCTTATCTAAAAATGATCTAATGATAAACAAGTACAAACCACAGAAAGAATTTGGACAGGCACTTCACAAAACTCTCATACACTATTGGTGAAAATGTAAATTGTGTGTCTAATGACTCAGCAATTCCATTCCTAGATATACACAACAGAAATGGGTACATACGAACATGTACCTAAGAGCATGTGCCCAGAAACAGTACAAAAGACAAGATATTCATAATAGACTATTCCTAATAGACAAACTAAAACCAACTTAACTGTCCATCAATAGCAGAATGAATAAATAAATTATATATATATTCATACAATGGAATAATTTAAGGCAATGGGAATAAACAAACTACTGCTACACCTAAAGACACAGATTAATCTCTCGAAAACAGTGTTAATGGAAAGAAGCCAGACAAAAGAGTCCATATAAAGTTCAAAACAGGCAAAACTAATCCATGATCACAGACGTTAGGATCAAGATTACTTTTGAGAGGGGTGGTGACTGAGAACCGCTTTGTGGGGCTTCTGGGGTGCTAGTAATATATTCTCTTTCTCCATCTGAGTGGTTGTTACCTGGGTTATATTTCCTTTTTGAAAATGTTTCAAGTGTGTACTTATGATTTGTGTACTTTTCTATATGTATATATAAAATTAAATTTTTGTTCAAATAGTAGTAATTGGAGGGATTAAAAACAAGATGGAACTAAAATTCTGGAAAGCAACAATATGAAATACAGGATAGGGATGTCAGAGCTCAACTATTCCATAGTGTTTATATTGTTCTGAGGGAGAATAGAAATATTTATTAATGTTAGTTAAATAGGCATGTTAAGTAAGTATGTTAATTTTTTTTTTTTTTTTTTTTTTTGAGATGGAGTTTTGCTCTTGTTGTCCAGGCTGGAGTGCAATGGCGTTATCTCAGCTCGCTGCAACCTCCACTTCCTGAGTTCAAGCGATTCTCCTGTCTCAGCCTTCTTAGTAGCTAGGATTACAGGAGCATGCCATCACACCCAGCTAATTTTTGTATTTTTAATAGAGACAGGGTTTCATCATATTGATTAGGCTGGTCTTGATCAGCTGACCTCAGGTGATCTGCCCATCTTGGCCTCCCAAAGTGCTGGGATTACAGGTGTGAGCCACCGCACCCGGCCAGCATGTTAAAACTTTTAAGGTAACAAATAAAGAATAAGAAAAAAACGTAAATTTTTAAAACAAAGAAAAGAAATATTTCTTTTTTAAAAGTGATGCTAAAATAGTAAAAGAAAAGCACAAAGAAAAAACATAAAATTTCTTTCAAATGTTGATATAAATATACCCAAATAAATCAGTAATCACGATAAATATAAACAAGTTAAACTCACCAATTTAAGAAGCTGTTATTCTCAGATTGGAATAAAAACAAAGCAAAATGCAGCTATAAATGTCTTACAAGAAACACACCTAAACAAGGAAACACATGTATAAAGTAAAGGGATAAAGCTGTTGTATTAGTCAGGGTTCTCTAGAGGGACAGAACTAATGGAATGGATACGTATCTACAAAGCAGTTTATTAAGTATTAACTCACACAATCAAAAGGTCCCACAATAGGCCGTCTGCAGGCTGAGGAGCAAGGAGAGCCAATCTGAGTTCCAAAACTGAAGAACTTGGAGTCTGATGTTAGAGGGCAGAAAGCATCCAGCAGGGGAGAAAGGTGTAGTCCGAGAGTCTAGGCCAGTCTCTCTTTGCACATTTTTTTGCTTGGTTTACATTCTAGCAGAGCTGGTAGCTGATTAGATTGTGCCCACCCAGATTACAGGTGGGTCTGCCTTTCCCAGCCCACTGACTCATATGTTAATCTTTTTTGGCAGCACCCTCACAGACACACCCAGGATCAATACCTTGTATCCTTCAATCCAATCAAGTTGCCACTCGGTATTAGCCATCACAGCTGTCTAGTCAGAAGTTGGGTTGATCTAGGGTTAAGGACTTGGTGGGTGAGTGTAATGGATGGAAAGTAAAATAAAATGGTGAGAGAGTGCTCCAAGGGATAGGTTACAAGTCTAAGCTGGCTTTTAAGGAAATGATGCCAGAAAACTGCTGACGGTGGGGAAACAGAACAGTTGAGGAAGTGGGACAGTCAAGAAAATGACAATCTAGTGGGTCCCAAAGCAGATGTGATAACACAGAGCAAAGGAGCAAGCTTGGGTTCCGTCAAATTTAAATTTAGATTTAAAAGGCAATTCGGTCTTTTCTGTATCTTATCCAACTTTCTTATTGTAAATAATCTATAGGGCTCTGCAAGTCGTAAAAAAGATAATTCACAGCAATGTTCTCTAAAGTTGAAGTAATCAGTCTTTAAACTATAGACAGCCTTGAATTCCATTTTAGAATTGTGTAGGCAAGGCCAACAGAAAAACCAGGCATC
This sequence comes from Macaca fascicularis, assembly GCF_037993035.2. Classification (NCBI taxonomy): domain Eukaryota; kingdom Metazoa; phylum Chordata; class Mammalia; order Primates; family Cercopithecidae; genus Macaca; species Macaca fascicularis. The sequence continues at coordinate 99,581,033 of NC_088386.1, read as the reverse complement.
TGGTCAACAACCAAAATCTCACTGGGTCTTGAGGCAATCAGGGCAGAGAAATTTAAAACAATATCTAAGCAAACATTGACCTTTCATGTAACAAAACGTAACACACATTTCCTTTGGTAAAGTTCATTTCTATTTTTCTGCATTACATACCACTTACTTCAGGGGAAATAACCCTTACAATGTACGTGAGGTTCACCAAGTGGAAACTTTAGATTTAGGTTCAATATAGTAAGTACATCGCTATAAACTCATTAACAGGCCTCCATCTACTGAAATCCTTTTTTTTTTTTTTTTAAGAGACGAGGTCTCACTCTATTGCCCAAGCTGCAGTACAGTGGTGTGATCATAGCTTACTGCAGCCTCGAATTTCAGGGCTCAAGCAATTCTTCCGCCTCAGCCTCCCAGGTAGCTGGGACTACAGGTGCACACCACTATGCTTGGCTAATTTTTTTTCAACTTTTTTAGAGTTGAAGTAGGGGAGGGAGTCTTGTGATGCTGCCCAGGCTGGTCTTGAATTCCTGGCATCAGGCAATCCTCTCACTTCAGCCTCCTGAGTAACTGAGATTACAGGTGTGCACCACCATGCCCAGCTATGAAATCTTTTTCTTTTTTTTAAATGGAGTCTCGCTCTATCGCCCAGGCTGGAGTGCAGTGGCGTGATCTCGGCTCACTGCAAGCTCCGCCTCCCAGGTTCACACCGTTCTCCTGCCTTAGCCTCCCGAGTAGCTGGGACTACAGGCGCCCGCCACCATGCCTGGCTAAATTTTTGTATTTTTAGTAGAGACACAGTTTCACCATGTTAGCCAGAATGGTCTTGATCTCCTGGCCTTGTGATCCGCCCACCTCAGCCTCCCAAAGTGCTGGGATTACAGGCGTGAGCCAGGGCGCCTGGCCTGAAATTTTCTTAAAGTCTCAGCCCACATGCCACAGCCTCCTTAAGCCATCTCCAACTTCCTCAAGCAGAATGTATTATTGTTTCCTCTGCATTCCTTCTTCATATTGGTAGTATGGTTGATATGTCAATTTTTCTGTTCTGCCTTTAGTATAATTATTTACATAAATCCTCATCTCTCTTAAAATGATAAATATCCTGAGGACAAGAAGCACTTTTGAACCTACTCCAGAATATAGTACACCATCCTATAGTGAAGAAGGGGCCATAAACTGGACATAGAGAGTTGATCCGCTTCCCAGACAGGAAAGTATGATTTTGTTTCATGGTATTTTACTTTTCTCCTTTAAACTGAAGAGGCTGCTCAGCCTAAGAGTACCAGGCTGACATAGAACAACTGATCTTCCAGAAAGTGGTGCCAACATCTCTCCACTCCAAAGAGCTAGAATACCAATACACCTAGGGAGATCCAGTGATCTGGATCCTGACCTCGTGATCTGCCCGCCTCGGCCCCCCAAAGTGCTGGGATTACAGGCGTAAGCCACTGCGCCTGGCCCAGTTCAGTATATTTTGATATTGCATCTTCCTAATGTTTGCTTCAATTAGGGACAACTTTGAACCACACACACACTTTTTTGTAATGATTTTCTTTAAGTAAACCCTTGAGGAGTCATATAAACCATGCCTATCTTTCAAGTGTGTCTGTACCAACCTTCCCGTTAAGTCTGTGAAGAGAATCCATTATATTAGTATATTATTTCTTATGGCAAAAGCTACCAATACATGAGCCACGGGTTCACTATGTAAACAATGCCTGATGATTCTTACTAAAATATTTTCCTCTCTTTTCTACCTTCATCGTAAGGGAGAAGGGAGATGTCTAGTCAAGAAATAAAATCTCATTGGCTCAGTCAGGTGCAGTGGCTCATGCCTGTAATCCCAGCACTTTGGGAGGCCAAGGTGGGCGGATTACCTGAGGTCAGGAGTTCAAGACCAGCCTGGCCAACATGGTGAAACCTCGTCTCTACTAAAAATAGAAAAATTAGCCAGGCGTGGTGGCATGTGCCTGTAATCCCAGCTACTTGGGAGGATGAGGCAAGAGAATTGCTTAAATCCAGGAAATGGAGGTTCCAGTGAGCCAAGATTGTGCCACTGCACTCTAGCCTGGCCGACAGAGCAAGACTCTGTCTCAAAAAAATAAATAAATAAAATCTTATTGGCTCTCAGGGTAATCTTTATAGGGGTCCCAGGATAGGGTTAAATTGTTACTACAGTTGTGGCAGACCTCAACAATGCAAAGCCCATAGAAACACATTAGTGCCCATCATTGTTAAAAAATAGTATTAAATGTGCTTAGGCACCAGAACTATAATCTAAGAGGCAAAATTCAAGTCTTAAGTCCCAATTCCTATTTTCTGAAGCATAGCAAAGTAATTTACTCTCCGAGTAAAACAATCTTTCTAGATCAGTGGTTCTCAAAGGATGAGGTTTCTAGATCAGCAGCATTAGCATCACATGAGAGCTTGTTAGAAATGCAAATTCTCAACTGTGCAGCCATAAAAAGGAATGAGATCATGTCCTTTGCAGGGACATGGATGAAGCTGAAAGCCATCATCCTCAGTAAACTAACACAGGAACAGAAAACCATGAGGCTGGGTGTGGTGGCTCACGCCTGTAATCCCAGCACTTTGGGAGGCAGAGGCAGGCAGATCACTTGAGATCAGGAGTCAGCCTGGCCAACATGGCAGAAACCCCACTGCAAAATTTACAGCATACTCTCTTCCTCATATAATTCTCTCAATAACCTTGTAGATTAGGTATTGTCATGACCTCCATCTTACGTATGAGACACAAGAAGAGTGGATAATTTGCTGGATGCCACAAAGCCAGCAAACAGAAGAGCCAGGATTTCAACCTAGGTATTTTGACTGTGAAAGGTAGGCTCTTAGCCAGCACCTATAACAAGTTATTCTGATTGTAACTCCAGTAAGGTCTTTTTTTCTCTCTCTTTCACATCACACTGCCTCTCTAACAGCAATTACATTCATCGCAACCAATGAAGCCTTTCCCCTAAAACTAAAAATAATAGATATCTATTTTAGTTGAACAAATATTTATGGAGGTCTTTTTTTAGCAGAGAAGCCTGACCAGGTGGAGCTTATAGTGCTAGGTTAGTAAATGTAGGTGCTCAATAAATATTTGCGGAACCCATGAATCAGTGAATAATTTTATTATAATATGCTAAGTGATTCAGGAGGAGAGATGAGAGCCCTGTATACATTCTGGGGCCTCAGACATTTCCTGTAAATGATGAATGCTGAGCTGAACCTATAAAAAGAGGAAGTATCAGCCAGGCGCGGTGGCTCACACCTGTAATCCCAGCACTTTGGGAGGCCGAGGCAGGCGGATCACAAGGTCAGGAGATCAAGACCATCCTGTCTAACATGGTGAAACCCCATCTGTACTAAAAATACAAAAAAATTAGCTGGGGGTGGTGGCAGGCGCCTATAGTCCCAGTTACTCGGGAGGCTGAGGCAGGAGAATGGCGTGAACCCGGAAGGCGGAGCTTGCAGTGAGCTGATATTGTGCCACAGGACTCCAGCCTGGGCGACAGAGCGAGACTCCGTCTCAAAAAAAAAAAAAAAAAAAAAAGAAAGGAAGTGTCAGCCAGACAAAGAATAAGGGAAACAGGATTCTTGGCATGCTAAAGTGCTGGGGTTTTATCTGAGGATGACAAACAATCACTAAGTATTTAAGGGAACCATATGGTCAAATAGATACATGGGAACACACATACATAAACAGTTAAACAAAAAAAAAAAAAAATCAAAATACCAAGAATCTACTCCCCAAAGCCATTAGAACTTCCAGTGTGAAATAAACCACTAGGATTTAGATTACTAGCAACCATACTCTGTCAGAATATATGAATGTGTGGTTTGTAATTAAGATCTTACCTCCCTGTACACGGGAATGCAGAGAAAGGGCTTAGTGGTCTGAGTTGCCTGCAGGATTCAGAGGGCCAAAAAAAGATAAAGGAAACAGAGCCCAGGTCTGGGGATCTTCAGAAAATAATGGTAAGCCCCCTGCTCCTGACTTAGTTTCAGTATCAATTCTTATAGAAAATAGAAACAAGAGGGATAAATTTGAGTGACACACCATTTTTCTTTTTGAAACATAAATGACACATCATTAAGATGTCTGCTCTTCAGAATTCCTCAGAAGTGAAATTCTCCTCCTCCTTAGCTTCCTGGGTTTTTTGTTTTGTTTTGTTTGTTTGTTGTTTGTTTGTTTTGAGACGAGTCTCACTCTATCACCCAGGCTGGAGTGTAGTGCCACAATCTTGGCTCACTGCAACCTCCGCCTCCTGGATTCAAGCAATTTTCCTGCCTCAGCCTCCCCAGCAGCTGGTATTACAGGCATGCACCACCATGCCTGGCTAATTTTGTTGTCTTTTTAGTACAGACAGGGTTTCACAATGTTGGCCATGCTGGTCTCTAACTCCTGACCTCAGGTGATCCACCCACCTTGGCCTCCCAAAGTGTTGAGATTACAGGCATGAGCCACCACACCCAGCCATGTATGCTATTTTTTTTACATAGATTTCCTAGAATTTTTATTAATAATTATAGATGCCCAAGCAATAATTTCCATATCTTACTGTCTGTAAACCATAAAGCAAATATATGTATTTTTTTCCTTTCTCTCCTACTTTTGCTTACATTTTGCTTTATTTCCAAATAACTCAAAATTATTAAATAGATTAAACAACAATATTTAGGGAGGGAGGGTTACTTGTATCCTCTGTTTTAGGCATCAAGGTAGTTCCTCATCAAAAAAATAAATTTTCTTAAGTTTATTAGAGCTCCAGGATTAAAAGTACTTTTCTTGAGGTGTTTTATAAAAAGGCAAATGGTTCAAAAAAAAAATCTTTGATTCTTAGTTGCCTAAACCAAAGTTCAGACATGTAAGGCTTCCTCTTCAGTAGGGTGTGTTGGAATCTTGATGAATTGGGCCATGCAGCCAAGGCCCCCACAGTTGGGAGTGCAGGGACAGCGTTTCTTCCTTGTCCAAACACCAATATGAACTGGGGATCCTCAAAGAAAGACATGACCTAAGAGATCAGGGTCACTTGTCCGTCTAGCAGAGATCAAAGCAGCCTTCCTTCTGAGAAGCACCCTCAACTCCCCAGCCTGTCCTTAGAGAACATCATCAACAGTCTGCACAGGGGCAGAAGGAAAAGAGGCAAAGGGTGTGTGGGGAAGAGCGGTTCACTTCCCACCAAGACATGAAAACAACTCAAGAATACGCAACCACCTGCCACAGCCTTGTTTGCCCTTAGACTTTTTTCATCCACATCTTGGCATTCTCAGTCAAAAATATAATAGGTCACCCAAATATTTTAATAAAACATTTTCTAGGGCAGACTCAAGAGTATTAAAACTACCTTAAACCAAGCAAGCGTAGCAATGAAAAACCTCATTTCAACAGCTCCTTATATAGAGACTTGGTTCAAAGATCAATTCTTGAGATTCTTTTTTTGTCATAAAAGCATGAACTGCATTTAGCAGAATTTTGATGAATAAATTTTTTAATTATTTATAAGTTTCTAACAATTTAATACAAATATTTTCATGGGCATGTATTTGCTGCAGGCTTAATTATATGAGCAAGTAGATATTTATATACACAGTTATGGGCCTATTTTTGAAACTGCTTGTGAAATGTTCTTCTATTTTACAAAGTACTTATTCCAAATAAAAAGTACATATAGAAGCCAGGCCTGGTGGCTCACACCTGTGATCCCAGCACTTTGGGAGGCCAAGGTGGTAGAATCACAGGAAGACAGGAGTTCAAGACCAGCCTGGGCAACATCTCTACAAAAAATTTAAAAATTAACTGGGCATAGTGGCATGCACCTGTAGTCCCAGCTACTCTGGAGGCTGAGGCAGGAGGATTGCTTGAGCCCAGGAAGTAAAGGCTGCAGTGAGCTATGATTACACCACTGAACTCCAGTCTGGGTGACAGAGTGAAACCCCCATCTAAAATAAAATAAAAGGCATACAGAGGTTGTGCCTACATTGCACTGAAATTACTATTCATTTTCACTACCCCCAATGTTTGGAGACATTTAAAAAACTGGTTATTAATAGATAAGCAAGCATTCGATAAATATCATCTGCTTGATTTCCCACTCTTTAGAAAACCATGAACAAACATTTGATCTTTACCACTTAGCAGTTTAACATGTCTTGGTCATACAGACAAGTAGGTTATTGAAGAGACTAACATACTCACATTTCCTCTTTTAAATATGACTTCTAAAACAGGCAGTTTGAAAATTATAATTGCCATACCATGTCAAGTGGCTCATCATCTAGTCTGATGTTTTGTCTCTGAGTACAGCCCAAACATGGCCTGTGTGACGCTATAGTTGTTCCCCATAATGGCAAAAGATAAATATCCCTCCTCTATTTCCCATCCCAGAGAAAAGAAGTGCAGTTCCCCCTACTAAAGGCAAACCCCCTCCTTACATACTCTCAACCCTACCTTCTCCCATATCCTCTGAGAGCTTTGCAGTCTTGGCTTATCCCAACCCCATTCCCACCCCACCCCCACCCCCACCCATTTATCTACACAAATCCCAAATCATATAAATGTCTTATCTCAACTCTTGGCTACTATTTTATCTCTCTCTTTCTTCTCTTTAGGAAATCTCTTGGACTCTATACTCTCTGCCTCTACTTCCTCTTTATCCCAGCTCAATCCTTGAAAGTTGGCTTCAAAACCATAACTATAGACCGAAACATTTTCTCAATGGCCTCTCAATGATCGAATCCACTGGCCCCTTCCCCACTCCTCATTCCCATCAGCTTCTGTTCCTGGCTGAAACTGATTCCTCACCCCATTCTTAGGACCTTCTTTGCACTGTCTGCCACTTCCCCTTTTCTAACTCTGGTTTCTTCGTCTATCTCTGTCTCCCTTGCAGACTCTACTTTTTCTTCTTGTCCTGGGTTTAAAGCATTATATATGGATCTACTCTTGGGCTTCTCATCTCTCTGGGCCTCATTCTTTGAAGATCCTTCATAGGTAAAAGATCCCCAAGTGTGCCAGTTCTGATCTGAACTCCAGGTTCATATTGCTCACTGCCTGCTAGAGATCTCCACCTACATATATCTCAAACTCAGTATGTCTAAACTGCACTTAACCTTCCCTTCAATGTCTGTTCGTTCCCCTTTTCCAGACACTAGGAAAAAAATCTGGGCATCATCTTCAATTATCTTCTCTTTCTCATTTCCCACATTTAGTTACAATGCCCTATATGTTCTTCTGGTTTTTTTGTTTGTTTGTTTGTTTTAAGACAGAGTTTCGCTCCATCACCCAGGCTGGAGTGCAATGGCGCGATATTGGTTCACTGCAACCTCCACCTCCAGGGTTCAGGCAATTCTTCTGCATCAGCCTCCCAAGTAGCTGGGATTACAGGCACTCACCACCATGCCCAGCTAATTTTTGTATTTTTTTAAGTAGTGACAGTGTTTCACCATGTTGGCCAGACTGGTCTCAAACTCCTGACCTCAGGTAATCTGCCCGCCTCAGCCTCCCAAAGTTTTTTTGTTTTGTTTTGTTTTGTTTTTATGAAGTCTCACTCTGTCGCCCACGCTGGAGTCAATGGCACGACCTCGGTTCACTGCAACCTCCGCCTCCTGGGTTCAAGCAATTCTCCTCCCTCAGCCTCTTGAGTAGCTAGGACTACAGGCATGCACCACCATTCCCAGCTAACTTTTGTATTTTTAGTAGAGACAGGGTTTCACCATACTGGCCAGGCTGGTCTTGAACTCGTGACCTCATAATCCGCCCACCTCAGCCTCCCAGAGTGCTGGGATTACAGGCGTGAGCCACCACACCCAGCTTCTATGTTCTTTTTACATGTTCTCACTTTCACTATTGCCTTCTGTGTGGATTGTTCCAAGAGTCAAGAGATGGTTCTACATATCCAGTCGTCTTCTTTCCTGACCCCCAATATACCCTATACACTGCTTCCAAAGTAACCCTTGAAAATGTGGTTCTTTATAGTGTCACTGCCCTGCAAAATGAAGCCCCAATACCTTAAGATGCTAGTCAAGCCCCTACAAAACGGCCTGCCTCTGATTGCACCTGCTCATGAATCCTTCACTGCAATAACACTAGATGCTTCAGCTATCAGAGTACCACGCTGCCACTCTCTATGGGTGTTACTTCTACCCAAAATGTTCTTCTCCACCTCTGAAACCCTCTCCATCCATTAAAACTAAGGAACATTTCAAATTCTGCCGCTTCTGTGAAAACTTCCCTGTTCTCTTAGAAACTTCTCCTTTATCTATGAGACATAGAACTCAGTGACATTAAACTAAAGAAATGTCTTTACAAACTTGCAAATGTGTGTGGAGATTCTGTTGTGCCAAATCTTGTATTCAGGATGTAGAGAATACACAGTCCCTGTTTTTCGGAAACTTCTGCTTCTTGGGGATAGGGAACGCTTAGCATACTAAATTATAACTATGGTCGGGTGCGGTGGCTCATGCCCGTAATCCCAGCACTTTGGAAGGCCGAGGCGGGTGGATGACCTGAGATCAGGAGTTCGAGAGCAGCCTGGCCAACATGGTGAAACCCTGTCTCCACCAAAAATACAAAAATTAGCCAGGCACGGTGGCAGCTACATGTAATCCCAGCTACTTGGGAAGCTCCAACAGAAGAATCGCTTGAACCTAGGAGGTGGAGGTTGTAGTAAACCGATACATGCCATATGCAAGCCAGCCTGGGTGACAAGAGCAAGACTCCGTCTCAAAAAAGAAAAAAAAAATTGTAACCATGTGTGCATTCTGTGCTACAGATGCTCACAGAGGCACAGGGAAGGGGCACTGAACCCAGCCTGGGGTGTCAGGATGACTTTCCAGAGGAGCAACACCGGAGTTTAAGAAAGTACAGTTGTCCAGACAGATAGGCGTGAAGAACATTTCAGAAGTAAAACCTCACATACGGAAAAGCATGAGAAATCATGTTCCAAGAATTCAAGTAACTCAGTGGCCTTGAGTATAAAGTACATGGGGGCCACGCAGTGCGGCTCACACCTATAATCCCTACACTGGGAGGCCAAGACCAGCGGATCACCTGCGGCCTAGAGTTCCAGTCCAGCTGAACATGGTAAAACCCATCACTACTAAAAATACAAAAAATTGCCAGCCATGACAGGTGTCTATAATCCCAGCTACTCAGGAGGCTGAGGCAGGAGAATCGCTTGAACCCTGGAGGCAGAGCTTAGTGAGCCAAAATCGTGCCACTGCACTCCAGCCTGGGCAACAGAGCAAAACCCTGTCTCGCTAAAATAAAACAAACGGAAGGGGGAACAAGAAGCTGGAAAGACAGGCACAAGGTGTAAACAAGCTTGAGTGCCTGTATCAGTTATTTACTGCAATTACACTGCATAAAAATTATTCTAGAACTGTGACTTCGAACAATAGCCATGCCTGGTGCAATGGTGTGTCCAGAATTGGCGGGTTCTTGGTTTCCCTAACTTCAACAACAAAGCCGCAGGCCCTCACAGTGCTGTAATTCTTAACGAAGATGTGTCTGGAGTTTGTTCCTTCATACGTCAGAATTGTCTGGAGTTTTTCCTTCATGTGGGTTCGCGGCCTCCTGATTTCAGGAGTAAAGCTGCAAACCCTCACAGCGAGTATTACACCTCTTAAGGTGGCGCGCGTGGAATTGTTCATTTCTCCTGGTGGGTTCCAGGTCTTACCACCCTCAGGAATGAAGCTGCAAACCTTTGTGGTAAGTGTTACAGCTCATATAGGTAGCATGAACCCAAAAGTTTGAACAACAGCAAGATTTACTGCAAAGCATAAAAAAACAATCCTCCCACAGTTTAAACAAAAAACAACCCTTGCCACTAGCTCGGGCAGCCTGCTTTTACTCCCTTATCTGACCCCACTCACATCCTGCTGATTGGTCCATTTTACAGAGAACTGATTGGTCTATTTTACAGAGAGCTGATTGGTCCATTTTACAGAGAACTGATTGGTCTATTTTACAGAGAGCTGATTGGTCCATTTTACAGATAGCTGATTGGTCTGTTTTGACAGAGTGCTGACTGGTGCGTTTACAATCCCTGAGCTAGACACAGAGTGCTGACTGGTGCATGTACGATCCCTTAGCTAGACATAAAAGTTCTCCAAGTCTGTACTAGACTCAAGAGCCTAGTCAGCTTCACCTAATGAATACCACACCAGGGCTGTAGGCAGAGCTGCCTGCCAGTCTCCAGCCGCACCTGCACTCCTCAGCCCTGCGCAACGGAGCAGGGGACGGCGCCTGTCAAGCAAGCTCACGCCGTGCGCGGGAGCCCGGGCTCAGGTATGGCGGGCTACAGGTCCATGAGCCCTGCCCCGAGGGGAGGCAGCTGAGGCCCGGTGAGAATTCCAGCGCAACCGTGGCCGCCGGGCAGTGTTGGGGGACCCGGCGCACCCTCTGCAGCTGCTGGCCTGGGTGCTAAGCCCCTCACTGCCCGGGGCTGGCGGTGCCGGCTGGCCGCACGGAGTGTGGCGCCGCCCTGACCCGTGCCCGCCGGAACTCGCGCTGGCCTGTGAGCGCCGCGCACAGCCCCGGTTCCCGTCTGCGCGCCTCCCTCTACACCTCCCAGCAAGCAGAGGGAGCAGGCCCCGGCTCAACCAGCCCAGAGAGGGGCTCCCACAGTACAGTTTCGGGCTGAATGGCTCCTCAGGCGCCAGAGTGGATGCAGAGGCCGAGGAGGCACTGTGAGGGCTCCTAGCACATTGTCACCTCTCAGTGGCACGCACCTGTAATCCCAGGTACTCCAGAGGCTGAGACGGAAGGATCACTTGAGACCAGGAGGTCAAGGCTATGGTGAGTCCTGATTGCACCACTGCACTCCATCCTGGGTGAGGGAGCAAGACGCTGTCTCAAAAGGCCGTTTATTCTTGCTTATAAATCTGTGGGTCATCGGATTGGTTTCATTGGTTTGAACTGGGGTCATGTAGGAATATGCGGTCAGAGTGTGCCCTGAGAAACACTCCTGCTGATCTTGGCAGAGCTGTCTCACACGTTTGGGAGTTAGCAGGCTATGAGGGGTTTCGGGTGGCCTTGAATCTTCCCCGCATGTGCCTCACATTGGCAGTAACGTTAGCCTAGGCATGTCATGTCCTCATGACAAGGAAGAAGTGAAAAAGAGAACACACCCAATCATGCAAGAGGAAACGCATGTGCTTTTCAAGCCTCTGCTTGCATTATGTTTGCTAACATTTCAGGGCCAAAGCAAGTCACATCCATGAGCCCAGAGTCAGAATGGGAGGGAACACAAAGGTTCAGGGCAAAGGCTGTGGAAACTGGGAGGGGCCGTTAATGCAATCAGTCTACCACAGTGCCCTATAAAGGAGTCTGAATTTTTGTACTTACAGGCATGTTGTCATTCCTATTGATTAGAAACTCTCGAACACCAGGACTGTGTTTTATTCATTACATTGCCGTAGCAGTTAGCGTAATAATGTACTCAAAGTACCCATTCAATAAATTTTGGTAGCGTATAACTGAATCCCTGGTTTATACAATAATTTATTATATATACTAGCTGCAAGTTTTCTAAACACCAAGTACATTTATACATTCAGTCTATATCATCCTTGGAGTACAGAGTTCTATCTGTTTATTAACCTGCTGTGTAAAACAGTAATGCCTGTTCACTGCCAAAACACCACCTCCTTTAAGCTTAGCTGGGCTAATTCTAATGTTGAAAGGGAAGGTGAACAAATATGTGGGGTTTTTCCCCAGTCCTTCATAATTTTGCAAATTTCAAACTGGCCTTCTCTCTTCTATAAAAAAGACTTCAAGCTTCTTGGCCCATCTTCCAATTGTTTAAACAAAGATTCTTCTTCTCTCTACTGGAGCAATTAAAATGGCCCCCAGGATGGCAGAGGAAATGCTTTGGTTTGGTTTGAGGTTTCCCAAACATCATTACAGACTCAGGACAGCAAATATGTAGCTGACAGCAAAACAGTTTATAATTATGCACCAAGAAACAACCCACCGAAATCCCCGTTCTGTGCATAGCCTGTCTCCCTGTGCCCTCATTCCTATCTCCACAATCCCACCCACGTTTCTCATCTAGAAAGACGCAGGGAAATGGCCTTTCTCTGGGCACCAAGTGGTATATACATTGGAGTCATCTTTGACTCCACTCTTTTTTTTTTTTGAGTCAGAATCTTGCTCTGTCACCCAGGCTGGAGTGCAGTGGTGCGATCTTGGCTCACTACAATTTCCACCTCCCCGATTCAAGCAATTCTCATGCCTCAGCTTCCAGAGAAGCTGGGACTGCAGGCATGCACCACCACACCTGGCTAATTTTTTTTTTTAGTAGAGACGGGGTTTCACCATGTTACCCAGGCTGGTCTCGAGCTCCTGACCTCAAGTGATCCCCCTGCCTTGGTCTCCCAAAGTGCTGGGATTACAGGCATGAGCCACTGCCTCAGCCTGACTCCTCTCTCTCTTTCACACTCTACATTCAGTCCAGCAGCAAAGCATGTCAACTCTGTCTTCAAAATACATCCAGAGTCTGACCACTTCTCATCACTGTCACTGCTATTATCCTGGTCCAGACCACCATGAGCTCTTACTTAAATGATCAAAATAGCCTCCTACCCACTTTCCCACCCACCGTGTCTTCCACACGGTAGCCAAAAACATAAGCCTGATCATGTCATTTCTCTGCTCAAAATCTTCCAGTAGATTCCTTTACTCAGAATAAGAGCCAAATTCTCACCTCAGTCTGTAAGGACCCACATGATTCCCCTGCACCGTCATCTTACCACCTTCCAGTGCTTTCTTGGCTCACTTTGATCCAGCCAAGAAGACAATGGTCTTTCTGCTGCTCTTGAATGTGCCCACTGTGCTGCCGCCTCAGGGTCTTTGCCTGTGATGTTCTTCAGCCTGGAGTACAGTTGCCACAGACAGCCACATGGCTCACCAGTTCCCTGTTCAAATGTCGCCTTATCAGAAATTTTTCCCTACCTACCGGTTATGAATTAGCACTCGTGGCTCCCTCCCCACTTCATCACTCTAGATTCCTTCCTTATTTGTTTGACATGTTATATATACATTTGTATATTGTTTATCACTTGTCCTTCCCACTAAAATTTAAGATCAGCGACAACAGAAACTGACCTGTCTTGTTCACTGTTTTATCCCCAGAAACTAGAATATAGATTAGGTAGATGGTAGACCTTCAACAAATAATGTGAATAAGGTAGCTATGCCTTACCCACACTGCACATAAGCATTAGGCACAGGCTTATTCTGAATGAAATTTGTTGAGTTTTGTTCATTCCTTCTCTTTTTTATTCATTTCTCCAAACTACCCAGCGTTTACATTTGCCTATGATGCTAAGAAACTTGAGGAAAATGAATGCTGTAGTATTTAAAAAGGATCAACTTTAGATATTTGCTTTAAGAAAAACGGAAATAAAGTTTCCAGCCAAATTTTCCTAAATTAATGTGCATGATAATAAAATAAACTTGCCTAATCTTCCTGGAATCACTTGGGTAATTCCGAACACGGAGTGATAATACCACAAGCTTCTCTAAATGCAAGGCAGACCCTTGCAAACCTGAGCTTTTAAATACCAAACAAGTGCTAACTTTTTTTTTTTTTTTTTTTTTGAGATGGAGTCTCGCTGTGTCACCTGGGCTGGAGTATAGTGGCGCGATCTCGGCTCACTGCACACTCCACCTCCCGGGTTCACACCATTCTCCTGCCTCAGCCTCCTGAGCCACTGGGACCACAGGCGCCCGCCACCACGCCCAGCTAATTGTTTGCATTTTTAGTAGAGACGGGGTTTCACCGTGCTAGCAAGGATGGTCTCGATCTCCTGACCTCGTGATCCGCCCACCTTGGCCTCCCAAAGTGCTGGGATTATAGGTGTGAGCCATGGTGCCCAGCCCTACAAGTGCTAACTTTTAAGTATATATGTGTAATGTTATTCTCCACATATCCACACCTCTACATCATCAAACTGTAAGAACCCACTGACATTCTAGAACGTTATCCAGGCTTCACCAAGAAACCTCATGTCCATATGTCTCCCAGAGCAATCAACTCTTAAGTGGCACTAACTGGAAAAGCAGCCTCGCATTGTCATCCCACAAGGAGAAGGGCAAAGGTCTGCTTTCAGATGCCAGTGTAGGGCCACTGGGCAAGGACCCTCAGATGCTGTTCCGATTTTTTCATTCAGTTCTTCTTTTTTTTTTTTTTTTTAAGGCAGTGTGTTGCCCAGGATGGAATGCAGTAGTGGTATGATTTCAGCTCACTGTAGCCTCTGCCTCCCAGGTTCAAGTGATTCTCCTGCCTCAGCCTCCTGAGTAGCTGGGACTACAGGCCTATGCCCAGTTAATTTTTGTATTTTTAGTAGAGACGGGGTTTCACCGTGTTAATCAGGCTAGTCTCGAACTCCTGACTTCAAGTGATCCGCCCACCTCAGTCTCCCAAAGCGCTGGGATTACAGGCATGAGGCTTCATGAGGCATGAGGCCGTACCCAGCCTCATTCTGCTCTTCTTTTATTGTGATTTGCTCTTCAGGTATATAAGGCAATGGTTTTCCAACAGTATGCTATGGCACCTCATTTGTTTGCCAAAATTTTGTAAAATCTGTTTTTGTTGCAACTGAGTATACATATGGTTACACTGAGGTCCGTCAAAATTCATTCTGCAAAAAGTAAAGGTTGTGGCATAATGACAGATTGCAACCAAGAACAATTACATGTTTTCCAAAACATGGAAACACTGTTCCCCAAACATATAAGAAGATATCTTGGGAAGCCGAGGCAGGTGGATCACAAGGTCAGGAGATGGAGACCATCCTGGCTAACATGGTGAAGCCCCATCTCTACTAAAAATACAAAAAATTAGCCAGGCATGGTGGCGGGCACCTGTAGTCCCAGCTACTTGGGCGGCTGAGGCAGGAGAATGGCGTGAACCCAAGAGGCAGAGCTTGCAGTGAGCCGAGATCGCGCCACTTCACTCTAGCCTGGGCAACAGAGCAAGACTCCGTCTCAAAAAAAAAAAGACATCAAGGTGTAAGGGCAGTAAACTGAGCAGTCTTCAAACCTAGATGTGGCATGGAAAGGGAAGCATAGGAGCTATGCCTTTGCTGTATGCACTTGTATGGATACCATAAGATACTGTTTTATTATAATATCATACTGAACATGGTGGTATAGTTTCGATTCCTTTAAGCCCTTATTTGTGTTGCCAGTACTTACAGCATTTGAAAGTGTGCTACAAACACAGGAGACTGAGAGCCTCTATATAGCAGAAAGCTTTATACTTGCATGGATGACCAGGGGAATAGATACAGATTTGTTCTGATTTAGGTTACATAAGGATACTTTCTCATACAGAATATGGAATTAGGAGAAGGCTTAATTTTTTTTTTTTGAAATGGAGTCTTGCTCTATCACCCTAGGCTGGAGTGCAGTGTGCGATCTTGGCTCACTGAAACCTCTGCCTCCCAGGTTCAAGCCACCATACCCGGCTAATTTTTTTGTATTTTTAGTGGAGACAGAATTTCACCATGTTGACCAGGCCGGTTTCAAACTCCTGACCTTAAGTGATACACCTGCCTTGGCCTCCCAAAGTGCTAGGATTACAGGCATGAGCCACCACGCCCAGCCAGGGGAAAGCTTAATTTAAGGATGGACTCTGTGTCCCACAGGCAATTTTCAGAAATGAGTAGTCAAAGAAAATTAGACCAACTGAAATCTGATGTCTCTATCAGAGGATATTCAATAACCTTGGGAATTATCTTCAGTTTGTGCTTTAAGATGTAACTGTCCCTCAGGATTCCAAAAATAAAAGACAATCGCTATCACAGAGCTTGAAACTCCTAAAAGTGTTCCTCTTCCATCTGCCTCTCTGTCTTTCAACTATGTTTCACTGGCAGCATTTGTTTTCCTATGAAGGTTTGTTTCTGAACCAGAGGAAAATGCGGGGACCTCTTTTGGAGAAGTTTTGGCTTCAGTAAATTTTATAAGAGAAATAAATGTGAGACCTTCCCATCTCTGTCATCATATTCATTCAAAATAATAGCCCTCGCCAGGACCGGGGGTTGTGGGGAGGGAAGAGGAAGGGGAGAAGGTAATGTCATGAATTGTTCCCCTGCAGCTGGTATTTCTCAGTGACAACTGTACGTACAAAACAAAACGTCTCTTCAGAAAGCCAGGGACAGACAGGCCAACAAGAAGAGATCATTATGATCATATTTTAGAGATCAAACAGCTTTGAATTATGTTTGCTTGAGCCCAGTTAGGTTTCCTGGTTGTTTCAAATAGAACATAGCAATTTAGCGTACCCTAACATAAGAATATAATACAATGGCAAACATACATGATATTATCTCCAGGCACCTACCATATAGCAGGTTTGTTTTCTTCTTCTTCTTACCCTCCACAGTGCTGGGGATAAAAAATAAAAGATATTCTAACACAGGGAGGCAGTATAGCACAGTGGTTAAGAGCATAAGCTTGGCATCGCATCAGGATAGAGTCCCAGCTTTGCCTCTTACTACTATGTTACCTTGGGCAAGTTTCTTAACCTCCCCAAAGGCTCAATTTCCTCAACTGCTAAACAGAAGTTGGGATTTATCTACTTGGTGGTTATGGTAAGAATTGAGAGAGAGAACACATGTAGAACATTGAGCACAGTACCTGGCTTGCAGAGAGGACTTAGTAAATGTTTGCATTTAGAGTCAATAAATGTCTAAATAAACAAATACTTTGTTTTTCCCTAGATGTCTCATTTTCTATTCTCATTCTACCCCCAATGTAAGCTAAAAGGAGGGAAGTATGTGGAAGTCATTGCAGCATGTTCGTCATGTCATATTGCTAAAAAGGAATGTGATAACTAACTTGCTAGGCTAAGTTTTGCTGTTGGATCAGAAGCCTGCTACACAGCTGTGCTCCTGCAAAGGACTCTTCCCCTCTCTCCTAGTGTGTCCCCTGTACAGCTGCAGGACTCCAGTACACAGCAGCCACCATGACTGTTCACAGGGGGAAGTGAGTATCACGTGTAAGCAATCAGTTGGCTCCCATCCAGGAAGTAAGGCTTACAAAACGTTTATCTAGACAGTAGTCTTCTGGGACAAAAGTCCACAGTGCTATCCCCAGGCAGGTATTGGGAGTCGGACCAGGAGGCTTCCAGGAAAACATTCTTATCTTTTTTTATTAAATAGACAAAAATATGAAATGTGCCTAGCTTTAGAGCTTGGCCAGTTCTCTAAGATGTTTCCTTAACTGTCTATAACTTATTCAAAACAACATCAATAATGACCACACACTGGGGCTGGGCGCTGTGGCTCACGCCTGTAATCCCAGCACTTTGGGAGGCCAGGGCGGGCAGATCACAAGATCAGGAGATGGAGACCGTCCTGGCCAACATGGTGAAACTCCGTCTCTACTAAAAATAGAAAAATTAGCTGGGTTTGGTGGCACGCACCTGTAATCCCAACTAGTCGGGAGCCTGAGGCAGGAGAATAGCTTGAAGCCGGGAGGCAGAGATTGCAGTGAGCCAAGATCGTGCCACTGCACTCCACCCTGGCAACAGAGCGAGACTCGGTCTCAAAAAAAAAAAACAAAAAAACAAAAGAATGACCGCACACCACATAACCGGGAAAAAAAACAAAAAGGAAACTCTGTTTCAGTCCACATGAACGATGAAATCAAGGAGGAATTTTACAATTACAGGTTTCCTTTGACAAAGGGGTTTTACGACTGTTTTGGCCTCAGAAGTGGGTGGTGCTTTTACTTCAATGCCTTAAAAACTTAAATGTTCACACCAGAGATAAGAAATCTGGTCACATGCAAAATCCAACTGCTGCTTCTAATGAGATGCTGTTAAAACCACATTTTAAAAATGCTTCCTAAAAGCATACAGAATGCATAAACACGAAGGTATTTGCCTGTGTCCAAAATTACAGAAGTGCTAAACAACACTGAGTTTAACTGGCCCAGAGCCAAGTGAAGCACTTCACCCTGACAGAAATTATAGTGCCGTCATTGTGTTGTAATAAGCCTCTATAAAATGGAGCATTGTGTTTCTGCTGAGTCTTGAACAGAAAATGAATTAGGATCTGGCATCCTTAGAGGAATGGGGAGAAGTGTATTTTTGCTTACAGAGAAGAGGATATTCAGTGGGTTCCACGAGGTAAATGTTTTGCTCATCTTCTTAAAAATTCTGCGTTTCAAAAGGAGCTATCTGTGACCCACACTTGAAAATGCTTATTATGTTCAGAAGATGTTGCCATCTTTTGCTCTATAAACTTTTAGAGAAGCACTTGCTGTTTGGTTTTAGAGTTGTGCTTTTTTGTTGTTGTTTTTGTTGTTTTTGAAATGCAGCCTCACCCTCACCCAGGCTGGAGTGCAATGGCACAATTTCAGCTCACTGCAACCTCTGCCTCCCAGGTTCAAGCAATTCTCCTTCCTCAGCCTCCCGAGTAACTGGGACTATAGGCACACGCCACCACACCCAGCTAATTTTTTGTATTTTTGGCAAAGATGAAGTTTCTCCATATTGCCCAGGCTGGTCTGGAATTCCTGGGCTCAAGCAATTCTCCCACCTCAGTGTGTCAAAGTGTTGGGATTACAGGTGTGAGCCACTGCTCCTGGCTCGTCCCACATTTTTAAGACTCAACTGTTACATGGAAAATAAGCTCAGGTACATATGCTCAAGGGCAGAAAGGTAAGCCTGGTAAAAACTAATAATAGCCCTAGTGCAAAAAGACTCAAGTAGACTGTCATCATGAAAAGTTGGTTGCTAGTTCTAAAAGAACAAAGGTCACTGTGGTTCAACTTTTACATTTTTATTTATTTTTTTTTATTCCCTGGAATTGTATAATGTGGTGCTTTAGGCTAGATAGGGCCTACAGTTACTATTTTTTTTACTCTAATAAAATACTCTTATGGCTACTACTAGTTAGCCCAACCCTATTCTTCCCCTATTTCAATACTCCAAGCATGTGTTTCAAAAACTCCATAAAAATCTAATTTTTATTAACTGACATATGTTCTAAATTGATTTTATTGATAGCCTAAGCCCCTAATCTCTATTAAACTTTTAGGTTCTTTTTGCCTTCAGCCCAGAAGTTGATGTGTCCACTAGAATGGAAAGCAAGAAATAGCCAATGACATATACATATATATACACATATTAGGATAGCTATACCTTTGAGGAAATAGCAATAGTTATAGCTATCCTTCATCAAGTATTATAGTAGGCATCTTGCTAAAGGCTTTAAAACATGATCTCCTTTAATCCATACAACACTTTTTGAAGTAGAATCTGTATCTTCATTTTACAGAAGAGAAAATTAGGACTTAAGCAACTTGCCCAGGATCATAGATGTAACAAATCAGAGAGCTAAGAGTGAAATCAGGCTAAATTAACATCCATTACACAATGCTGTCTCCCAGGCTCCAAGTCTGTTTACCCTGGGCAAATATTACACTTATATTTCAAAAGCAAAGGGAAAAGAGGGAAGTGGATGCTTCTAAATGGGAGAGAAGCAAATGGAAAATTTTGTGGCTATTTTTTCATCCACAAAGTTTATTAAGGGACAAACACACCGTATGAGATGATTGCAGGATTGCAGTGCAGTTCCTGTCTTCAGAGAGCTAACATTAACTGGAAAGACACCTAAGAATATAAGTCAAAATTTTAAAAGTGCTCCAATAGAGGTATACCCAAAGTATTATGTGTAGGGGCAAAAAGAAAAAAGAGATTTTTTTCTGACTACTTGACAAACAGTTGGATAGACTCGTTTTGCCTTCTGATCATCACTATCACGTTCATTTAATCTACCCGTTGAGAACATTTGACACCTGTTTGCCAAAATTAATGCATAGTAATTCTGAATATTTGAAGACTTTCAAGTCAGTGAACTGAAAAATCTGCTGCTCTACTCTCAGATGTTGGTAGCAATGAAAGCTGGTAAAATAAATGTATTACATATATACATTTATATAAATATTTATATATAAAATAAGGTTTTAGAAAGCAAGCCAGTTTTGGAAAAGCAAATCAGTGACATGAATTGGACTTCTAGGAATTTATCTACTTTACCAATAAGTTCTTGGAGTTAAGTGCTAATTCAGCCCTTGCTTATTATAATAATAAGTTGGAAGCAACCTAATGTCCATCAGTTGGGGATTAGTTAAATTCTGGCACATCCATACAATGGGTTGCTATGCAGTTGCCAAACAGAATTTAACACTCATTAAAAGAAAGAAAATCTCCATGGCAGATTGTTGAATAAAAGACAAAGTACAAAATAATATGATATCATTTATATTAAAAATATATATGTATACATATATACACACATACACACATATGCACACATGGATAAAATAAATGCATAGAAAGCTATCAGGAAGGATGTTTTTGAACATGTCAACGTTGGGAATTAGGATAACTTTATTTCTTAATATGTTTCTGTTTCTTGAATTTTCTGCATCAGTGTATTATTTTGGTAATCAGGAAAGAAAAACAGGAAAACAATTATTTTGGGAAGAAAAGGAAATGTAGCTCCTTTTAGAGTTAAATATTTTTAAATTATATGTTTCAGAAATAATATTTCAAAATATATTTCTATTGAAGTAGTAGTAACTCACTTTGAACAAAACCTTTTATTCATCAGATAATAGATTTGAACTTACTTTGTGGATTTGTCATCATCAGAAAATCATAACCATGTTGATAGCAGCAGGAGGCAGACAAATACCTAGGCAGATGGGGCGGGTCCCTGGTGAAACCTCACCTTCAAGCCAAAAACAGTCTGAAGCCTGAAAGACCAGGCTGCTGGTTCCAGATGAAACTCATGACCCAGAGTGAGAATTTCTATTCCTGTTTGCCCACATTTTCCCAATTCGTTATTTCCGAATAATGCCTTTTAATCAATTGAATGTATTTTCTAATACTACCTATGGCCTGCCCCTCCCCCATCCTGTGCCAATAAAAACCCCAGACTGAGCCACACTGAGAGAGACAACTGACTTCGGGTGGCAGAACCACCCTTGCATCTTCCCTCCATGAGAGCGATTTCATCACTTAATAAAACTCCTCTCCACCCTTCTCACCCTTTGTCAGTCTGATCTCATTCTTCTTGGACACGGGACAAGAACTTGGGACCCCAGTGAACACCAGTACGAAGAAGGCAGTAACAGTGTAGCTCCCCACACCCCCACCAGCACCCCGCAGCCGCCCCACATGACAGGAAGCGGCAGGGCCAGCCAGGCCCAGAACCGTGGACCTGCTTCATCGGGCTGCGGACTGCAGGGCTACAAGAGCTGTTAA
The DNA here is from genome assembly GCF_037993035.2 of Macaca fascicularis. Lineage (NCBI taxonomy): Eukaryota > Metazoa > Chordata > Mammalia > Primates > Cercopithecidae > Macaca > Macaca fascicularis. Next base: position 99,559,755 of record NC_088386.1, on the reverse strand, counting down.
CACTTCATACAACCCTCTCTGAGGCTTCGGGATTGCAGCACCACCATGTTCCCCTCATCTGGACACTGGACTCCACCACAGGAGTTTGCTTGCAAAACACCTGGTCCAGCCGCAAGCCCTGCACAGAGCCCACTCCTGTGCCAGCACTTGGAGCTTCTGGCTGGGCCTGTATTTGCTTGCTCACACACCCTCCTGCCACCAGGGGCTGAGCACACAGTTGCAGTGACCACAGGATCCATGCTGGAGTGCAAGCCAGGTGCAGCCTGGTTGGCCGAGTGGGCAGGGTACCTACCTCCTGTTGCCAGGCCAGGCCTAGTAAGGCCCAGGCAGGGGCGTGGCTGGCTGGAGGTCTCCAGGTGGCAAAGTGGCTGAGAAAAATCTTGTGTCAATGTCAAATCTTATGAACATGAGGTTGGACTTGACTACCTTGCTTAATGTAGAGAAACAGTCAAAAAGAGCCAAAAGTTCCATTTAGCATACGAAGTATATTCTAGCAGAGAAAATCATAGATCTATCCTTTTTGAGTCTACTCTAGAGGCAACAAGGAATATCACTAACTTTAGGAGCCTTTCTAAGATGATTCTGCTAATATGTAACCTGGTTTTATGCCAAAGAGCCCAAGTAGCTGGAAGGAAATATGCTATACTTTCGTTCTCATTTTCTTCTTTCTCTACCAGTGATTCTATGTTTACAAATAAGAGAATCCAGAAAGCATTCCTAACTTTGCATGCATTATAATACACACCTCCAAAACCACTTCCACTAAGGAAGTAGGCATTATGGACTCATTTAATCAATAATATAAAGAAACATCGTTTAGGTTATATGGGTCAGATTGCTGACTGATGAAAAAAAACAATTTGCACAAAGATCCCTGGGCTTTTTTTTCCTCGTGTGCAAAATTAGGCCTTTTACGTGGCTAACATTCTAAGATTCTATTATTTACAGTTTTGGAAAATGTGCTGTTGAGGACATAGTTCTCAATAGATGATACTTCAGAATAGAATTTACTCCAATTATGGGGATATACTGATTATATTAGGAATATGTGTTTTTGTTGCATCCTGTCATTACTAAAAAAGAACAATTATCAATTTCTAAAAAATAAGTGCATTCGATGTAAACAGTCTCATGCCAAGTGCTGAGATTTAATGAAAACATATGTAACTCAGTAGTGAAAAGTAGAAAAAAAAATTTGTGGAGGAGAAGAATGAAGGAAAAAATGTTTTTAAATTTGAAAAGTGTGGAAAGAGGAACTTAACTTTTTTTTTTTTTTTTTTTTTTTTTTTTGAGGCAAGTCTCGACTTTCGCCCAGGCTAGAGTGCAGTGGTGCAATCTCGGATCACTGCAGCCTCTGCCTCCCAGGCTCAAGCGATTCTCATGCCTCAGCCTCCCGAATAGCTGAGATTACAAGCACCTGCCACCACGCCTGGCTAATTTTTTGTATTTTTAGTAGAGACAGGGTTTCACTATGTTGGTCTCGAACTCCTGACCTCGTGATCTGCCATTCTCAGCCTCCCGAAGGGCTAGAAGGCACTACAGGTCTGAGCCACAACACCCGGCCGTTATTATTATTTATGAATTAAACGGAGAAGTAGCCAGAAAAGGGAAAGCCAGTCTTTATAACCAAAATGATATAGAGGTTTGTGCATTTCATACTTTGGTATTAATTTTCTAAATTGCCCCCAGATACTCCTTGGTCAGTTTGAAAAATTCTTACCACCTTTCCAATAAGTGATACATCATCCACAACTTCCAAAATAAGGAAAGTCCCTAACACTCATACACACATGTGAGGCCAAAAACCAAATCATTTTCCATGAGAGCATATAATTTTTATGTTGCCCTAGGACCAAAATGATAAGAATGTTCTCAGGCTCTCAAATAGTTTAAGGTCGCCCTTTTATGAATGTTAAATGTTTGATTTTTTTTTTTTTTTTTTTTTTTTGAGACGGAGTCTCACTTTTGTTACCCAAGCTGGAGTGCAATGGCACGATCTTGGCTCACCGCAACTTCTGCCTTACAGGTTCAAGCGATTCTTCTGCCTCATCCTCCCAAGTAGCTGGGATTACAGGCATGTGCCACCATGCCTGGTTAATTTTTTGTATTTTTAGTAGAGAGAGGGTTTCTTCATGTTGGTCATACTGGTCTCAAACTCCTGACCTCAGGTGATTCGCCCGTCTGGGCCTCCCAAAGTGCTGGGATTACAGGCGTGAGCCACCGCGCCTGGCCCAAATGTTTGCTTATTTGACAGTAAGAAATTTCTAGAAGTTTCTCTGTAAGTCCTCACTTTAAAGCATTTTCATCCAGGATCTAAAAAAGAATAACATCATTGAACATGCTGAAAATTAAATGGAGAGGAAGTCAGTTGTTGCACAGAAGTGCAGTGGGGAGCTGGGCATGGTGGCATGCCCCTGTAGTCCCAGCTATTCAGGAGATTCACTTGGAAGGATCACTTGAGCCCAGGAGTTCAAGACCAGCCTGAGCAACATGGTGGGACTCCATCTTTTTCAAAAACTATAGTGGGCTAGGAGACCAGTGGATTGGCATGATCTTAGGCAATTCACTCAGCCTCTGAGCTCTGCTTTCTTAAACTTTAACAGCCTCTTTTCAGAATTACATTCAGAACTTTAGAGTTAGAATGATCTTAGTTCAACGCCTGACCCTGTAATTTACCAAGCCTGTGTGAATTTGAGCAAACAACCTTTTTAAGTCTATTCGTCTGCCAAAATGGAGTACGAATATCCACTCCTTCAATCTGTGAAACTACTACGTGAAAACATTAGAAAAATCTCCAAGACATTGGTCTGGGCAGAAATTCCTTCAGCAAAACCCCACAAAAGCACAGGCCACCAAAGCAAAAAATGGACAAATGGGATCACATCAAGTTAAAAAGCTGCTGCACAGCAAAGGAAACAATCAACAAAGTGAAGAGATAACCCACAGAATGGGAGAAAATATTTGCAAACTACCCATCTGACAAGGGATTAATAACCCGTATATATAAGGAGTTCAAACTACTCTATAGGAAAAAATCTAATAATCCAATCAAAAATAGGCAAAATATTTGAACAGACACTGTTCAAAAGAAGACATAAATGGCAAACAGGAACAGGAAAAGGTGCAACAATACTGATCATCAGAGAAATGCAAATAAAAACTACAATGAGATATCATCTCACCCCAGTTAAAATGGCTTATATACAAAAGACAGGCGATAACAAATGCTGGTGAGGACATGGAGAAAACAGAGCCTTCATACACTGTGTACAACCACTATGGAGAACAGTTTGGAGGTTCCTCAAAAAACTAAAAATTGAGCTACCATATGATCCAGCAATCCCACTGCTGAATATATACCCAAAAGAAAAGAAATTAGTTTATCAAAGAGGTATCTGCACTCCTATGTTTGTTGCAGCACTGTTCACTATAGCCAAGATTTAGAAACAATCTAAGTGTCCATTAACAGATGAACGAATAAAGAAAATGTGGTACTCATACACAATGGAATACTACTCAGCCATAAAAAAAGAAAATGAGAGCCATTAATTTGCAACAACAAGGATGGAACCAGAGGTCATTATGTTAAGTGAAATAAGCCAGGCACAGAAAGACAAACACTGCATGTTCTCACTTATTTGTAGGATCGAAATACCAGAACAGTTGAACTCATGAACATAGATAGTAGAAAGATGGTTACCAGAGGCTAGCGGTGGGGTTAGTGGGGAGCTGAGGGGAGGTGGAGATGATTAACGGGTACCAAAAAATAGTTAGAAAGAATGAATGTGTCCTACTATTTGATAGCACAACATGGCGACTATAGTCAATAATAACTTAATTGTACATTCTAAAGTAACTTAAAGAGTATAATTGGATTGCTTGTAACTCAAAGGATCAATGCTTGAGGGGATGGATACCCAATTTACCCTGATGTGCTTATTTCACATTTCATGCCTATATCAAAACATTTCAGGTACTCCACAAATACACCTACTATGTACCCACAAAAATTAAAAATTAAAAGAAAATGATTGGGCACAGTGGCTCACACTTATAATTCCAGTGCTTTGGGAGGCTGAGGTGGGCAGATAACTTTAGCTCAGGTGTTCAAGACCAGCCTGGGCAACATGGTGAAGCCCTATCTCTACAAGAAATATAAAACCTGGGTGTGGTCAAGCACTCCTGTAGTTCCAGCTACTAGGGAGACTAGGGTGGGAGGATAGCTGGAGCCCAGGAAGTTGAGGCTGCAGTGAGCCATGATCCCACCACTGCACTCTCTCCAGCCTAGGCGAAAGAGTGAGATCGTGTCGCAAAAAAAAAAGAATACCCACTCCACAGAGTTGTTGATAATTATATAAGAAATTCTGTAATACACAGATAGAAGGTGCTTAATAAATGTTAGCTCACTTCCTCCCCACCTCTCCTTTTCTGCATCCCTGTCCTATTACTTTAGAAATAAAATTTAACACTTTAGAATATCTTTAAAATATGATGATTTTAGTTCACTTTAAAGATTTTTGTATTGAGGTATACAATAAAGTATGTAAAGTATACAAATGACAATTTTGTATATGTGTATACACCCATGTAATCACTCAGAGCCAAATATAGAATAAATATAGAACATTTATTTATAGCATCCTCCCAGAGATTCCTGCATGCCACATCCCACCAATACCTCTCCAAAGGTAACCATTATTCTGCCTTCATCATTATTACTGAAATATTTTTAAATTGTCAAAAATAGGCCGGGCGCGGTGGCTCAAGCCTGTAATCCCAGCACTTTGGGAGGCCGAGACGGGCGGATCACGATCAGGAGATCGAGACCATCCTGGCTGACACGGTGAAACCCCATCTCTACTAAAAAACACAAAAAACTAGCCGGGCGAGGTGGCGGGCGCCGGTAGTCCCAGCTACTCAGGAGGCTGAGGCAGGAGAATGGCGTGAACCCGGGAGGCAGAGCTTGCAGTGAGCCGAGATCTGGCCACTGCACTCCAGCCTGGGCGGCAGAGCGAGACTCCGTCTCCAAAAAAAAAAAAAAATGACAGTATATCTATACCAAGGAATTAAAAAAGTAGTAGTTAAAGGAAGAGCTATACATGCAAACATGGAAATATCCCAAGATATATTGTTCTGTATTACTAAGGTAATTGAAAATTAATAACAAATGTTAATGGAAAGGATGGTAGATGGAAAGGAGAACAGAAATATGATGGGTAAAGCTCTTTTAGTCCTTTTGAAATCTTCATTGAGGCTGGGCGCGGTGGCTCACACCTGTAATCCCAGCACTTTGGGAGGCCAAGGATGGTGGATCACTTGAGGTCAGAAGCTCAAGACCAGTCTGGCCAACAGGGTAAAATCTTGTATCTACTGAAAAAAAAGAAAATACAAAAAAAAAATTAGCTGGGTGTGGTGGTGCATGCCTGTAGTCCCAGCTACTTGGGAGGCTGGGGCGGAAGAATTGTTTGAACCCAGGAGGCAGAGGTTGAGTGAGCCAAGATCACACCACTGCACTCCAGCCTGGGGGACAGAGTAAGACTCTGTCTCAGCCAGGCGGGATGGCTCACACCTGTATTCTCAGCACTTTGGAAGGCTGAGGTGGGTGGATCACAAGGTCAGGAGTTCGAGACCAGCCTGACCAACATAGTGAAACCCCATCTCTACTAAAAATACAAAAATTAGCCAGATGTGGTGGCACATGCCTGTAGTCCCAGCTACTCGGGAGTCTGAGGCAGGAGAATCGCTTGAACCTGGGAGATGGAGGCTGCAGTGAGCCGAGACCAGGCCGTTGCACTCCAGCCTGGGTGACAGAGTGAGACTTCGTCTCAAAAAAAAAAAAAATCTTTACTAAGCATGCCCTCATTTTGTGGCAGAAGTATCCAAACTGAATTCAGTCACCTAAATTGGAAGCATAGCAGGAAGCATTGAGAGACCACATATTTACAGAAACAAATGTACTCCTCTCCCTCTAACTTGGACACCACCACATCCTGAGCTGAAACTCTTCGTAAGCCTTGCAGGGCCCCACCTTTTCTATCGCCAGCCAAAGGGCCAAAATGAAAGAGAGGCCTGCGGGTTCAGATCATTGCAGCCTTGCTGTGCAATAATATGGATGCCAGCGCTGGGGTTTATCCGACTCTTCCCAAAAGTCACAACCAAATATAGTTTCTCCTGAGATGTAGTGAATAAGCCTGGCCTAAAATATTGTGGGGGTCAAAACCAACCTAATAGGGCAAGGCCTTACCTGGAAAGTTCTGAACCGATCTAATTTGCATCTAGACCTTCAAACTAACTTTTTGTTAATATCTCAATTTCAGTAGTAAACAACTAAATGAGTTCAAATGACAAGGAAACAACAGGTTTATTTTCAAACTTATGCGAACATTGGTATCTGAAACCACCTTCACACACACCCTTTGCAAGTCAATGTGAATGAATGGGTGGGCACACAGTAGTTGCATTTTAATCCATTTTCTTTTTAAATTGCCAGCACGAGGCTTGAGAGCCGCCTTGTTAACAATTCTCACAGCCCAAACCCTTCTCCAGTGCACTGTAAGCTTCTTTCGTCTTGTCCTGTTGTTTGTGGAGATGAGAAACAACCCATGTCTTTCTGTTTAATGACCCTTCAAATCAGTTGGACCTTTCTTCGCTAAGCTAAATAACCCTACAGCTTTCTGGCCTCTCCTCATAGCCTTTATTTTCCAAGCCTTAATTACATTTTTGCTCTTCTCTGGAGCTCTGCCAGTTCCCCACATCCTCCTTAAAGGGGAGACACAAAGTAGCCACAGTTGAGGTCAGACCAGTGCTGGGAAAAGCTGACAAGCCACTTCCTGCCCTTTGACTTTTATGCGTCCCACTATCTTACTGACTTTATAAATAAACAGCGCTCATTGAACTGATTCTAGCAGGGCTGTCATTCAAGCTGAAGTCCTACTTTCCCATCTTGCATCTCAGCATTTTTATTTTGTCCCATAAATTTTTTGTGCTTACCCCTTTTGAGCTTTTCTAATTCGAAAGGTCTCACCCGATGAATTGTCTGAGCCACTTTACATGTGATTCCTCCTTTCTCTACTTTCTCACAAAAACTTTTGTAAATTTAGGAAGTGCCTTTCCAGAAGCCAAGCCAGTGATCAAAATCTACTGAGATTTCCTCTGTCTCCCCGGCACCATCCCCAACGCAAGTACTGCTGACACTGTTGTAATAAAAACTACCGTTTATTATGCCAGGAAGTGTGGCATACATTATTTCATTAATTCCTCACAACAACCAATCTCATTATCCCTATTTTATTGAACAATTTGAGGTTAGCTAGATTAAGTAATTTGCTATAGCCACAGAGCAAGCAACTGCTGGATTCAAATATGAGCCTCTCTGCCCCTGAACTCACTGTGCTACAATGTCGCAAAATCAGTGCTCACTGGCATTTGGATGTAATCCACTAGACAAATGTGACTCCACTTGTAAATTCTGTGCTCTCTCTTTTGGAGCTGGGACATCTTTCTCCTGCCCTTGAGTGTCAAAACTCCAGGTTCTCTGGGCTTTTGAACTCTAGGACTTGCACCAGCCACCTCCTAGGCACTTGGGCCTTCAACCTCAGACTGAGAGTTATATAGTCCAAGGCCTTCAGACTTGGACTAAGTCATGCTGTTGGCTTCTCTGGTTCTCCAGCTTGCAAATGGTCTATCATTGGACTTGTAAGGAAGCCACGTTCCCCTAATAAATCCCTTATTCTACCTCTTTCTCTCTCTTTCTCTTTCTCTCTCTGTCTATATATATACAAATTATATATACAATATATAACTGATTATATATAAAATATATAAAAATCTACATATTTATAACAAACTATATAAATTATATTTTAATATATAATTATAGAATTTAATTTTTATATTTATATACAATCGGTTATATATAAAATATATAACATATAAATATAGGCCAGATGTGGTAGCTCACAGCTGTAATCCCAGAACTTTATGAGGCCAAGGCAGGTGGATCACGAGGTCAGGAATTCGAGACCAGCCTGGCCAACATGGTGAAACCCCGTCTCTACTAAAAATACAAAAATTAGCCGAGCATGGTGGCACGCGTCTGTGGTCCCAGCTACTCGGAAGGCTGAGGCAGGAGAAGTGCTGAACCTAGGAGATGGAGGTTGCAGTGAGCCGAGATCAGGTCACTGCACTCCAGCCTGTGCAACAGAGCAAGACTCCATCTCAAATAAATAAGTATATTTATAATATGCTTATAATACTTATAAACACTCATAAATATACTTATAGGTGTATATTTATAATGTAGCATTTTGTGTCTGCTCCCTGTGGCACTCAGTGGTAACCATTTAGTTGGGAACATGAGTGATTTTTTTGCCTTGTTTCTCCTGCTGCTTTTCTCCTCCTTTTTACTTTGTTGGTAGAGCGCAGTTACGGGGCAAGACGAAACAGCTGAAGCCGTGGTGCTAAGGGAGGAGATCACCCCTCATATCGTCCTGTGCCCAATTTCTGCCTCCAACGAAAGAAGTAGTAAAAATTAAAAGGCAAAAATGAAATCCACAGGCAGACAGCCCGGCGCCACACCCTGGGCCTGGTAGTTAAAGATCGACCCCTGACCTAATAGGTTATGTTATCTGTAGATTACAGATATTGTATAGTAATGCACTGTGAAAATCCCTATCTTGTTTTGTTCCGATCTAATTACGGGTGCATGCAGCCCCCAGTCCCGTACCGCCTGCTTGCTCAATCAATCACGACCCTCTCACACACACCCCCTTAGAGTTGTGAGCCCTTAAAAGGGACAGGAATTGCTCACTTTGCGGGGGGTGGTCTGCTGGGCTCTTGAGACAGAAGTCTTGCCGACGCCCCCGGCCGAATAAACCCCTTCCTTCTTTAACTCGGTGTCTGAGGAGTTTTGTCTGCAGCTCGTCCTGCTACAGTGCTAGTATTGTAATAGAGACTTTGATGATGAGAAGACCCTTATACAGCACCAAAAAGCAAAGCATTTTAAATGTCATATGTGTCACAAGAAATTGTATCCAGGACCTGGCTTAGCTATTAATTGCATGCAGGTGCATAAAGAAATAATAGATGCTGTACCAAATGCAATACCTGGGATAACAGACATAGAATTGGAAATATATGGTATGGAAAGTATTCCAGAAAAAGACATGGATGAAAGACGATGACTTCTTGAAGAGAAAACATAAGAAAGCCAAAAAAAGAAGGAACAAGATGATTCTGATGAATATGATGATGATGACTCTGCAGCCTCAACTTCATTTCAACCACAACCTGTTCAACGAGGTTATATTCCTGCAGTGGCACAGCCAGGACTGTCACCAGTAATGGGAGCACCAGGAATGCCTCCAGGCATAGCTTCATTAATGCCAGGTGTTCCTCCTCTGATTCCAGAAATGCCACCAGTTATGCCAGGCATGCCACCTGGATTGCATCATCAAAGAAAATGCACCCAGTCATTTTTCGGTGAAAACATAATGATGCCAATGGGTGGAATATACCACCTGGACCAGGAATACCACCTCTGATGCCTGGAATGTCACCAGGTGTCCCCTCCATACCCCCAACCCCATTCCACGTCCTAGAATTCCTCCAGTGACCCAAGCACAGGCTGGGTCTTAACAGACCACCTGCACCAACAGCAACTGTACCTGCACCACAGCTTCCAGTTACTAAGCTTCTTTTCCCCAGTGCTGGACAAGCTCAGGCAGCTGTCCAAGGACTTGTTGGTACAGATTTCAAACCCTTAAATAGTACCCCTGAAACAACTATAGCACCCCCAAAGCCTACATTCCCTGCTTATACACAATCTACAGATTCAACCACTGGTACAACAAATAGTACTGCAGTTAAACCAGCAGCTTCAGTAGCAAGTAAGCCTGCTACACTTACAGCAACCAATGCAACCAGTAAGTTGATCCATCCAGAAGAGGTTATATATCTGAAAGAGAGAAGGGCACAGTTACCTAGATAGCAACGTAATTTTCCTCTGCAAGGAGAGGCCCCCATCAGTAATCCACCAGTTGGACCAATTGGAGATATGATGCGACCATAGCCAGGCATCCCACAGCAACAAGGAGTGAGACCCCCAATGCCACCTCATGGTCAGTACGGTGGTCATCATCCAGGCATGCCAGGATCCCTTCCTGGTGCTATCCCTCCATATGGGCAGGGACCGCCAATGGTGCCCCCTTTCCAGGGTGGGCCTCCTCGACCTCCAAAGGGAATGAGACCTCCTGTAATCCTGCAAGGTGGCTGTTACTGATCTTACCTCATCCTGTCTAATAGGTTTGGAGATTAAACCTTTTCCCAACTTGTGCTGTTTATATAGCCAATTTTCCATCAATAAGGCTTCATTGTGACTTTAACAAATATTATCTTCCCACATACCAGGAACTATTGGACATTGATTTTACATGGGAAAAAATATTTGGAAAAATAACACAGGATCTTTTCCTGAAGTTGCAATTTATACTGTATGGCTTCTTTTTCATGTTTCATCTAGGTTTGTAGACGTGAAGTATAGTAAATTTGGTTCATTAAATTGTGAAGGTGCTGGAATTACATGAACATACCACTTCAATAAAGGCAAGTTCTGTAATCTTACATTGCTGTTTTGCAAAGTTATGCCTTCACAGCAATTCAGATGCTGTTGGACTTCATGTCCCCAGTCTAGCTTGGTGAGGGGCATAACTGTTTCCAAGTACTTGTACATTGGAAGTCTAAATGTATAACAATATTTACTGTATTTAGAGTTCCTCATGTTGCAGGGTTTAAGAAATCTGATCCACCAATGTCATGTGACTTTTCTGTACCGGTAAACTTCATTGCAATAAAATGAGAGAAAAATTTATGCCTTTTTATGCATAACCCAGCTGTGGACCACGGCCTAAAAGGTTTGTACAGATGCATGCCACAGTAGATATCCACATAATAAAATTCATAGTTACCAATGCAAAATATATACATATAAATACAAATATGTTATATATAATAATTATAGAGGCATTACATATAATTAAAGACATTTTATAATCATATATAGATATACACATATAATTGATTCTGTCTCTATGGAGAACCCTCACTAAAACAGATTCTGGGTTTACCCCTAAAATCAACAACAATCATACGTTCCTAACAAACACAGGAAAAAGAAGTAAAGGAGAGAGAAGAGAGGGCAAGACAGACAGGAAAGGAATGGTTGAAAGTCATCAAAATCTGTTTCAGGTGACCCTCTCTGTAAGGCTTTCAAGAGCCTTGTTGTTCTTGATCATAGAAGTAATAATATGGGACAGAAATAAATTGTTTATGGTCTTGACGGAGTGTAGACAGAATGCATCTCTAGATTCTCCTGGACACAAAGAATTACCCGACAATGGACGAGAGTAATACGGCCAGATAAAAGATTCCCTAATGAGACATATTTGTTTAATCAGTTGCTGCAACAGTTTTTTGCTTCTGTTTTTGTTTTTTTGAGACTGAGTCTTGCTCGGTCGCCCAGGCTGGAGTGCAGTGGCACGATCTCAGCTCACTGCAACTTCCGCCTCCCCGGTTCAAACAATTCTGCTACCTCAGCCTCCTGAGTAGCTGGGATTACAAGCACCCGCCACCAAGCCCAGCTAATTACTGTATTTTTTTTTTTAATAGAGATGAGGTTTCACCCTGTTGACCAGGCTAGTCTCGAACTCCTGACCTCAGGTGATCCACCCGCCTTGGCCTCCCAAAGTTCTGAGATTACAGGCATGAGCCACCACACCCGGCTGCTTCAGCTGTTGATTTACCTCCAAACTATTGGTTTGGAGGAGACAACCATTATTTATCATATAAAGTCTGTTACAGGTTTATCAAAAAATGAATGTTATGAAAATGAAATAGAAATCTGGGGGAGGAGGGGAATGGAAAGTAATTTGTCCACGTTAATGGAGCTGCATGTGTGTAAACCCCTCTTGGTGAGAGCTGAGCACAGTACTGCAGCTAGAGGTATCATGGGGATGGGAAGGGTAGTGAGGGGCTCTTTCATACATTATCTTTGAGTCTTTTATTACAAGATGTTTGTATACAACATGGGTCTAAAATATTTAAGAAACAGATTGTTTTTAAGATTTTATCAGTCCAAAAGCCATTTTAATGAATTTTATTGTTTAAATAGAAAAAAAAAAAAAAACTTCAGTTCTGTGGGTAAAATATTAAGGAAAATACAGTAAAATAACAAAGTAAAATTTAATAAGAAATGTGGATTTGGGGAAGGTTGACTTGTAAAAATTGATTCTCTTAAATCAATTTTTAAAGCTCCTAAGAATAAATAGGATTCTTAGTTCTCGATCAATATCAGTTCTACAAACTCAATATTATTAGGAAGAATGACCTAAATGCTAAACTTTTCCTCAAGGATTTGAGGAACTTTATTGTTTAAAAAAAAAAAAAGTCCTACTTTTTCATACCGAGTCTGACTAAAATGAGACTCATACTAAATCAAATAGGGATTACTTACAATTTTTTACACTAGTTTCATGAGTTTAATATCCTTGACATTGGCCAGGCACGGTGACTCACACCTGTAATCCCAGCACTTTGGGAGGCTGAGGCGGGTGGATCACAAGGTCAGGAGTTCAAGACCAGACTGGCCAATATGGTGAAACCCCATCTCTACTAAAAATACAAAAATCAGCCAGGCATGGTGGCACATGCCTGTAATCCCAGCTACTCAGGAGGCTGAGGCAGGAGAATCACTTGAACCTGGGAGGTGGAGGTTGCAGTGAGCCGAGATCACACCATTGCACTCCAGCCTGGGCGTTGCAACGAGACTCTGTTTAAAAAAAAAAAAAAAAAATCATCCTTCACATTACAGATCTCAGTAACATACTTTTATAGAAAATTGACAAGTCTACCAATCCATATTTAAATGTTGACAACTAGAGAACTGCATGTGCACCCACTCTGATTTAGATGTTTATCTTATGAAACAAAGATATTTGTTTAACTTTCCAAACAAAATGATTTCAAGATTTCTCAATAGGCCTTCTAAGGCTGCTTGCCTCTGTAATCTGCTTACTTGCAAAAATAAATCCATTTCAATCACTGCTTGGTCAAAGTTTAAACTTAAAAGACTCAACAACTAATCAATAGGTTGATCTGCTGATGCAGTAGAATGTGGCTAGGTCTGACCTCTGACTAGTGCAGAGGTCATCCTGCTAAAACAGTAAACAAATTGTTGATGTAACTCAGCACAGCAAATGCAACCTAGCAATAAAAACTCACCACATGGATTTAGTTATGTGCACAACTTCAGTAAATGTTTTGCTGAAATTGGTGTCAAATCAAATATGTGTGTGTTAAGCTCCTCCATTGTAGGAGATGACGACAATGATTTTTAAATAGTTTAGGTCTACAATTAAAGTATTCTCTGTTTTTCTACAACAGAATTCCTCTAACACTGCAGCATGTATTATTAGGAAGTGTAAAAAGAGTAAACATAATTTAGAGTCCTAGCCAAAATTAATGTTTTCTAAGTTCATAGCTATCTTTATACGGGAAAATTTCATAATTATAAAAACAAATAAATTATTATATGCAACCTGTATGGAATTACCTTAATTTAAACATAATCTAATTAGGTCACCTTCTGGTTGACCCTACTTCAGGCTTTTAATTTGTAAGAACAAATGTTTTTTTAAAAATTTCAATGTCAGCCCGGGTATGGTGGCTCACACTTGTAATCCCAAAACTTTGGGAGGTTGAGGCAGGCAGATCACTTGAGGTTAGGGGTTTGAGACCAGCCTGACCAACGTGGTGAAACCTCTTACTCAAAATTACAAAAATTAGCTGGGTGTGGTGGCACATGCCTGTAAGTCACAGCTACTTGGGAGGCTGAGTCACGAGAATCGCTTGAAGCCGGGAGGCAGAGGTTACAGTGAGCCAACATCACACCACTGCGCTCCAGCCTGGGTGACAGAGCAAGACTCTGTCTCAAAATAAATAAAATAAAATAAATCAATGGTAAACATCTATTCTTGGTTTTAAGACCGTATTTGCCTGGATGATCTACAAGCTCACAATGTTTGGGATCTTTCACAGTAGCTTTGAAAAAAACATGTAGTCAGTTTGAGTTCACAATAAATCTTCTCCATCCGATGGTGACAAAAGGATGCCAGTAAAACACTGAACAATTTAAAATTACATGAGTTTCAACTCTCCCATTTGGGAAGTAAATGCATCCTACAACCACTGAACCAAGGTTAATGAGGCCAGGCGGGTAACATCATTAATGTCCAATGGCAAGCAACAGGGCAGAAAGACCAAATTTCCTTCCTCCTCCTACTAGAATGTGGTGAGCAGTCATGAGGGGTATTTGCACAGTATTTACGTCTCATCTTTTCCCCTTCTTTGCTCACAAGTTTCCTTTGAAATAGATGCAAGCCTTGGCAAGTGTTTTGAGTTTCTTGAAGTTAACACCTGGGCAAGAATGCTGTCTGAGGAAGACGTCTGTCGACAATCAAAATAGACAATGAGGCAGGATGATAGCAGTCCCAGGCTGGGTCCCAGCCTTACCACAATGACAGAGGAGGGCCAGGGTCTGGGACCCTTGGCTACAAGTAGCTAAAAGGCATTGTAGAGCTTGACTGAAGGCAAAAGCCCTAAAAGCAGACTACCTGGGTTTGAATTCCAGCTCTGATACTTCTTAGCCAGTTAGCAGTGAGCAAGTGTTTTCACAGCTATAAGCCTCAGTTTCCTTATATGAAAAAGAGTGATTTTACAACCATCCAACTCTACATGTTGAAAATATTAACTAGTGCATATAAAGCACTCACAACACATATGGACAGCATGCAGTTAATGTTAGCTATTCCTCACTGTAACTCAGTATCCTATTGTCACTGTAAGTCTTTAGATGATTTTATGCTTGAATTTATTATTATTATTGATTTCCAAGCCTCGAGTCTATCCCCCTTCTGAATCATCTTGCAGATGTCTGCCTGGTTAAGCTTTCCAAAAGCCTCTTCCATCATTTCACTTCCCTGCTCAAAAATTTTCAGTGGCTCTCTACCTCCAGGAAAATGTCTGAACTCCTCAGTCTAGCTTGCAAAACTCACTATAGTCTATCTCCAACCCACTTTTCTAACCCTTTACTCCAGCTAGTCTGATAGCCTTCTTCTTTGTATCATCCAGCTGATACATACTTCTATTTCACTTTTTACATACACAGTACTAGATATACCATAAGTGGTTGGTAACTGTTTGCTGGTGTCATTTTTGCTGTGGTAGCCTGGAGCATGGATATTTATGTCTAACTGTAGCAGAAGATCCTGAAGGTTGTGGTCTAGCCAGAGGAAAGGTTTGCACAGATGTGCTTAGGAATATATACTATGTATTAAAGCTGTGTTTTAGTAATATCCTTGTTGAGGAGTTTAGAGAGAAATTCTCAGAAATTCTCAGATAAAGGGTCTAAAAATAAGGCTCTAGAGCCTTAGAGGATTTTAAAAGCCATAGTTCTATCTTTGTCTAAATATTACTATCCCTACTGTAAATCATACCCATTCAAACTTTTCCCCATTGCAGCACCCACCTTAAGAGAAATTTATTTTTATTTATTTACACAAAGTAATACAGTAATCTCTCTCATCAACAAAAACTTCCGGCCTTATTACAAAACTGACTTAAAACTCACTGTAACGATGGTTTGCTTCCTTTACGGTGCCACTGGGATTTCAGAAGTACATAGCAGAGCCCAGTATGCCTGGGATTAAGAAGCAGTCCAGAGTGGTGTGCTGATAACCTCTGAGATTGGAGTGGGGTGATGGAGGGGAACCCTGAGTATTTACTGCTAGCTATTCATTGAGAAAGTGAAGGGCAACCCTCACCTAGCAATTTCCAAAATGAACATCTTCCTTCCAAGGACACTTCATTTAATGTTACTAGAAAAGGGATAGGAAAAATGTTTTTACCTAATTTTAGAACATGCAGAAGGTTTGGACAATCGCTTCCTCTCCTATAAAGGAGTTTTGCAAGCCACTTTTAACAAATTAAGTGGAGCCCAAAAATTCAGACCTTCAATTTTGAGCTGTCACTAGATAGCAGGCACAAATTGGTAGCCCTTAAGCAAAATACAGCTCACAGATACGTTTTGTCTGGTCAGCACAGTGTTTTTACTTTTCAAAAACTTCTTTAATTAAAATGACTTTACACTGGAGTGATCCTCCCACCTCAGCCTCCCAAGTAGGTGGGACTACAGGTGCACACCACCACACACAGCTCATCTGCCTCATTTTTGTATTTTTTGTAGAGGTGGGGTTTCACCATACTGGATATGTGTTCTGCAATTTGGCATAGTCCCCACCATTCCCTATGGTCTTACACCCTCTCATAGTTATATTAGCTAATAGTCCCTGCCTGGAGGCATTTGGGTTTACAATTCCTACTAGAGCTTGCCTCTTTGTCTGATCCACCTCTTATGCATGAACTTTGGTGATACATCTAGCATGTGCCCTCACTTCCCTTCTATCTCGGCACGTCATTCTCTTCAATGCTCCATCATGAGTTTATACCTGGTTCCTTTTCTGAGCAATCCACTGCACAGGTCCCTGGAGGTTCTGTTGTTGTTGTTGTTGTTGTTGTTGTTGTTGTTGTTGTTGTTGTTTTCAAATCACATGATGAGAATGGCCCACCCCCACTTCATACTCATCCACTATGCTTAGCTCAACCCTCATTTTACCCACAGGGCTCAGCCAGGATTCAAGGCAGATAGGGTCTCCAGAAGTCAGTTTCTGCTTTTTATACTGAAAAATCTGGCCTTGAATTTGCCATCAGTCACCCAAGCGGAGTGCAGTGACTTGAATAAATGGCTCACTGTAGCCTCAACCTCCTGGGCTCAAGTGATCCTCCCACCTCAGCCTCCCAAGTACAGGTGCACACCACCACACACGGCTCATCTGCCTCATTTTTGTATTTTTTGTAGAGATGGGGTTTCACCATATTGCCCAGGCTACTCTCCAAGTCCTGGGCCCAAGGGATCTGCCCACCTCGGCCTCCCAAAGTACTAGAATTACAGGCGTGATCCACTGTGCCCAGCCTTCACAATATCTTAATTAAGGATAAGAAATTATCTTCACTAAAAGGAGGTGGGCTTTGCACTTTGAGAGGCTAGGGCAGGAGGATCATTTGAGGCCAGGATTTCGAGGCTACAGTGAGCTAAGAGCACAACCCAGCACTCCAGCCTGGGTGACAGGGCAAGATCCTGTCTCTAAATAAATAAAAGGAGGTGGGGAGGGTGGTAAGCTGGAATCTTAGTTGTTCATAACTTTAAGCCTGTCCAGAGACTTCTCCACAACCTTCAAGTACCACCTGCCTTGTCCAGCTCACCAAGAAAGTAAAGTGGCCTTTGTTGCTTTGAGTTTCACCAGAACATTTCATATTAAGTAAAATGGATGGGATTCTATTTCTTGACCATGATAGGGGATAAAGGACAGAGTCAGACTTTGACATAAACAGGACTCATCCAGGAAGCAGCCAGTAGGAATGTTGGCAACGTGTGATTAGCCAGCTGGTCTGTTTAAATCCACCCTCTTCTCTAAATGCCAAGTGTTGAAGAATTAAATATTTTAGCATGCCAGGCATAGTTCAAAACCAGATTTTTAAAATTCATTTTCATGTTGCCTCCTTTCTCAGCCAGTTTTATGTACAAACTGGGGTCAAGTAAGTTAATACTTCCAACAAAAGGGCGCTGAAACTTTTGGTGGGAGCCAGTTGTGGAGTCAGTATAAACTTTTCCTGAACTCTTGCTCAAGAAGAAAACTTCTTGAGTCTTAATTATCTTTGAGGCCAGAATGCTCAGAGCCCATCTCACAATCTAGTCCTTCAGTAGGACACATATTTTTCCTTCTTTCCTGGGTTACAAAAGATATGCTGGTTATCAAAACAGACCCAAGGCATGCATGAAGCAGCTGAAAACTATGGTTGCTTGATAAGGCCCAGTTCTCATCTTTTTTGCCTTTGCAAATTCCAATCTCCTGTTCTGGAGTCTGGGAGGTAAACAGTCTTCCCTGGAATTTTCATACATCCACATCCTGGGTCTCCTACTTTGATAGGTTCAGCCTTCTCACATGTCTCCTCCTTATCTTTCTTCTTGGCTTGTTAATATGTTTACTTCAACTAAACTAAACTCAAACATCATGGTCCTAATCAAAGCAAGAGCATTTCTTTTTATTTTTATTTTTTTTTTTATTTTTTATTTTATTTTTTTTTTTGAGACGGAGTCTAGCTCTGTCGCCCAGGCTGGAGTGCAGTGGCCAGATCTCAGCTCACTGCAAGCTCCGCCTCCTGGGTTTACGCCATTCTCCTGGCTCAGCCTCCCGAGTAGCTGGGACTACAGGCGCCTGCCACCTCGCCCGGCTAGTTTTTTGTATTTTTTTAGTAGAGACGGGGTTTCACCGTGTTAACCAGGATGGTCTCGATCTGCTGACCTTGTGATCTGCCCGTCTCAGCCTCCCAAAGTGCTGGGATTACAGGCTTGAGCCACCGCGCCCGGCAAGAGCATTTCAACTCATTAATTTTTCCTTTTGCCTTCTGATATTCAGTCTAAAATTTGCATAAGTTTAGATATTCTCAGACAAGTAACTTAGAGTAAGGGATTGCAAGCATAAGGGCTTAAGTGTCTTACTACAGGAACGTTAAGGTTCTGTCCTGCCTCCCTCTCAGATTAAGCAGTGGCCAGTTCCTTTGAGATTTTAGGAAAAATTGCTCTCACAAAAGAATAGCTTATAGGAACTATTCCACCTTGGGGCATTTATTTACTGAGATATTTCCCATTTTGATATTATTAATTTTTCCAATGAATAAAAATATGTTTTTAAATTCTGTTTTCAAAGAGAAACAACAGCATGTCTTTTGCTCTTCAAATCTCAGAGTAGTACGTTGAATATAAATATAAAATTTACCATATGGCCATATATTAGAATTTAATCTTGTTGTTGTTGTTGTTGTTGTTGTTGTTTTGAGACAGTCTTGCCTATCTGGAGTGCAGTGGCACAGTCTCGGCTCACTGCAACCTCCACCTCCTGGGTTCAAGCAATTCTCGTGCCTCAGCCTGCTGAGTAGGTGGGACTACAGGCATGCACTACCACGGCTGGCTAATTTTTTGTATTTTTAGCAGAGACAGGGTTTTGCCTTTTGGCCAGGCTGGTCTCGAACTCCTGGCCTCAAGTGATCCGCCCACCTTGGCCCCTCAAAGTGCTGGGACTACAGGTATGAGCCACAGCGCCCAACCTAGAGTTTAATCTCTGCCTAATATGCTACCAATTCTTAGAGGCTCTATTTGTCAGAAGGTAAAATGCACAATTAGAACAACTGTAGATTATAGAGTTCAGTATGTTTCCCTCAGATCCTGTTATAGTACATAGAGCCAACACATTTGTTTTTCTTTTATGGTTCCTAGGAGAAAAATCCTCTGCTTTTTCCTTACATGCTTCATTTGGTGCCAAATCCCTGATATATATATATATATATATATATATATATATATATATATGTGTGTGTGTATATATATGTGTGTGTATATATATATATATGTGTGTGTGTGTGTGTGTATATATATATATATATATCTGGGGTCAGATGCTAAGCAAATATCATGGGCCAAAGACCAACACACATGTGCAGTGGTTAAACAGCCTAGGAAAAGTCTTTGGGTAGACTTCAGCAAGCTGTTCTTTTCCTCCATTAAACCCAAATTCCGATCTCCCCATGTCTGGCAACATTGCCCAATTTCTGAAATTTCGTTTCTTCCTTCCTTGTTTTTAACATCCACTTGGCTTGGCTCTCCAAATTCCTGCTCAGCTGTGCCTGATGGATTTCATATTGAACCAGTCTTCTGCTCCTGGTTACCCAGTACTGTGTCTCAGGTGCCCAGTCTGCCCAGTATATGATAATGCTCTGTGAGAAACGCAGTTTACGAGGTTGTTTATACAGTACAAACAAACAACCAAAAGTAAAACTATGCATGAAAAAAACCTAGTAGAAAATCCAACAAAATAATAATATAGTAATAGCCTCTAGAGGGTGAGACTAAGAGTATCTTTTTAATCATCTTTCTACTTTTCCATTTTTCCAAATTATCTGTACATCACTTTTTCTTTTTCTTTTCCTTTTTTTTTGTTTTTGTTTTTGTTTTTGAGACAGAGTCTCACTCTGTCACCCAGGCTGGAGCACAATGGCACAATCTTGGCTGACTGCAACTTCCACCTCCCGAGTTCAAGTGATTCTCTTGCCTCAGCCTTCTGAGTAACTGGGACTACAGGCACGCGCCACTGCACCCAGCTAAGTTTTGTATTTTTAGTAGAGACAGGGTTTCACCATGTTGGTCAGGCTGGTCTCGAACTCCTGACCTCAGTTGATCCACCCTCCTCGGCTTCCCAAAGTGCTCAGATTAAGGCATGAGCCACCATGTCCAGCCCACTTTTTCTTTTAGTTGTTTTCCTGTTTTATATATATTACTTTGTTGTGTGAAGGACTCAAGAAACTCTTCTTTCTGAAAAAGCCCACACCCTACTTTCTCGAAATTAATCTGATTCAAAGCGTTTTGTGTTTCAAAGGGCAATGATATCTACAAAGGAAAATGTGTATTGCAGTAACATTTCCAAATATATGAACTCCAGATACAAAGGGCAAAAACATGAACAGATTCTCCCCCAAAAAAATCAGGCCTCTGGAGAAATGATCTTATACCCACTGCAGAGTCCATATATTACACAGAGTCCATATATTACACATATATTACAATCAGCTGGTTATTACCACTTCATTGAGTTTCTATACTCTACTGTATTCTATCTAGCTAGCTATAGCTATAGTTTCTGTTGTGAGTTTAATAAAAATACATTCAAGTCCTAACCCCAGTATCTGTAAATGTGAGATTTTTGGAAATAGGGTCTTTGTGGATGTAACTGAGTTAAGATGAAGCCAAACTGGATTAGGGTGGGCCTTAAACCCAATATAACTGATGTCCTTATAAAAAGAGGAACAGACCAGGCGCAGTGACTCACGCCTGTAATCCCAGCACTTTGGAAGGCCAAGGCTGGCAGATCACGAGGTCAGGAGTTTGAGACCAGCCTGACCAACATGGTGAAACCCCATCTCTACTAAAAATACAGAAATTAGCCACTACACTCCAGCCTGGGCAACAGAGCAAGACTATCTCAAAAAAAAAAAAAAAAAAAGAGGAACAACTGGACACAGGGACCCAGAGACACACAAGAGACACCATGTGAAGATGCAAGAAGAGGTTGGATGATACCGCTGAAAGTCAAGGAGCACCCGGGATTGCAAGTTCCAGAAGCTGAGAGAAGCATGGAACAGCCCTGCCCCCGTCGGAGTCCTCCAGAAGGAATCAACCTTGCCAACACCTTGATTTAAGACCCCTAGCTTTCATAATTATGAGAGAATACATTTTTCTTAGGTCACCCAGTTTGCAGTATTTTGTTATGGCAGCCTTAGGAAACGAATACAATTTCTCTCACACTTTGGGAGAATTACTCAGTTCATTTAACAAACATTTATTCAGCACCCACGATCTGCCAGTTCTGCTAGGTGCTGTGAAGAGCACCGTAAATAAAACACTGTTGCTGCCGCTCTGAGACTCATACAGCCTCATGGTGAGATTATGTCATATGATAAGACCAGGGAAGGAGGCCTGCACCGGGTACTGAGGAAACAAGGTCATTTATTTCAGTTCAGGGTAAAGGGAAAACATCATAGAAGAGATAATACCTGAGAAGAATCTTTTTTTTTTTTTTTTTTTTTTTGAGATGGAGTTTCGCTCTTGTTGCCCAGGCTGGAGTACAGTGGTGCGATCTTGGCTCACCATAACCTCCACCTCCTGGGTTCAAGCAATTCTCCTGCCTCAGCCTCCTGAGTAGCTGAGATTACAGGCATGCGCCACCATGCCCAGCTAATTTTGTATTTTTAGTAGAGATGGGGTTTCTCCAGGTTGGTCAGGCTGGTCTCGAACTCCCGACCTCAAGTCATCTGCCCACCTTGGCTTCCCAAAGTGCTGGGATTACAGGCATAAGCTACTGCGCCCAGATCTTGAGAAGAATCTTAAAGAATTTACTCCGTAAAGGAAATCCGCAGGCTAGTATAAGACAGCTTCTCTTCTGCCACACTCATCGCTAAAGCAGCCTCTTCCTGCAGTGAAAGGATTTAAATGACATCATTACAGCCATGTTGCCCCATATTATGACTGTCTAGTGCTTTTCCACAGCCTGAAGTTTCTTGCCAGTTGGATCTTATGGGAAAAGAAAAAAAAAAAAGATCGTTTCTCCTGAGGCTTGATTTTTGTGGGGAGAATCTTTATTTTTTGCCTTTTGTATCTAAAGTTCATATAACGAAAAATGTTAATGCGATACCCTTTTTTTGTAGATATCATTGCCCTTTGAAACACAAATGCTTTGAATTCAGATTATTTGTAAAAAGTAAGGTGTGAGCTTTTTCAGGAAGGAGAGTTTCTTGGGTCCTTCCCAAGACAAAAGTAATGTATATAAAACAGGAAAACAACTAAAAGAAAAAGTGATACACAGATAATTTGAAAAATAGAAAAGTAGAAAGATGATTTAAAAATACTCTTAGTCTCACCCTCTAGAGGCTATCACTATATTAATATTTTCGTGGATTTTCTACTAGATTGTTTTTCATGCATAGTTTTTATTTTGTCTTGGTAGTCTATAAACAATCTTGTATCCTGCCTTTTTGACACAGCATTATAGCATAAACATTTTCCCAGGCCTTTAGAAACTCTCTATAAACATAATTGTAATGGCTGTAAAACATTTGGTTGCATAGATGTCCATAGTTTATTGAACCAAGTCTTATGTTGGCCATTTAGGTTAGATCATAACTTTTAAAATAGCCTTCAGATAAACGTAGTAAGTTTTTAATTGGAGATTTTAAGTAATTTCATCATAGACTGATAGTTGCCTCATGATACGAGGACCATTTTATCATCAGGAAGTTGACTTTAAAACAAACTGAAAAGACAAAGATTTTGACAATGTCAGCAGGTCTTCTCTTCCCCTACCCCCAGTGCCCACAAAGATTTTCCCTCCGTTGGCCTGTGGCTCTCTATTGCTAGACCCACTTATCTTCCCACCTCTACCCTACTTGCCCCAGTTTCCTGGTCAAGCTGAACGTGAAGCAACAGGCTCTGGAGCCTCAGCAACCCCTCCTCAGGCTGAGAATTGGCCGTGTCTCCTTCTTGTCCTGGCTCACGGCAAGCACTTCAGAGCTGGTCCAGGCTCCTGCTTTGCTCCCCAAGTCACTCCCCTGTGGGGTTCATTTGAGTTTTTCTTGCTGCTAGTGTAGTTCAAGATCTGGAAGAGCCCACATTCTACCTAAGTCGTCATTCCCACCCCAAGATATTCTCTAATAAAGAACCTTTGTCATCCAAGTGTCCTGGCCTATACACACACACACCCTCCCCCCACCCCACACACATTCATCCAACTGGGCTTCTGTATCAGTTCCTATGTTTTCTGTTTCTATTATAGTAGCTGTCTTAGTCCATTTGTGCTGCTATAACAAAATACGGAAGTCCAAAATCAAGGTGGTGGCAGATTTGGTGTCTGCTAAGGGCTCAGTCTCTGCTTCCAAGATGGTACCTTACTGCTATGTCCTTATATGGTAGAAAGGGACAAAAAAAGGATGAATGCTGTATCCTCACATGGCAGAAGAGATTGAAGGACCAGGCAACTCTGAAGTCTTCTTTTATAAGGGTATTAATCCCATCCACGAGGGTGGAGCCCTCAGCCTAACTACCTCCTAAAGGCCTTACCTCTTACTACTATTACCTTGGGTTTTAAGTTCCAACATAAGAATTTTGGAGAGACATATACATTCAAACGTAGCAGTAACCTGTCTGCTACCAAGATCCCTGATGTCCTAGCCCTTGCCCTGAACCTCACCTGATACCTGATACCCAGACACCCTTACCTGTGCTTATTTATCTAGACTCTTGAGAGTCACCTACCTGTGGGGATGCCCAGCTACTGCTTGAATCACTAAGGCTAGATATCGCCTTTCGGTAAAACACTCTGCTCTCCCAGCTCAAACTTCTGTATTGGATGGGCCCATCTGCCCTTACGTCTTCAACATGCCTCCACGCCCATCTCACCACCACAGTGAACAAGGCCAGCAGCAGTTCCAGGCCCATGCCTGCCATTCCGAAGGGCTATAAATGAACAAGATATCACAACAACCACTTTTAAAAGTACTTGGATATCAATCCTAAATTTAGGTTTATGAAACCTGAAAACTCACCTTTTTTTTTGCCATTGCCCTGTTATGCCCAGACCGTTTATTCCCCGAAGAAGACCACCAGAGTCCAGAGTCAAAGCTAAGCAGCAAGGATCTTTTTTTTTTTTTTTTTTTTTTGAGACGGAGTCTCGCTCTGTCGCCCAGGCTGGAGTGCAGTGGCCGGATCTCAGCTCACTGCAAGCTCCGCCTCCCGGGTTCACGCCATTCTCCGGCCTCAGCCTCCCGAGTAGCTGGGACTACAGGCGCCCGCCACCTCGCCCGGCTAGTTTTTTGTATTTCTTAATAGAGACGGGGTTTCACCGTGTTAGCCAGGATGGTTTCGATCTTCTGATCTCGTGATCCGCCCGTCTCGGCCTCCCAAAGTGCTGGGATTACAGGCTTGAGCCACCGCGGCCGGCCAGCAAGGATCTTTATTACAGGTTCGAACCTGGAACTCTCCCTCGCTCGTGAAACGAGACGGGCAGGAGAGCTCCACCACTCAGCTCCGAACAATGTTATATAGTCTAAGAAAAGTGGGCATAGAGTTATTATACAAATCAGATATATGATTGGCTAGTGTTTGAACAAGGCGATTTGGCTAACTATGATTGGTTCCTGCCATTTCTGATATTTTGGTTCAAACTTTGAGGCGGGAGAGCAGGTTTATGGCAGCAAGAGTTTATCTTACTTAAACACGTCTTGTGACCTTGCCTCAGAACTTACAAAATCTCTGGTATGTGCAAAACAAAATCTCTGGTACGTGCAGAAAACCAGGTACTCACAGAACTTACGAAATCTCTGGTATGTGCAAAGATTAGAGAGCAGAACAAGGGTGTAGCGGGTGGGGGGCGGGTACACATCTATCTTTGTGTCCTTTCATTTCTCCCTTCTCATAAGTAACTGGATGTCCAATCTTGAATTTCCAGAGTCTTATAATATAGCCTCACTTTCTGGGTGCAGGAGAGGCTGGTGATGGCTACGGAGGACCATTAGTTGGATGGTATCAAACCTTTCTCTGACAAATCGTAAAATTTTATTTACCACACAGGGGCCTATAGTGAATAGAAGTAGTAAAGACATTAGGGGGCCTAAAAGGGGTGCCAGAAGGGAAAACATTGAAGAGCTCCACCAATTGTTAGCGGCTGTAGTGAATTGTTGCTTTTTCATTTCTAAGCTTAGTTCGTGTAGGCGTTGGACTCTTTTCTCAACTAACCTTGACTCATTTATATAGAAACAGCATTCTTCTTTGAGGAATATACAGGTACCTCCTTTCTCAGCCGTGAGTAAGTCTAAGGCTCTGCGGTTTTGAAGGGTGACCTGTGCTAGGGAGGTGAGCTGCCGCTGAAGGGAGGCTAGGGAATAGGCGGAGTCTTCCATAGCAACAGAGAATTGTTGTAACAGCTTGTCGTTTTCTATCATGGAGTGTTATAGGGCCCCTCCTGCTAACCCCGCTGCGACGACAGAGGTGGTTAAGGATATTCCGGCAATTAGTGGTAGAAAAACTGCTCGTCTATGTCGCGCAGTTTTAGTTGGGGCGGTCCCTGGCCAGCCTATGAACTTTGCCGGGGTTAGCAGTGTCAGTCGGGGAACTAGGGTAACAGGGATACACAACTGTCCGTCAGAGATGCTTTTGGACAGTTTTTAACAGAGTCATATTACACCAGAAGAACACACCAGGGGGAGCATATATGGGACTATTAGGGTATGTAGCCGATTGGTTACAGAGGCTGTTGCTAAATGCCGAATAACAATAGGGGTATTTCTCTTGGTATGGGTCACGGTACAGGGCTACATCGGGTATCGTGACTATCGATGAGTTAAAACCTGTATAGTTTGTGGGAGGGGAGGATAGAGGAACAGCCATTAATGGTGGTCTTCCTAGGGTTGCACACATAAAGCAAGAGGACAGGTCACCTAAACCAGTGAGGTTGGCGAATGCTAGCCCTTCCCGTAATAGAGTTAGCCAGGAGAAGGGCTGCAAGTCTTGTGATAGCTTGGTTTCTTGCCTGTGGATTTGTGTGTGGATTAAGGGTTGAATCTGGACTAGACTTCTCCACAGATATAAATGGCTACTGGGCCAGGTACTAGTTGATGAGTAATATACTCCCCCATGTTGTGGGGTTGTCCACCGAGAGTCCTATGGGTCTTTAATTATCCAAGTGTAAGTGACGGGAGACTCAGTTTTGTAAAAATACCACCCTTGTCGTTCTCTCCAGTATCGGACAGAGTGCGTCTTACAGTAGCTATATGGGCAACCTGCACTCTGGTGCCACCAATAATTTTTACAATTATATTCAGTTTGATCATATTCAAAACAGATCATGGGTATTGCTGGTTGGGCAATCTGGAACCTAGTGAAATTGAGGTAAACTATAGTATTACACCCTGAGGGGGGGCAGTCTGCGCTAGCTAGCAGTTTACCCGCTTGGGGGGTTTCCCCGGGGTGAGTTTTGTTCTTATAGAGCCAGAACCTCCAGACAGGGGTTAGACGGCGCCGCAGTGAGGAGAGTCAGATGCATAAGGCATAAAAGCATAGGTAAGCTAGACATGGTTACGGCTATGGGGATGACGGCGCAGGGTTAGCTTTAAGGGATTGTTCTTAGCTTTGTCTACAGTCCATGTAACCGGTGCTCCAGACGGCTCGAGAAGGTCGGATGTTGGGTCCACTGGTTTGACGTGTGTGTAGTGGATCCACGAAGCGATGCCTTCTACTTTGAGAGCGGTGGGAGTAGTCAGGAGTACTTGCAGTGGTCCTTTCCACCTGGGTTGAAGAGTTTCTTGCCGGTGGCGCTTGACTAGGACCTAGTCTCCCGGCTGGAACGGATGAGGCGTCGGCGGAGGTCCTGCCTCATACAGTTCTCGTAGTCTGAGCCAAATTTCCTGGTGAATTTTCTGTAAGGCTTGTAAGGAGAACAGGAGCTCAGAGACATTTTCAGTTTCAGGTTTGAGTAAGTCATCTTTTAGACTGGGGACCAGGGGTGGGGGTCTGCCATACATGATTTCATATGGTGTGAGGCCTAGTCTGTAAGGGGTATTTCGGGCCTGGAACAGAGCGTAGGGGAGAAGTACTACCTAATTAGCGCCAGTCTCCATGGTCAATTTAGTTAAGGTCTCCTTCAGAGTCCGATTCATCCTTTCTACCTGTCCTGAGCTTTGGGGCCTATAAGCACAATGTAATTTCCAATTTGCCCCCAGAATAGAAGCCAAATCCTGACTTACCTTAGCAACGAAGGCTGGTCCATTGTCTGACCTTATTTGGATGGGAAAGCCATACCTGGGGAGGATTTCTTCCAAAATTTTCTTTGCTACAACCTGAGTAGTTTCTCTCTTAGTTGGGAATGCTTCTGTCCATCCTGAAAAAGTATCTCAGTCTCTGACATTACAGCCGCTCCTTCATACCGCTGGCCTTGGTGGACATAGCTGCTGCCATCAGTGAACCAGGTGAGTTCTGTGTCCGGGAGCGGACGATCTTGCAGGTCCTCCCGCACCCCATGCACCTGAGCCAGTATCTCAGTGCACTCATGGGACGGGGCGTCCAAGTCTGGATTTGGCAGCAGTGAAGCAGGGTTTAAAGAGGTTGGGGGCAGAAAAGTTATTCTGAGGGGGTTTAACAGCAGTCCTTGATAGTGGGTGAGCCGGGCGTTACTCATCCATCGGTCCGGCGGCTGCCGGAGGACGCCTTCAATGGCATGCGGGGTTATAACGCGCAACTCTTGCCCCATGATAAGTTTATCAGCGTCTCGGACCATTAGGGCAGTCGCCGCGATTATCCGGAGGCAGGGTGGCCAGCCAGCAGCCACTGAATCTAATTTTTTTGACAAATAGGCAACTGGCCTCTGCCAGGGGCCTAGGTACTGTGTTAACACGGCTTTTGCAACACCCTTACTTTCATCCACGTATAAGTGGAAGGGCTTGGAGACATCAGGGAGCCCCAGCGCGGGGGCTGATAACAAGGCAGTTTTGATTTCCTGAAAGGCCAGCTCAGCCTCTTCCGTCCAATTGAAGGGCTGCCGTTCCTTTGTTGCCTGGTATAGGGGCTTGGCTAACTCAGCAAATCCGGGTATCCATAACCTACAGAACCTTGCTGACCCCAGGAATTCTTTCACTTGCCGTGTTGACTGGGGTCTAGGGATGCGTAGGACTGTTTCCTTTCGGGCTTTGGTTAGCCAGCGTTGCCCCCCTTTTAATAGGTACCCCAGATAAGTTACCTCCGACTTGCAGATCTGAGCCTTTGTTGCTGAGGCTCGGTAGCCTAGCTCCCCCAGAGTCTTCAGGAGGTCCTCAATCCCTCGAACACAAGTTTCCGGGGACCTGGCCGCTATTAAGAGATCATCAACATATTGCAAAAGAGTTATTTCAGGGTGTTGCCGCCGGTACTCACCCAGATCTTCATGAAGGGCTTCATCGAACAGGATTGGCGAGTTCTTGAACCCTTGTGGCAGTCTGGTCCATGTTAGCTGACCGTTGATGCCCCTCTCAGGATCCGTCCATTGAAATGCAAAGAGTTCTTGACTTTTGGGAGCCAGAGGAAGGCTGAAGAAAGCGTCTTTTAGATCAAGAACGGTATACCACTGTTTTTTGGGATGTAAGGCACTCAGAAGGGTGTATGGATTGGGCACAGTGGGATGTATGTCCATGACCCTTTTATTAACTTCTCTTAAATCCTGTACTGGCCTGTAGTCCGTACTGTTGGGTTTACGAACAGGTAACAGTGGAGTATTCCAGGATGAGTGGCAAGCCCGTAGGACTCCCTGGTCTAGGAGTCGGCGGATATGGGGCGTAATTCCTTCTCTTGCCTCCAGGGGCATAGGATATTGCCGAACCCGAACCGGGTCCGTCCCTGGCTTAACTTCCACAAATATGGCAGGTCGATGTTTAGCTAGCCCCAAGCCCCCAGTTTCTGCCCACGCTTCAGGGAAACGCTGGAGCCAAGAGTCAATTCCCTGATCAGGGGGCTTTTGCTCTTGATGGAGTCGGTACTCATCTTCTAAGGTGACAGTCAGGATAGATATTGGCCTGTTTTGGGAATCAGTTATCTTGGGCCTTTCTGGCTCAAAGTGGATTTGGGCCCCCATCTTTGTCAGCAAGTCCCTCCCTAGTAGAGGGCAGGGGCTCTCTGGGATGACTAGGAAGGAATGGGAGACTTTTCCCGTTCCTAAGTCTACAGTCCTCTGGGTTGTCTAGGGGTATTTTTTGATGCCTGTGGCCCTGTGCACCCAGGATGTTTTCTTAGACATTTTTCCAATTGGTTTGGTTAGGACTGAGCGTTCCGCCCCAGTATCGACCAAGAAGCGAACTGGGGACCCCTCCACTTGCAAAGTTACCCTGGGTTCGGGGAGGGGGTCCGAACCCCGTCTTCCTTAGTCAGAGTCCTGGGTAACGAGTACGGAGGTAGGGTTAGCTGGTCTCCGTTTCTTTGGGCAGTCTTTAATCCAGTGGCCACGTTCCTTGCAATAAGCACACTGATCTTTTTCTAATCCTTGCCTAGGGCCTTGCTTTTTCTGCTTTCTGTTTTGGCCATTTCCTGCCTGGGGGAAAGCTGCTACTAAGACTTTGGTCATTTCTTTGGTTGCCTTGAACTGTTTTTCTTCTGGAGTATCCTTATTATTATAAACTCGCTGGGCCATCTGAAGGAGGTCCTGAATCTGCTTTCCCTCTAAACCTTCTAATTTCTGGAGTTTTCTTTTAATATCTGGTGTTGCCTGGTTTACAAAGGACATTACTACCGCTGCCTGATTTTCCGGTGCTTCCGGGTCCATAGGGGTAAACTGTCTGAAGGCTTCCATTAATCTCTCTAAATACACAGCGGGGCTTTCTGTCTTACCTTGTAACACAGAATATACTTTAGCCAAATTGGTGGGCTTGCGAGCTGCAGCCCGGAGACCCGCCATTAGAGTCTGGAGATAAATGAGCAGTCGTCCCCTACCTTCTGCCGTGTTGTAGTCCCATCTGGGCCGGGTCAAAGGGAAAGCCGCATTAATGAGGTCAGGATTTGCAGTTGGCTGGCCGTCATCTCCTGGAACCAGTTTTCTGGCCTCAACTTGGATTCTTTCCTGCTCCTCCGTTGTGAACAGGATTCGGAGGAGCTGATGACAGTCATCCCAGGTCGGCTGGTGAGTAAACATGACACTGTCTAACAACGAGGTTAGATCTTTGGGATTATCTGAGAACCGAGCATTTTGGGACTTCCAATTGTATAAATCACTGGTGGAAAAAGGCCAATACATGAGACGGGAGAGCCCGGTATCATCGAGCGATCCTATTTCTCTGAGAGGCAGGGCTACAGTGGAGTCAGGGAGTCGGGAAGCTTGGTCCCGCTGTACGCGGCCTCGTGTTCGGCCGGCCGGCCCCCCCAGGTTACTTTCGCTCTCGGCTGCTTCCGCTTCTCGGTTTCCCTCTACGGAAGCACCACCCTGGGGGACTGGGTCCTGCGGTATAAGGTGCGGATATGGTGGGGGAAGTGTGGGTTCTAACGTTAGGGGGTCCTGGCTGTCCGGCAGCACAGGGGCCGAGGGAGCAGAGGGAGTCTTTTGTCTTGTAGGTCGCGTTACTAGGACTTTGCAGGGCTCAGGGATGAATGGAGTTATCCAGGGTGGTGGGTTTTCCACAAGATCCTGCCACACTAGAATATAAGGAATTTGATCAGGATGTCCTGACTGCCCTGGCAGGAAAATCTTAGTTTTTACCTTAGTAATAATAGAGAGACAGAAAGTTCCTTCGGAGGGCCACCCTACACCGAAAGAGGGCTACTCCGAACGGCAGAAAGTAACTAGCTTTCCCTTCTTTAGTTCTACGCTTAAGTTACGCCCCCGAGCCTTCACATCCTTAAAATTGGTAACAAGGAGTGAGAGCGGCGTGCTCTGGTTGTTGCCCATCTTTGGACTGCTCCTATAAAGAGAAGGGGGGACGAAAATGAGTGTGAAGCAGAGGGGAGTATCCGACAGGTCCGGTCCTGGAAGGGGAAGAAAAGGTTTTATGTTTCGTTTTGGGCTTACACTTAACACTTAACAATAACGGACAGACAGTAATAACGATGAGCATTCGCGAGTGCGTGTCGGACTTCCGACCTGAGTCAGACGGGGCAACCAAGGATGGAGGCCCCCAGATGGGCACTGGGGAACGTCTCCCACCAGTCCCGAGTGGCTGTCTTCTAGCGCGTCCGCCAAGACCGTGCCACTTACAGAACAGACCAATACAGATTACAGATTACGGATTTCGCGAAATTTCAGGGAGACAGACAGAGACAAAGACAGAGACAGTGACAAAGCCGGCTTACCTACAGATTAAGATCCGTTGACTTGGGGGTCTGGTGGGCTTGGGGGAAATCCCGGATGAGCCCCCATTTGTTATGCCCAGACCGTTTATTCCCCGAAGAAGACCACCAGAGTCCAGAGTCAAAGCTAAGCAGCAAGGATCTTTATTACAGGTTCGAACCTGGAACTCTCCCTCGCTCGTGAAACGAGACGGGCAGGAGAGCTCCACCACTCAGCTCCGAACAATGTTATATAGTCTAAGAAAAGTGGGCATAGAGTTATTATACAAATCAGATATATGATTGGCTAGTGTTTGAACAAGGCGATTTGGCTAACTATGATTGGTTCCTGCCATTTCTGATATTTTGGTTCAAACTTTGAGGCGGGAGAGCAGGTTTATGGCAGCAAGAGTTTATCTTACTTAAACACGTCTTGTGACCTTGCCTCAGAACTTACAAAATCTCTGGTATGTGCAAAACAAAATCTCTGGTACGTGCAGAAAACCAGGTACTCACAGAACTTACGAAATCTCTGGTATGTGCAAAGATTAGAGAGCAGAACAAGGGTGTAGCGGGTGGGGGGCGGGTACACATCTATCTTTGTGTCCTTTCAGCCCATTTGGCAGCAAAACCTGACTACATTTGTTTCTGGTGGCTGCCATAACAAACCACCACTAACTTCATAGCTTAAAATGATCGAAGTATGTTCTCTTATAGTTCTGGAGGCCAGAAGTCCAAAATCAATTTCACCGAGTCAAAAATCAAGGGGTTTTCAGGGCCACACCCACACCTGAGGCTTGCGGTGGGGAATCTGGTCCTTACCACTTCCAGCTTCTGGTAGCTGCCAGCATTCCTTGACTTGTGGTCATGTTGCTCCAATCCGTCTGCCTCCAAAGTAACATCATTTTTTCTCTTCCATGTGTGTCAAATCTCCCTCTGCCTTTCTCTTATAAGGTTATGCGTGAGGACCTTTAGGGCCTACTCAGACAATCTGGGATAATCTCACACGTCAAACTCCTTAGCTCAATCACATATGCAAAGATTATTTTTCCTAATTAGGTAACATTTACAGGTTCCAGGGATTAAGCCTTGAGATCTATAGGTGCCCACTAGTTAGCCTATATGAATAAGGCTATTTATGATCTTTATCAAACCCTCCTAATGTGAATAATCATGTCTTGCTAAAGAAATACTCATGTGTGAGATTATAGGATGCTGCTCCAGACTTTAACGTGGGTGTTGAGTAATATGCAACATGGGCACTCTTCCTCCTTTCTTTTTTTTTTCTGAGATAGAGTCTCACTCTGTCACCCAGGCTGGAGTACAGTAGTGCAATATTGGCTCACTACAACATCCGCCTCCTGGGTTCAAGCGATTCTCCTGCCTCAGCCTCCCGAGTAACAGGGATTATGTGCACCTGCCACCACACCCAGCTAATTTTTTTATTTTTAGTAGAGATGGGGGTTTCACCATGTTGGCCAGGCCGGTATCAAACTCCTGATCTCAAGTGATCTGCCTGCCACAGCCTCCCAAAGTGCTGGGATTCCAGGCATGAGCCACTGCGCCCAGCCTCTCTTCTTCCTTTCTAAAGTCAGAAAAAAATCTGGGTCACTCTAAAACATACTTGTCCCCAAAGGTTTTCCATAAAGGTTTTGTGGTTCTGAATTCTCTGCCTCAGGAACACCAATCCTTGCCATCTGCATAGCATTTTACAGCCCTTTGACCCGCACATCAATCCTACAACAATGCAGATGTAATGATCCCTGTTTTAGAGATAGGAAACGGGGAGTTGAGTGCCTTGCCAGCTTCCCATAATTAATCAAAAACCAGAACCAGAATCCATGGCTCTGATCCTCAATCCAGTCCTTCCATTGTATCAGAGCTGTCTCCCTAGAGAGGCAATCTGAAGCGAATATGACTTGAATACTCTTTAAAGCATATGATTTGAATATTTTTATTGGCAAAGATTAGAAATAGCACTTTGAATCCTGTCAAATGATAAAACAGATAGGCCCTGAGCCAAGATTAAACAAAGGAGACATGAAAGGTACCAAGAAAATATTGTCTAAAAACTAAAGGCAGTTATGAAGGCTATATGCTTATTGACTTGCCTTTTTTTATTACTCTTTTATTTTCCATTTATGAATTGTCTACTTTCGGCATTTGGGTAGAAAAAGCTGCATTCATATAGAAATTCGCATTATGTTACAGGCAAGTTGACACATCATTTATAAAATGAGGATAATGATGCTTCGTTTGTAGGATTATCGTGAGAATTAAATGAGCATGTGTGAAGTACCTAACACAGAACTTTAATAAATGTGAATTACCTTGCTTCCTCCCTTTCACCCTCTTCCCCTAGCCCCACTGCTACCCTAAACCCTAATCTTAGTTAAATGAACTAACCTCTTAAAGCTTAGTCTCCTTTTTTTTTTTTTTTTTTGAGACAGAGTCTTGCTCTGTCACCCAGGCTGGAGTGCAGTGGCGCAGTCTTGGCTCACTGCAACCTCCATCTACTGAGTTCAAGCCATTCTCATGCCCTAGCTTCCCAAGTAGCTGGAATTACAGGTGTGCACCACCACACCCAGCTAATTTTTGTATTTTCAGTAGAGACAGGGTTCACCATGATGGCCAGGGTGGTCTCAAACTCCTGACCTCAGGTGATCCGCCCGCCTTGGCCTCTCAAAGTGCTGGGATTACAGGCGTGAGCCACCATGCCCAGCCAAAGCTGAATCTTCTGAGATTCAACATCCTCAAGCTGCTGAGCCTGTGTGGGACCCACCAGCCCAGCTTCCCCCATCTGACCAGGTGCTAAGCCGTATGACCAAGCACACTGTCCCATCTGGAATCTGCATGCATCCCTGCCAGCCTTGGGCAGGAGCCAATGTATAATCCTCTCAAATCATCCTTCTCCCCCAGAACTTTCATCCCCTTATCTCCATGATACTCCACTTCCTCTGTAAGTGATAACAATGAAAAAGTAGCTGGATAGCATCCAGAGGGCTTGTGCCTTGACTAAGGAGAAGGTTTTAGATGGTGTTATCGGGCTTCCTCTTTTCTTCAGGCCTTGTATTATCTTTTAGTTACCATTTATAAAATCTAACTAGCCTACGCATCAAATTTCCATGTCCTCCTCAACTCTAAATCTACACTTCCACTCCTTGCTCTGATCACTCTTGACCTCTCCACCCTCTCCCATGTTTCCACCATCCTCTGAAACTCCTCTTCAAGGGCAATAAGGTCTTTCCGGTTTCGCATGCAGCGCTCCCTTCCTTTTCAGGCCTTAACTGAGACCTAGTCCTCCTTGGAGATCTGACTCTCCCTGTGATACTCTCTCAAGGGAGGCTGTTCATACCCCTCCACTTAAAAGCTAGATCTGCATTTCCCTCATATCCCAGTGTTGATTCCAACCTATTACTTCTCTACCTTAGTATGAGAGTTTTTAAAGTCCTTGATGAACTGATCAGGAGCTTGTAAGTAATAAAAATGAAAATGCGGGGCCAGGAGCGAGGGCTCATGCCTGTAATCCCAGCATTTTGGGAGGCTGAGGCAGGTGGATCACCTGAGACCAGGAGTTTGAGACCAGCCTGACCAACATGATGAAACCCTGTCTCTACTAAAAAAATACAAAATTAGCTGGGTGCGGTGGTGCACACCTATAATCCCAGCTACTTGGGAGGCTGAGGCAGGAGCATTGCTTGAACCCAGGAGGCAGAGGTTGCAGTGAGCCAAGATCGCACCATTGCACTCCAGCCTAGGCAACAAGAGCGAAATTTCATCTCAAAAACAAATAAAAAGTAAAAAGAAAATGTGGAGCCGGGCACGGTGGCTCACACCTGTAATCCCAGCACTGTAGGAGGCCAAGGCAGGTGGGTCACTTGAGGTCGGGAGTTTGAGACCAGCCTGACCAAATGGAGAAACCCCATCTCTACTAAAAATCCAAAATTAGCCGAGCATGGTGGCGCATACCTGTAATCACAGCTAGTTGAGAGGCTGAGGCAGGAGAATCACTTGAACCCAGGAGGCGGAGGTTGCAGTGAGCCAAGATGGCACCACTGCACTCCAGCCTGGGCAACAAGAGTGAAACTCCGTTTCAAAAAAAAGAAAGAAAGAAAATGTGGAGAAATGTGAAGTGGATACCATGTCCATAGGGCCCATGTCTTAAATAAGGAGAGGGTTTTATATAGTGTTATCAGATTTCCTGTTTTCATCAAGCCTTGTTATCCTTTAACAACAAAGTGTAAAACCAAACCAACCTTGGCATCGAATTTCCATGAGTTCCTAAACGCTAATCTGCGACTTCCATTCTGCCTAAGTCACTCAGTTCAGTAGCCTCACCCAGGACTTTTTTATCTTACATCTCAGTCTAGCTAATTAACTGCTTCATCTCTGAAATCTTGAGCACCAACAGCCAGGATTCTCCTTTCCATCTGGTTTTCTCATATCCCTACTCCAGTTACACATGCCCTTCCTTTACTTCTCCAACTTAGCAGAGTAGATCAACCCCTTGCCGGCATTGCTTCTGCCCCCATCAGCCTCCAGGCCTACAGCCCATGGCGGATCACCTGCTCTACCATGTTACCTGGATACCTCACTCCCTTGCCCATCTGTACTTCTACTTTGCACAAGAGCACCAAACTCCCATCCTGGGTCATTTCTACAACCGATTTCCTCTGCCCACGGCCGGGGGAGTGCTAACTTCCAGAAATCAATCGCACAACCCTGCAGAATTTTGCCACTTAATGTTCATGTTCAACAAACTCAGCTTTGTCCTTATGCCAGTGGACAATTATTTTAGCTGCCTTGATCAGCAACCTCCCCCATTCTCCTAAGCAGTTATTCCAAAATTTTAATTCTCTGCTGAAGTTCACATTTTTCTTCCTTCATTCTCAGCATGCGGTTTTATCTCTTTATTTAAAAAGAAACTTATCTGGGCACAGTGGCTCACACCTACAATCCTAGCACTTTGGGAGGGCGAGGTGGGCGGATTGCCTGAGCTCAGGAGTTTCAGAACAGCCTGGGCAACACAGCGAAACCCCGTCTCTACTAAAATACAAAAAAATTAGCCGGGCATGGTGGCGTGCACCTGTAGACCCAGCTATTTGGGTGGCTGAAGCAGGAGAATTGCTTGAACCCGAGAGGTGGAGGTTGCAGTGAGCTGAGATGGTGCCACTGCACTCCAGCCCAGGCAACAGAGTGAGACTGTGTCTCAAAAAAAAAAAAAAAAAAAAAAATTAAAGCAATCACAATCTGCCTCAACATCCCAGTTACAAATTTGCCTGTATTTGTCACCATCTCCAGCTTCAAAAAGGGAATCATTCCAACTCTGGTTCAAGGCCAAGCCCTCCACCTGTGCTGTTGATCCCGGTCGTCCACTTGTACCATCAATTATCCCTTCTCAAACTTCTCGTTTTTCCCTCTCCAGTAGCTGCTGCTGCTGCTGCTGTTGCTTCCTTTTTTTTTTTTTTTTTTTTTTTTTTTTGAGATAGAGTCTTGCTCTGTCTCCAGGCTGGAGTGCGGTGGCATGATCTTGGCTCACTGCAACTTCTGCCTCCCCGGTTCAAGTGATTCTCCTGCCTCAGCCTCCCGAGTAGCTAGGACTACAGGCACGTGCCACCACCGGCTACCTTTTGTATTTTTAGTAGAGATGGGGTTTCACCATGTTGGCCAGGGTGGTCTCCATCTTCTGACCTCGTGATCTACCCACCTCGGCCTCCCAAAGTGCTGGGATTACAGGCATGAGCCACTGTGCCCAGCCCCTCTCCAGTAGCTTCTTCTCTCAGCCTAAAAACATTCTCTGATAACTTCCATTAAAAAAAAAAAAGATGCTTGACCCTAAATCCCACTCTAGCTACTGCCCTTTCTCTTGCTTTCCTTTCTCAGCTAAACTTTTTGAAAGGTCACTAAAGGGTCGGGTGCAGTGATTCATGCTTGTAATCCCAACACTTCGGGAGGCCGAGGCAGGTGGATCACTTGAGCCCAAGAGTTTGAGACCAGCCTAGGCAACACAGTGAGACCCCTGACTCTACAAAAAAACATTAAAAAAAAATTAGTGGGACATGGTGGCATGCACCTGTAGTCCCAGCTCCTCACAGTGAGGGGCAGTGCTGAGGTGGGAGGATCGCTTGAGCCCCGGAAGTCGAGGCTGCAGTGAGCTGTAATCATAGCACTGCACTCCAGCATGGGCGACAAAGTATGACCTATCTCAAAAAAAAAAAAAAAAAAAAAGACAGAAAAAGTCATTACACTCACTCCTCACTCTCTACCTCCACTTCCTCACTTCTCATCACCCTTCAACCCTCTTCACTAGGAATCTGTTTCATCAAATGTCATTAATGGCCGGGCCTGGTGGCTCGCGCCTGTAATACCAGCACTTTGAGAGGCCAAGGTAGGCGGATTACCTGAGGTCAGGAGTTCAAGACCAGTCTGGCCAACATGGTGAAACCCCATCTCTACTAAAAATACAAAAATTAGCCAGATGTGGTGGTGCGTGCCTGTAGTTCCAGCTACTCAGGAGGCTGAGCACGAGAAGCGCTTGAACCCAGGAGGCAGAGGTTGCAGTGAGCCAAGATCGTGCCACTGCACTCCAGCCTGGACAACAGAGTGAAACTATGTCTCAAAAAAATAAATAAATAAAACAAAAAATGCCACTAATAACCTCCAGTTTCCAATCTCAGTGCACAGTCCTTAGCTTCCTGAACTTCTCTGCTGC
Organism: Macaca fascicularis; assembly: GCF_037993035.2. Lineage (NCBI taxonomy): Eukaryota > Metazoa > Chordata > Mammalia > Primates > Cercopithecidae > Macaca > Macaca fascicularis. The sequence continues at coordinate 99,521,497 of NC_088386.1, read as the reverse complement.
ATTTGACACTGTTGACACTTCTCTCCTTTGTGAAACTCATAGTCTATTCCCTTGAGTTTTGTGGAAATGGAAGTATGGTAATAACCAACATTTAGGTAGTCATAACTGACCAGTGGTGAAAAGAATGGATTCACTATTGATAGTATCTAGAGGAGGAAGAACAATCAAGGCCAGAGAAACCTTATGCTTTAGAGAAGCCACTCTGGCCCTTTCTCAGCTATGCCCCTTCTAGGCATCCGCAGGGCCTATATACCAACCATGACTCCAGTGTACTCTGCCCAAATGGCCCCGAGACTTTCAAGGCTTGTACATTCCTCTTGCCTAAATCCTGAGGGTGGACTGCACCATCAGGGTGCTCACATCTAGGCCTAAAGAGTGGCTGGAGGCAGCTGTTTATAGAAGTGTGAGCCGAGCTTTGATATGCAAGTGGGGGTAACCACGTGCTTGCAAAAAGGTCCCTTGTAGCAGGGGTTGCAGCCGGGTCCAAGAAGAAAAGGCGGTAAGCCATGGCCAAAGGCTGTTTCTCCCCTGCTGCCATGTTGCAACATGAACTCCAACATGGAATTCCAATATGGAACCCTAAAGAGTAGAATTCCAGATTCTTATGAAGCTATGTTTTTCAAAGTAGGAGAGTAAAACATGTATCATTTAGCATTTTGTTAGACTGATTTATAACTATTTTGGTAAAAAAAAAAAAAAAAATCTTTGTTTTGGCTTCTTTTCTTTAATGGTTGCTTAGCCAAAGTATAGGATTTTAGGTTGCCAGGTCTTTGAGGATAACACTAATTTGTTTTGTTTTGCTGTTTTAAATTGTGGTAAAATATATGTAACATAAAATGTTCTATCAACCATTTTTAAGTCTGCAGTTCAGTGGCATTTAAGTACATTCACATTGCTGTGGTACCATCACCATCATCTGCATCTGCCTACAGAACTCTTTTCATTTTGCAAAACTGAAACCCTGTGCCATTAAACAATAACTTCCTGGAAGTCATGGTAGCTCACACCTATAGTCCCAGCTACTTGGGAGGCAGGAGGAGTTCGAGGCTGCAGTAAGCTATGATAGCGTTGCTACACTCCAGCCTGGGCAACAGAGTGAGACCCTATCTCAAAACACAGACACATAAACACACACACACACACTAATTCTAATTCCTCATTCCCTTCTCCCCACCCCTAGCCCCTGGTAACTACTGTTTTACTTTTCGTCTCTAAGAATTTGACTATTCTAGGTACCTCATATAAGGAGCATACAGTATTTGTCCTTTTGTGACTGGCTTATTTCACTTAGCATGTCCTCAAGGTACATTGATGTTGTAGCTTGTATCAGAACTTCGTTCCTCTTTCCAGCTGAATACAATATTCCATTGTGTATATAAATCTTTGGCTTATCCACTCATTCATGGGTATACATTTCGGTTGCTTCCACCTTTTGGCTGTTGCAAATAATGCTGCAATGGACATGGGTGTACAGATATCTCTTTGAGTCCCTTGATTTATAACTTTTAAATATTTTGACATACAGCGTGTGGCCTCCATTTGTACTGTTGCCCCAGGCACCACAAATGTTAGCGCAGGCCTGTGTGAGAGCTAAGCATTCCTATTTGCCAAAGACAGCAACCAGCTTTCATATTAGATGCCACCTCCAGTGGATCCATGGAACCTGCTTGGAAATTTGCATGGAGAGTCAGCAGGGAAGAATCCCTGAAGTGATTCGTGATGTCTGCCCTGGGTATACCTAACACTTTCCCTGTCTAGTTGCAGCTCTTCATTCACGTAGGAGAAAACTGGGGTCAAGAGCAGTTAAAATACTTCCCCACTCTGGTGAGGAGCAGAATAGCACCAGGACTCAGGTTCTCTGATGCGAGGTCAAAGCACTGATTCTTGCAGTGCTGGAGGTGGGCCAATTTCATCCTCAGGAGGCGTGAGGAAGAAACTCTTCCCAGGTTCCTCACAGAGGAGAGCTGCTGGGCTTGAGCTCAGAAAGGGGGTATAACAGAATGGAATAATTAATTGGAAAAGAAGTCATGTGAGAAAAATGCAATCGCAGGGGTCTTCTAACAAAGCCAATAGTGTTCTAAATTATGTAGAAATTATTCTGATTTAATTTTAATGAAAAGGATGTGAACAATCAGTTTGGACACATAAGGAAATATTTTAATAGCAAGACTGAATTTGAGGAATTTAAATGAGGACAAACTAGCTAGGTCTTTTAAATGGACTATTTTAAAGGGAAATTCAAAACCCAATACTTTTTTTTTTTTTTTTCCAGATGGAGTCTCACTCTGTCACCCAGATAAGAGTGCAGTGGTACAATTTCAGCTCACTGCAACCTCTGCCTCCCAGGTTCAAGCAGTTCTCCTGCCTCGGCCTCCTAAGTAGCTGGGATTACAGGCACGTGCCACCACGCCCAGCTAAGTTTTTTTTTTTTAGTAGAGACGGGGTTTCACCATGTTGGCCAGGCTGGTCTCGAACTCCTGACCCCAAGTGATCCACCTGCCTCGGCCTCCCAAAGTGCTGGGATTACAGGTGCAAGCCACTATGCCCAGCCTCATAAGCCAATACTTAATTCTACCCCTGTAACAATCCCAGGATATGGGTGGCTGCATTAGGTGAACAGATAAGCATGACTGACAATGGTCTGGAACCTGTATCTGTGGTGGAGTAGCTGTCTGGCTTTGCACAAGATACAGTCCAAAATTATCTTGCACAAGATAATTATTTTGCACAAGATAGTCTTTGCACAAGATAATTACTCCAAACTTCAACTTCTTCTGTTTGTAATACAAGGGCAATAATATCCACCTGTTTTGTTTGTTTGTTTGTTTGTTTGTTTGTTTGGAGAGGGAGTCTCGCACTGTCGCCCAGGCTGGAGTATAGTGTCATGATCTTGACTCACTGCAGCCTCCACCTCCCAGGTTCAAGTGATTCTCCTGCCTCAGCCTCCCCAGGAGCTGGGATTACAGGCACCTGCCACCACGCCCGGCTAATTTTTTGTATTTTTAGTAGATACAGGGTTTCACTATGTTGGCCAGGCTGGTCTCAAACTCCTGACCTCAAATGATCCACCCACCTTGGCCTCCCAAAGTGCTGGGATTACAGGCGTAAGCCACCACACTCGGCCGATAGTATCTACTTTTTTTTTTTTTTTTTGAGACAGAGTCTCACTCTGTGACCCAAGATGGAGTACAGTGGCACAATCTCAGCTCACTGCAAACTCCACCCCCCGAGTTCAAGCGATTCTTCTGCCTCAACCTCCTGAGTAGTTGGGATTACAGGCACCTGCCACCACACCGGGCTAATTTTTGTATTTTTAGAAGGGACGGGGTTTCACTATCTTAGCCAGGCTGGTCTTGAACTCCTGACCTTGTGATCCACCCGCCTCGGCCTCCCAAAGTGCTGGGATTACAGGCATGAGCCACTGCGCCCGGCCATATCTACCTTTTAATGTCACTATAATAATTAAAGATAATAATGGCATAGAAAACAAAAATACAGAAAGCAGGTATTTGAGTCCTTAGCTATGTGGACTCTACCATTCGCTCAGTCATGCAATGACATTTTACTAAGCATCTGTTAGGCACCATGCACAACTGGGCTGTGGATCCCACTTCCCCATCAAGGAAAGAAAAATGCCACTGAAGGGAGCTGGTACCCACTAAATTGAATTAAAATCCTCTTTTGCACATTTAGTCCTGGAAATCAGGTTAATTTCTGAAAATGCTTTCAATCTCCTTTGTGGGAAGGTAACAAAATCTCTGAGGACAATTCCAACAGACAGTATCTGGTTTAACACATCTTGTTTAACCAGTAATGGTTAGACACATATTATGCAGCAGAAATTCAAAGATAACTGCTTGGGTTCAGCTTTCAGCTGTGCCACTTATTAGATGAGTCAATCCCTTAACTTCACCAAACCTCAGCCTCCTCATCTGTAAAATGGGAATAATAATAATGCCTCCACTGGGTGCAGTGGCTCACGCCTGTAATCCCAGCACTTCGGGAGGCCAAGGTAGGTGGATCATGAGGTCAGGAGTTCAAGACCAGCCTGGCCAAGATGGTGAAACCCCATCTCTACTAAAAATACAAAAAAAAAAATTAGCCTGGCGTGGTGGCAGGCACCAGTAACCCCAGTTATTTGGGAGGCTGAGGCAGGAGAATCGCTTGAACCCGGGGGTGGGGGCAGAGGTTGTGTGAACCAAGATCGCACCACTGCATTCCAGCCTGGGAGACAGAGTGAGATTGCGCCACTGCACTCCAGCCTGGTAGACAGAGCGAGACTCCGTCTCAAAAACAGTAAATAAATAAATAAAAATAATAATTCCTCTTCATGGAGTTGATGTGAGTTCGTTTGTTTGTTTGTTTTGTTTGTTTGTTTTTGAGACGGAGTCTCACTCTGTCGCCAGGCTAGAGTGCAGTGGTGTGATCTTGGCTTGCTGCAACCTCCACCTCCCTGGTTCAAGCCATTCTCCTGCTTCAGCCTCCCAAGTAGCTGGGACTACAGGCGCACACCACCGTGCCCAGCTAACTTTTGTATTTTTAGTAGAGACGGGGTTTCACCACATTGGCCAGGATAGTCTCCATCTCTTGACCTCCTGACCCGCGCACCTCGGCCTCCCAAAGTGCTGGGATTATAGGCGTGAGCTACAGCATCAGGCCTGATGTGAATTTCAAATGAATTAATATGTGCTAATGTGGCTATGACAGCCTGGTACATGCTCAGTGTTATGCAAATATTAACTATTGTTGTTAAAATATCCATTAATCAATGACATCTAAGATTCTCCTATTTCCATTACAAACACAGGCCTGGTCCCTTTGTAAGTATTCCTGCACTAGAAGTTAGTTAGTTGATTTTTTTTTTTTTTTTTTTTTTTTTTGAGATGGAGTCTCGCTCTGTTGCCCAGGCTGGAGTGCAATGGCTTGATCTCGGCTCACTGCAACCTCTGCCTCCCCGGTTCAAGTAATTCTCCTGCCTCAGCCTCCTGAGTAGCTAGGATTACAGGCACCTGCTACCACACCCAGCTAATTTTTGTATTTTTAGTAGAGATGGGGTTTCACCATGTTGGTCAGGCTAGTCTTGAACTCCTGACCTCAGGTGATCCACCTGCCTCGGCCTCCCAAAATGCCGGGTTTACAGGTAAGAGCCACTGCACCTGGCCACTTAGTAGTATAATGTCACAAAATGTGAAGAATCTCAAACTATTGGCACTAAACAAGTAAGCAAATTATAAGTATACGGAAAAAATCCGATACCTACCCTAACACCACTTAACACATGGTCTAGCTTCTGCATAACAACCTGTTTCATTCCCAATCGGCCCAGCCTTTCCCCTTAAGTCTCTAGGTGAGAAAAACAACCATGAGTTTAGAATGAAAACACTCTTTCCAAATCCTTTCACCCAGTGATTTTCCTTCTGGCAAACCATCCTGGTTTTGTAAACTACCCTCCTGAGAGAAATTCAAAGATTTACATACGAATATTTTTGTAACAGGAATTAAAACTGAAACTTCAACTGAGGCACAAAGATAGAATCGCTGCATTCCAAAGGAGGTATAAGTCAAATGCAAAATTTTTACAGGACTCAGCTGAAAATTGGTTCTTCAACTCTTTTAAATTCCTGACTCACATTGAAGATATAAAAGGCACACACTGGTGCCTGTCAAGGTGCAGAGGGAGTATGGGGGGAGGGCGAGCATCAGGATAAATAGTTAATGCATGCGGGGCTGAACACTTAGGTGATGGATTGATAGGTGCAGCAAACCACCATGGCACACATTTACGTATGTAACAAACCTGCATGTCCCACACATGTATCCCAGAAATTAAAATTAAATTAAAGTAGATTTTTTAAAAGATATAAAAGGACTGAGAGAGAAGAGGAAAGGGGGTTTTCGAAGAGGATTTCTCGGGAAGAAATTGTGCTGGGTCCCACTTCCCCACCAAAACGGGGAGGAGTGCTTTCCCCTTCACTTCAAGACCCAAGAGGAGGATTCAAAGGGACCATTCAGAACGTTTGATATGTGCCCCTTGCCGTTGAAGGACACAGGCACTGGTACCACTCACATCTGAGAAAGCAGTGGTGACTGGCAGCAGGAAAGAGGGCTTTGTCTGAGCAGTGATATAGTGGATGGAAGGTGTGTGCATCCCAGGAATCAGAGGCAGACTCCCTAGGAGAACGCTGTGCTTGGGGTCTTATTCAAAGGGACCTGGCCGGGCGTGGTAGCTCACACCTGTAATCTCAGCACTTTGGGAGGCCAAGGCGGGCAAATCACTTGAGGTGAGGAGTTCAAGAGCAGCCTGGCCAACATGGCGAAACCCTGTCTCTACTAAAAATACAAAAAATAGCTGGACATGGTGGCGTGCACTTGTAGTCCTCGCAACTTGAGAGGCTGAGGCAGAAGAATCTCGTGAATCCTGGAGGCGGAGCTTGCAGTGAGCCGAGATGGCACCACTGCACTCCAGCCTGGGTGACAGAGTGAGACTCCTTCTTGAAAAATAAAATAAATAAATTTTAAAAAGGGACCCTACCCAAGACCACGTGGGTGGCAGTGATAGAACCCAGCTGAGAAAGTCTGTACGGAGTGGACTGCTGGAAAGCAAGGGTCCCCCAGGACAGCAGCCAGCCCTAGGAGACTGTAGCACTGCTGCCATCAGGGGAGCGCACCCCTGAGAGGGAGGCAGCTGCAGACGGCCACAGCTTATGAGAGAACCACGAAGGAATTCTCCATCTCATCCCCCTACCTCTCATCCCTCTCCCTGCCCAGCCTCAGGTCAGCAACAGTAGCTATTGATTAGGGCAAAAGGGAAACAAGAAGAAGCTGACCACACACAACCTGCCACTGGCCTACCTGGGGATGGGAAGAGCCATACCTTTAAATGAAGATTAAAATGTGACTTCTTATTTTGTACTAGACATTTTAATTTCTGAATGGAGAGCATGAGGCTTAAAGTAACTTTGTAATTCAAAAATTCATGGGACTGCCCAAGTTTTCGGGGTCAAGGGAAATGCTTTCCTTCCCTGGATACATTGCTAAAGTCAAAATTTTGAAAGACAAAACTATGGCTGCCTTTTGTTTACTTCCCATGAGCCTGATTTCTTCAGTGTGCCATTTACGTGTTCTTTATTTTTATACTAAAGTTGGGAATAGCCTAATTATCAATTAATAGGAAAATAATGGTATGGAAGTACTATATTTAGTTTATGCTTTAAAGTACATACACATAAAGGATTAAACTTAAAATACAAAATGTCAACTTATACATAGTATGATTATCATATGAAAATGTATAGTTGGCCAGGCGTGGTGGCTCATGCCTGTAATCCCAGCACTTTGGGAGGCCAAGGCGGGCGGATGATGAGGTCAAGAGATGGAGACCATCCTGGCCAATGTGGTGAAACCCCGTCTCTACTAAAAATACAAAAATTAGCGGGCGTGGTGGCAGGTGCCTATAGTCCCAGCTACTAGGGAGGCTGAGGCAGGAGAATCACTTGAACCCAGGAGGTGGAGGTTGCAGTTAGCCATGCCATTGCACTCCAGCCTGGGTGACAGAGTGAGACTCCGTCTCAAAAAAAAAAGTATAACTTACATGATGAGCATAATCATACACATACACAGTAAGATAACTAGAAGGAAACATATTGCAGGTTTAAAATGGTTATTTTGGGGTGGTATGAAGCAGGAATTTTTATTTTCTTCTATATATTCCTCTGTATTTTTCGGCTTTGTCTGCCTTTTTTTCCTGCCTTTTTCATCCCTATCCTTCAGTCACACATTGGGCTGTCCAATGGCACTGCTTAACCATTGACAGTCAAGAAGTCAACTGCTTTGGCAGTTGTGAGGGCTTATGCCTGTAATCCCAGCATTTTGGGAGGCTGAGGCGGGTGGATCACCTAAGGTCAGGAGTTGGAGATCAGCCTGACCAACATGGAGAAATCCTGTCTCTACTAAAAATACAAAAAATTAGCTGGGCATGGTAGTGGGCCCCTGTAATCCCAGCTACTCAGGAGACTGGGGCAGAAGAATCGCTTGAACCCAGGGGGCAGAGGTAGGAGGGAGCCAAGATCGCGCCATTGCACTCCAGCCTGGGTGACAAGAGCGAAACTCCATCTCAAAACAAACAAAAAAGAAGTCAACTGATGTCCCAAGCATGGGCCATTTCCCCACAGGTTCTTTCCAATGTTCAATGTTTCGCAAACTGTTTTCTGCAATCCTTTAATTCCAAGACATGCAATGCACATTAGAACATTAAATATTTTGAAATATCCTGAAAAAAAAAACCCTTGAAATTTGTTTAACCCAGGACTCTTCTTTATTTCTTTCTTTCTTTTTCTTTTTTTTTTTTTTGACCATACACAATGGCTAAAACAAAACAGAATAGAATGAAAATATTAGCAGTTTAAGCAACTTGAGTTTCGGGGAATCCCGTTTGGGAAATACCACCCTGATTTGTAGCTCACCAAGACAACAATGATTTCAGTTGGGAGATTATTGCTAAGGTATTAGGTGTCTTTGGGAGGTCACTTTGTTCTTTTCAGCAAGTCTTCTGGACATAAATCTTGCTTCTTTGTCCAGTAAGAGAAAAAAGGAGAAACCGCCTACTGCTATCCAAAAAGCCTCATCCCACCCATTTTAGCCAAGGACAGATGAAATGAAGCAAAAATAGGCCTATGATTGATGGGCACATCAAAGTCAAAGGACTTTTAAGAAGCAAAATTACTGTTTGAAGAGTTTCTCTGGACTTTATTACTTTTTATCTCAATGCTTTATCATGTTAGAGGTGATTTCTTCACTATGTCTCTCTCAGGTATCACTGTTTATCTTATTGAAGTCCAAAGCTGGATGGCCTTAAATGAACCCTGTAAGTGCTGTAAACCTAGCACCACAGCCAGGAAGACCAAGTTGTGTAACAGGAAGGAAAATGATTATCTAACCCTACAAGTTCAGGCACGGGGATCTCCCTTTTCCTTACAGTTGCCTGGAAGCGATGAATCCCTAAGTCTTTCTCATTGTTAAGTCCCCAAGAAGACGTCTCCAAGGCCAAAGTACCTGCACCAGCATGAAAAACTTGTAGAGCCACCAATAAAGAAGGGAATCTGTATTAGGTCTAGAGTTTCTAGGGTACCTGCTGGGTCTTTTTCTTTTTACCAATTTCCCACAAAGATTTCACCCAGCAACGTGAGGTCCTCTGCAGGAATTTACAGATCACTGGGGACTTCATCGCACACACCTATACTTTATCATTCTGAATACACAACTTCATTCCTCCTGATCACAGATGGACCAAGCTCTGTATTTCCTGACACACTGAAAAGTTTGTTGTTTTAGATTTGTTTGTTTTCTGGAGGAGAGACATAATTTCACTGTATAGTGCTTAAAACCTTCTTATAGAAGTGTGATATTTATTGTATCCAATTTTACGTTTCTCAATACAATCATGCATTGTTTAACGATGGGTACACATTCTGAGAAATTGTTATTAGGTGATATTGTCGTTGTGTGAACATCATAGAATGTACTTACACATACCTAGATGGTGTAGCCTACTACACACCTAAACTACAGGGTCTAGCTATTGCTTCTAGGCTAGAAACCTGTGTAAAACATAACTGTACTATGTACTGTAGGCCATTGTAACACAATGGTAAGTATTTGCCTATGTAAACATATCTAAACACAGAAAAGGTACAATAAAACTACAGTTTGTAATCTTATGGGACCACTGTAATACATGCAGTCCATCCTTGACCAAGATGTTATTATGAGGCACATGACTGTACTAATCTCCTGAAACACTGGCTTTAATCTCCAAGTTCCCACTTTTGAAACAGAGCAGGGAAAGTCCCAAGTGATAAGCATTAGCAGATAAATGCTTACCTCCAGAGGGAATTGTAGACACTTTTAAGACCAACTGGAAATCATTTTATTAATGTGTGGGAAGTGTTTCCTTTTATAATCTATATTTCATTTAGAGCCATGTGACTGATAGTGGCAAGAAATTTGTGGTCAAAACACAATAAATGAGCAATAGAATATTTGACCAGAGGGAAAAAAGATGTTATACTGGAAAAAAACATGAAAGGCATAAATAATATATTGAGAAGGTCACTCAGTGTGAGCTATAAGCCACCCAGAGTTATTGACATCATGCGTTATGTATGGACCTATTTTACAAACCATTGTTCTTCTTCCTCCCAAATATACTCTGAATGAATGACAGAGAGCTCATGCTATTCTTCTTGTGCTATTCTGGTTGAATCTGAGGTTTGGTAATTTTCCTAACAGAAAAAAAAATCAAATTCATAAAAAATGTTCTCTGACTACCTGGCAGAGGGCCTGAGACCATATTCAGGATGTGATACAACACAATTATTTGATTGCTTTCTTTTTCAACACACATTGGAGCTCTCCAAAATTAGTTTTGCCTCCATTCCAAACTCTGCTGGCACGGCTCTTTCCCAGGTCCTCTGATGAAGTGAAAGCATCTACTGCTGATGTGTTATCCAAAGAAACAGATGATACTAGTGAAAAGATTCAAATGGAAATTAATATGGATGTCGTGTGTGAACCTACCTTGGTGGAAAGGCTCAAAGCCTCAAAACTATGCTCGAATTGCATGATTTAGCAATATTGACACCACAAAAAGCAACGTGAAAGAGACAGGTAAGTGAACACCCTTAGGATAGGATGCAACGGTTGGAAAGACCATGCTACCTGAGTCCTGGCAGGGGCAATGCGTGTGTCTCCTGTCTCTCTCTGCCACATCAGCGTCTCCCACTGATGTGTGGTTATGAGGACCAGAAATAAAGTGATGAGCTTGCAGCAAGGGGATCCCAGAGAGAAGGTGCCCTGGGCCAGTGACACACTTGCTCTATCAAAGAGGTCCAGGGGAAGTAGACTTGGCCACAGCTATGGCTTCCCAATCAGCCTGCTGAGCACCTCTTGGTTTTAGGTGCATTTCTTGGACACTAACATGTGGGATCAGAATGGGTATCACCACTGGATGGGCAATTTAGGAATGACAAAGCTGTCAGACCAGAGGGGCATGATTAGGACTTAATCTTTTCATCCCTTTCTATTTATAAATAACATTCTTTCTTTTCCCATCATATATTCCTTTATTCCATCTTTCTTTAATATGTTTTACAGATTACTAACTTACTCTCTATATTTAACACGTCTTATGAATTCTGCCTGCCTCGCAAGCTATTTCCTTACTCATTATCTAAACTTAACATCCTGGGAGTTATACCAATATCTCATAAGCTGCTAGCTTGGTTTCTATGTGCACTCGGTATTTCTTGTATGCTTTATCCCTTCCATTTGCTTTCTTCTATAGCAGAATTGAATATGCATTATACATGGACCTTCTCTTGTACCTTTTAACAGAACCATCAGAGAACATCACATTAGGCAGAGACAAAGCACAGTCTTCAGGCTCTCTCCTGTATTTTATAAACATTGATTCCTTTCAACAGAGTAAGAATAATTATTTTGGAGGTATTTTGAGTATTTGGGGGCTTGACCTGAAACAGGAAGAACTCATAACCTATGAAATCTCTGGGACTGTGAAATGTTTTAACTCCATTTTCAGGTTGTCTAGTTGAGCATGCACAAAAAAACAAACTTTGGCCTGTTTTTCCTCAGAAATTCACTTACGGCCAGGCGCGGTGGCTCACGCCTGTAATCCCAGCACTTTGGGAGGCCAAGGAGGGTGGATGAGCTGAGGTCAGGAGCTCAAGACCAGCCTGGCCAACATGGTGAAACCCTGTCTCTGCTAAAAATACAAAATTAGCCGAGCGTGGTGGCACATGCCTGTAATCCCAGCTACTCGGGAGGCTGAGGCAGGAGAATTGCTTGAACCCAGGAGGTGGAGGTTGCAGTGAACCGAGATCACACCATTACACTCTACCTGGGCAAAAACAGCAAAACTCCGTCTCAAAAAAAAAAAAAGTTAGTATAAAATCTTACATGTAGGTAGAAAAGGAGCCTGAGACCATCACACCACTGCAACAAGGTACAGAGTTAACAGAGCAGGATCTGACTAAGCTAAGGCTCTGGCAAGCACACGACTCAGCAGCGCCCGCATTGAGATGCCAGAAACAGAATCACTCTATTGCCGCTTCTGTGAGATGGAGACTCAGTCAAGGCAGCCACTGCCAGCTAATCGTGTATTTATGGCCATCTGTGCAAGAAGGGCAGGAAAACCTACAGAAAGAAAGGTAAGGAGGACTTTTGGCCTGTCTCACAAAGGTTCCCCCAAAGCTTAGTTTTCTCCAGTATGGCATGGAGGATAAGTCCACACCCAGTCTCTGAAGACACACACAGCCCTAGCTTCAAATCCAGACTCTCTTTTTTTGAGACAGAGTCTCGTTCTGTCACCCAGGCTGGAGTGCAGTGGCACGGTCTCGGGTCACTGCAACCTCCTCCGCCTCCCGGGTCCACACCATTCTCCTGCCTCAGCCTCCTGAGTAGCTGGGACTACAGGTGCCCACCACCACGCCCAGCTAATTTTTTGTATTTTTAGTAGAGACAGCATTTCACCATGTTAGCCGGGATGGTCTCAATCTCCTGACCTCAGGTGATCCCGGCCTCCCAAAGTGCTGGGTGTGAGCCACCGTGCCTGGCCCAAATCCCAATTCTTTAACACCTACTATCTGTATGCTCCTAAGCAATCATTTAACCTGTCTCAGCCTCAATTTCTTTATTTATAAATGGATAATATAATAACATCATCCTACAAGGGTTGCAGTGAGGATTGAATAAAATGATTTACATAAGCTGGACACAGTGGCTCACGCCTGTAATCCCAATACTTTGGGAGGCAAAGGCAGGCGGATCACCTGAGGGTCGGGAGTTCGAGACCAGCCTGACCAACATGGAGAAACCCAGTCTCTACAAAAATATAAAATTAGTCAGGCGTGGCGCATGCCTGTAATCACAGCTACTCGGAGGCTGAGGCAGGAGAATCACTTGAACCTGGGAGGCGGAGGTTGCAGTGAGCCAAGATCGCACCATTGCATTCTATCATGGGCAAAAAGAGCAAAACTCCATCTTGGAAAAAAAAAAAGATTTACATAAAGGACATAGCCCACTTATACCTATCACATGTCACTTCAATGGTCATTGTAGTCACTGTTATTAAAAATCATTATTGTTGTGGTTGCTATTATTAGCAAGACCAGCCTTAGAGTGAGAATTATGTTATTTTAGGAGAAAAATTTCCAAAATCCACCCCCACCTACTTGCTAATGCCTTAAATCTCTTCAATGAAATAAAGCTTTTATTTTAGAATCAGCAAAGGGTCTTAAAATGAGACTATTTCCCTGGAATTGTAACACATTGATTTATTTATTTTTATTTTTATTTTTTTGAGATGGAGTCTCGCTCTGTTGCCCAGGCTGGAGTGCAGTGACACGATCTTGGCTCACTGCAACCCCCGCCTCCCACATTGAAGTGATTATCCTGTCTCAGCCTCCCAAGTAGCTAGGATTACAGGCACGCACCATCATGCCTGGCTAATTTTTTGTATTTTTAGTAGAGATGGGGTTTCACTATGTTGGCCAGGCTGGTCTCAAACTCCTCATCTGAAGTGATCCACCCGCCTCACCTCCCAAAGTTCTGGGACTACAGGCGTGAGCCACCATGCCCAGATGTGACACATTGATTTAAAATTTACACAAAGACTTAAATGTCTACTGTAAAATTCCTCTTCTGAGAGGAGATTTTTGAAAAGGATGTTGTATTCGTCAGGGTTCTGAAGAAAAACAGAACCAATAAGAGATAGAGATATATATATATATATCAGAAGAGATTTATTATGGGAATTGACTTAGGCAATTGTCGACCCCAAGAAGTCCCATGATGTGCCACTTGCAAGCTAGAGAAATAGGAAGTCAGGGGTGTGATTCAGTGAGAGGTCAAAGACTGAGAACCAAGAGCTCTGACCCAAGGGTAGGAGCCAATGGATGTCCCAGCTCAAGATGATAGCAAATTCACCCTTCTTGTGCCTTCTTGTTCCATTCAGGCCCTCAATGGATGGGATGACACCCACTTGCATTAATGAGAGCTGACCTTCACTCAGTCTACTGATTAAAATGCTAGTCTCTTCTGGAAACATCCTCACAGACGCACCCAGAAACGATTTTTTTACCAGCTACCTGGCCATCCTGAGCCCAGTCAAGTTGACGTGTAAAATTAACCATCACAGATGGGACTAAGGAATAGAACACACCTGAAAAAGGAGAGGATCAGAGAGAGAAAACTGCACACTTTCAGTCAAGTACACAGTCTTTGAAGTCAGACAAAATGGGGTTTGATTCCAGACTCCACCAACTGTCATTGTGACCCTTTTTAACATCTCTGACTTTCAACATCCTCATTCATAAAATGGGAATTATTATGGTACCTACCTCTTAGGGCTTTTTTGCTTCAAAGCATATGAAGCACATTGGCTGACATATAGTAAGTTCTCATTAAGGGTCAATTTCCCTTCCTGTACTTTTACAGTGCTGCCTGAAACTGACCCTGTTTTCTCACACTGGATTCTCCCTCATGGCTAGTGTTGGATTTATCAGCAGAAAGACACAAGCTTTTAGGATTGGATTTATGTATGAGAGAAACAGAAAATAGAAACTGTATGTTGATGAAGCAATTTAGTTGAGAAAATCTAGACACTCCCACCCTGATACCACCACTAGAAAATAGCATCCAGACCTGGATGACCTTCCTAAGTCTTAGATCTCCCTGAAGTATAGAAAAGTCAGGCTGATTAGCAAATGGGGCTGGGAGCTCTGCTCTGTTCTACAGTCTGGAGTCCTCCCCAGGCCTCTGGGGCTTCCTCAAGAACCTGGGTTAAGCTGAGGGACTGGCAGTTCTACAGGCCCCCAAGATCCTTAGGATGATCTTTGAGCCCCCAGGACTAAGCTGGGGAAGGCGCAAGGTGGAGGGAGACCCACGGGAGCTAATATCAGGGCTCTTGCATAGGTAAGGGTCCTGCTTCCACCACTTGTACACTACTGAATGTGCCCCCCCCCCAGGAGAGAGGGAATGGTACCCCACAGGTTTTGTGAATTGAGGCATTTCTAGTAGTTCAAATGTAAAAAGAGGATGAGCTATGCAGTCTGAGAATTCCAAGATTTGGGGTAGAGAATGCAGAGCAGGCAGAATAAGCATCTTATCAACAACAAAGTTCTATTTGCAGAATAATAAAAATAATTAACACTTAGTATGTGCTCACTGTGTGCCTAGCAGTGCTCCAAAGGCTTACTTCCTTTTATCCTCACAATAACCATACAAGTATTTGGTAGTCTTCTCCTCATTTAAAAGTTGAGAAAATGGATGAACAGAGAAGTTAAGTAACTGGCTGAAAGTTGCACAGCCAGTAAGTATTAATAGTAATGGCAGGAGCCCAAGACACACTGGAGTCCAGGTGTTTAGCCATGGGGCTAAACCGTAAAGATAGCAAACATTATTGAGACCTAGGCTCCAGGCACTGCACTAAACATCTGTTTTGTTTGTTTGTTTGCTTTTGAGACAAAGTCTCACTCTGTTGCCCAGGCTGGAGTGCAGTGGTCGGATCTCAGCTCACTGCAAGCCCCGCCTCCCGGGTTCACGCCATTCTCCTGCCTCAGCCTCCCGAGTAGCTGGGACTAAAGGCGCCCACCACCACACCTGGCTAATTTTTTGTATTTTTAGTAGAGACGGGGTTTCACCATGTTAGCCAGGATAGTCTCGATCTCCTGACCTCATGATCTACACGCCTCGGCCTCCCAAAGTGCTGGGATTATAGGCGTGAGCCACAGCACCCAGCCCTAAACATCTGTTTTCTGTGGATCATCTCATTTAATGATCATGGCAACCCCATGTGGCACCATTAAACCCCATGTCGCAGACGAGTTAACTGAAGTTTGGGTATGTGGAGTGACTTGTCCCAGGTCCCAGAAGTCTACTTAGTCCAGGTTTACAAAGAAGAAAGCTGCTAAGTTGAAAGAACCTTTTGACCATTCCGTACCACAAACCAGAAGTTCTGGTTTGAGTAGGCATGAGACAGTTTTTGCAGCATCTACCTCAAGGGAGCTTCATTATTGTTGTTTATGGATATCAGGGTGTATTTAAACAAAAAGGATCTATTTCAGGAGACAGAGTTTTCATGATGTGCTTTTTGTTTCACTGTTCAGTAAAAATCCCATCTGTTTTATGCTGCATCACACCGTGATTTTACTTGTGCTACTTCTACCCAGATGTGAAAGACACTAGCTAATGAGGTCTGTGCTCACATCAAAGAGGGAGATTTAATCATTCCTTAGAACTGTTCTATTGGCAACATTTTCAACTTCCTCTGATCATCCAAAACCCATCCCACCTAGTAAGTTTTGCCTGTAGTAAACGAATCCAGTTTTGTTGCTGACAAAGCAAAAAGCAACTCTTAAATTGTCATGCTTTCTTTTTTTTCTTTTTCTTTTTTTTTTTTTTTTTTTTTTTTGAGACAGGGTCTCACTCTGCTGCCCAGGCTGGAGTGGCAGTGGCAGTGGCATGGGCAAGAGAGCAAGACACTGTCTCCAGAAAGTATGAAAATTTAAGAGATGCTTTTTTTACTGCAGCCACAACTTCCTGGGGTCAAGTGATCATTCCACCTCAGCCTCCCAAATAGCTACGACTACAATCGTGTGCCACCACACCTGGCTAATTTTGTTTATTTTTTATAGAGGCACGATATCCCTATGTTGGCCAGGCTAGTCTCGAACTCCTGGACTCAAACGATCCTCCCACCTCAGCCTCCCAAAGTGCTGGGATTACAGGGCATGAGCCACCGTGCCTGGTCAGATTTCCATAGTTTTGATGCATTTCTTATTTTTTTCTGTCTGCAACTGGTCTTTGGCTGCTCACAGCCAGTCCTCAGACATGTTCTCAGTCCTCTGGTGGCTTGCTCAAGAGTGGTGAGGTTTTGGTATTTTTGGTTTGGGGTTTGAGGTAGGGGAAGTTTCAGGGAGGAAACAATGAAACGGTCCAGTGATTTCTTCTTAAGTCATGTGCATAATTGACATTGACTCTGAAAAAAGAGAAATTCAATGCAAAGGTAGTCAGCTATGCCCGGTTCTGATGTAGGACTCTGAGGTAAGCCCCACCAGAAAATATGATTTGCCAAAGACACGGCTGTGCTTGAGGGTAACTTCATTTTGAAAAGGGAAGAGAAATGTTGTTTGGGAGAGGAAGGGTTTCCTTGGGATTTTTCCCATGAGATCCAGTGAAATATGTCAGGTCATCTTCTGAAGATCACTTTTGCTGATCTTCTGTAATTCCAAACCCATGCTGGGCCCTGTCCTAAACACTCAGACCCCCAGCCCAGCCCCGGCAACCAGCAGGACCCAGACGTGCTGACATCGCCCCCATATGCCCAGCACCTTACCATTGAGAACTTCTTTCCGGTTCTTCTAGCCCTTGGATAGAACGAAAGATTAGGAGCCAGAGATGCCAAAGAAAATCAATCTGCTGCCGGAGCTCAAGAAAAAAAGCAGTACCAATAAATGGTCTCTGCTTTTTTTTTTTTTTCTTTTTTTTCTTTTTTTGCAACAGAGTCTCGCTCTGTCGCCTGGGCTGGAGTGCAGTGGCACGATGTCGGGTCACTGCAACCTCTGCCTCCTGGGTTCAAGCAGTTCTCTGCCTCAGCCTCTCAAGTAGCTGGGATTACAGACATCTGCCAGCAGGCCCGGCTAATTTTTGTATTTTTAGTAGAGACGGCGTTTCACCGTTTTGGCCAGGCTGGTCCTGAACTCCTGACATTGTGATCCACCTGCCTCGGACTCCCAAAGTGCTGGGATTACAGGTGTGAGCAACTGCGTCCAGCCCAGTCTCTGCATTTCCAAACCCCTTTGCTTCCACTTTCTTTCCCCAGGACTTTTTCCTTCTCTCTCCTTTGTAGACCACCTTCCCTGCGCTTCACTTCCAGAAAAAAAGACCTCTTTCTATTCCTCGTCTGTGTTAAGTCAAGCGAAGGAACATTTATCTAAGGCTAGGCCCTATGGGGAATGCAGAAGTTGATGTGACAGAGCGCCTGCTCTCAAGGGATATACAAACCCAATGGGGAGACATGGTGAACACAAGGGTAATACTTAGGGACAGCCAGGGCCAGCACTCATCTACTGATGTTTCCTGAGAATTCCGAAAGGCACTAGGGATGCTACTGGCATGGAGAAAGGAACATGCGCTGGATCTCTGCTCTCACTCAGCTCCTTGACCAGGTGCCCTTGGGCAGAACACAAAATGCACATCCATGGGGGACAACCCTGGGAACAATCATTACAATGTTCAGCCCATGTTATGAATGTAATTCACTGCAAATAGGCATGGTACAGAAACTGTCTGACACAGTCCAAAAAGGGAGACATAAATGTTGGTTAGTTTTATCAGGAAGACTTTGTGTAAGAGGTGGACTTTAGACTGGTGGGGTGAGCTAGAAGATCACTACCCTGGATAAGGAGTGCATTCTGAAAAGAGAAAACTATATAAGCAGAGACACAGGGATGAGAAGGAACAGGATGGCCAGGCACAGTGGCTCATGCCTGTAATTCCAGCACTTTGGGAGGCCGAGGTGGGTGGATCACGAGGTCAGGAGATCAAGACCATCCTGGCTAACATGGTGAAACCCTGTCTCTACTAAAAATACAAAAAATTAGCCGGGCATGGTGGTGGGCGCCTGTAGTCCCAGCTGCTTGGGAGGCTGAGGCAGGAGAATGGTGTGAACCCGGGAGGCAGAGCTTGCAGTGAGCCAAGATCACACCACTGCACTCCAGCCTGGGCAATAGAGCGAGAATCTGTCTCACAAAAAAAAAAAAAAGGAACAGGAGTTCCCATGCTTCTTCAAGCCCTTTCTTTCTCCTTTTTGATCTCACGTGACTTCATTTAATTGCATTAATTCATCAGTTGCATTAATTCATCTTTTTGTTTTCCCAGATCCCCTTAATAAGGATAGGCAGGCACTCCGTTTGCATGAGGAAGCCTGTTCTGATTCTGTCAGTGCTAAACCTCCTCAGTGGTAAATAAATCACACCAGTCTCCATAGTTACTAACCTCGATCGTGTCATGAGCTTCAGACACACAGTAAAAAATAAAGATACTTGAGGCTGCACAAACATCAGACTTCGTGAGCTTTTTAGGTGACCTCAACCCAGACAGCTCAGTTCCTAAAGTCTGATTTTTCGTAACTATTCTCTTGTTCTTTGTCTCTCTGTGTAACTGGTATTAAGAGACCTGGCTGAAGTATAAGAGAAATCAACACCAATGTGCTATGACCAGTAGATAAACAGAATTAAGATTGACAAAAACATATCAATGAGTCATTCATCTGCCACTCAGCCTGAATAATATTTTTCAAATGGAATTTTGTTTTCAGATCTCAGCTCTAGTTAGCAAACATAAATGAAAACACAGCAGCAAATTTATATGTTTGTTTCCTTCCCAGTCTAATACAAATAAAATAACAGTTATGGAAACCAGTAAGATTGTCCAGTATCTTTTTCCATACTGGAATCTTTGCTACAATATCCTTGAAGGACCATTATCTAATTTCCACTGGAAAAGTTGGCAACTTTGGGGGGCTAGCCCTTCCAATATTAGAAAGTTCTTGCCAGTTTTTTTGAAAATTTTTTATATTGAATTTACTGCCTTCTGCTTCACTAATACTTATTGGCCCTAGGTTCACTTTCCACAGAAGCGCAGGATGTCTTATGTCATTGAAAGAACACTAAACACAATTCAAGAGACCTGCATTCTAGTCCCAACATCTCCACTTAACCACCATGCTATTTAGAGCAAAATGAAATTAATCTCTTTGAGCTTCAGTTTCCTCCTTTATAAAACGGCTTACCGTTTTATAAAGGTTTACCTCACAAAGCCAATATAAGCATCAAATTAAATAATAAAAATAAAGGTGCTTGGGAAATTGTGAGGTGCTACCTAAGTTAAAATGTTACCGTTGTTCACACTGGTATTCCCTTGGTCTTTCCTGGCATTATAGATTCTAAATTTATTTTCCATGCTAATTGTCCTAATCTACAAGCCTCTCACTTGTCTTTGTCTCTTTTAAGAGTGGTTCTCAGAATAACACCCCAGGGATGGTAAAACTGTAAGAAGAGAGTGATTCTTTTCCCTGGCCCCCAGGCTGAACACAATATAACACTTCTATTACGTTGCATTGGTGCATCTAACAGCCTTTACAGACTGTTGCTATATATTAAGTTAAGGTCAATTAATATCTCTCTTTTTTTTCCTTTTTTAATAGACTGTACATTTTAGAGCAGCTTCAGGTTCACAGCAAAATTGACTGAAAGGTACAGAGATTTCCCATATTCCCCCTGTCCCCACATATGCATTGCCTCTGTGTCTTTTTTCACATGAGCTGCTGTCAAACCAGGCCTACTCCTTCCTGAACTCGTTTAAGGTTAGGGTTAACATCAATGAACACTTTTTTATTTATGTGCATTGACTTTACCTCTGTTGCATTTCATCTGATTGCTATCAGCTCATAGTCAAGGAAGAGAGGGCTATTCCATTATCCTTCAGCTACTTCAGCTGACCTTTGTGTATGGAAAGGGGGTTTCTGCAGCAGTGTGTCACAGGAAGACTTCTGAGAAATCTCAAAATGTTCAGTAAACAAAAACACTTGGAGAAAGATCTATGGATTGCAGAAGGAAATCTCCCTAACCAAAGTCTCATAACTAGCATTCCTGTGGTGAGAAAAGACTGTTTTAATAAGATTTTATTATTAAGATGATTGATCTAGTATTTTTAGCATTAATAGATATCTCTATTTCTAGAAAGCTGCAAACATAATTGCAGTTCCAAAGTTTGAAAATATTTTTCTATGTTCTGAACATTTAACATGGATTTTTAAAAATTAAAACACTTTTTCAATAAAACAACACCTACAGATGCGTATTATCCATCATGTGAAACAGGAGTGTGAACTTTTTCCAAAGGAGGCACAAATTGTTGAGCATAAAAGCATGGGTGTGCCAGGCGTGGTGCCTCACGCCTTTAATCCTAGCACTTTAGGAGGCTGAGGCAGGAGGATTGCTTGAGGCCAGGAGTTTGAGAGCACCCTTGCGACATAGCAAGACCCTGACTCTACAGGAAAAAAATTTTTTTAATTATCCAGGCAGGGTCATACCTGCCTGTTGTCCCAGCTACTTGGGAGCCTGAGGCAGCAGGATGGCTTCAGCCCAGGAGTTAGAGACTGCAGCGAGCTGGAATCACATCACTGCACTCCTCCCTGGATGACAAAGCAAGACCGTCTCTAAACAATAAATAAGTAAATAAAAGCATGGCTGGCAGTGCTGAAGGGACATGGAAAAACGCTACTTTATTTTTGGCCTCTCCTAAGAAAGAGGTGGCCAGCAGATAGGACATGGTGCCCTTCATCTTCAATAGGCAAGGATTAACCAGGCATCCTTTGGGTACAAGTCACATAAACTCATTGCCAGTGGCTTCTGCGAAATGAAAATGCATTGATTATGCAGTAATTAAAATGTCCTGAAGTTAGTGTTAGCAATTCCATTTCTGGATATGTCCCTAGACCTGCATGAAGATGTCCATGGCAGCATTGTTCATGGTAGTCGGAGCTTTACTGAACCTAGGAGCTCCAGCCACAGTTGGGCCAATGGGTTATATACAGTAATGTGGTGAGAACTTTGAAACACAGTACTGGGTTAAAAACGAAAGAAAGGATCTTAGTGAACTCTGTAATACAATGCCATTTGTATTACCTTTTTTATTTAAACTTATATTAAAAACATATACACAAAACAATGCCAATATATATTATTGAGTACATATGTATCTTTGAAAAATACATAAACATGTTTAAGTGGTGCCTGCCTGTAGTAAGAGGAGAATGAGAGAGGGAATGCTGGATGAAGAACAGTAATTTTTTAAGTGAGTGGTGTCTTTTACACACCAAGTAGTGATATATGTCAAGAACTGAGGAGTATGATTTACTCAACTCCGTGTATCATTGGTCCAAGACTTTTAAAAATAAAAAGTAAAGGCCAGGCGTAGTAGCTCATGCCTGTAATCCCAGCACTTTGGGAGGCCAAGGCAGGCATATCAATTGATGTCAGGAGTTCAAGACCAGCCTGGTCAACATAATGAACCCCATCTCTACTAAAAATACAAAAATGGCCAGGCGCGGTAGCTCACGCCTGTAATCCCAGCACTTTAGGAGGCCGAGGCGGGCGGATTATGAGGTCAGGAGATCGAGACCATCCTGGTTAACACGGTGAAACCCCGTCTCTACTAAAGAATACAAATAATTAGCCGGGCGCAGTGGCAAGTGCCTATAGTCCCAGCTACTCGGGAAGCTGAGGCAGGAGAATGGCGTGAACCCAGGAGGCGGAGGTTGCAGTGAGCTGAGATTGCGCCACTGCACTCCAGCCTGGGTGACAGAGCGAGACTCCGTCTCAAAAAGAAAAAAATTAGGCATGATGGCACACACCCGTAGTCTCAACTACTTGGGAGGCTGAGGAAGATTGTTTGAACCCAGGAGGTGGAGGTTGCAGTGAGCCAAGACGGCACCACTGCAATCCAGCCTGGGTGACAGAGTAAGACTCCATCTCAAAACAAAAAACAAAAAAACAACAACAAAAACACAAAATGATACTATACTATAAACGATACTATACTATTTATTTTATTTTATTTTATTTTTTTGAGACGGAGTTTCACTCTTGTTGCCCAGGCTGGAGTGCAATGGCACGATCTCGGCTCACCAAAACCTCCGCCTCTTGGGTTCAGATGATTCTTCTGCTTCAGCCTCCCGAGTAGCTGGGATTACAGGCATGCGCCACCATGCCCAGCTAATTTTTGTATTTTTAGTAGAGACGGGGTTTCTCCATGTTGGTCAGGCTGGTCTTGAACTCCTGACCACAGGTGATCCTCCCACCCCGGCCTCGAAAAGTGCTGGGATTACAGGCATGAGCCACCGTGCCCAGCCTCAGCCTTCTTTAATATCCAAACTTCACTCTTTCCTCTTCTTCAAGTCTTCCTCTCCTACATTCCAGGTCAGGTCTTACTGGGTCCCAGTAACCTGCAGTAGAGAAGTGGAGCATGTTCTTATTCCAGCCACACCCCAATCACTCTGTGGTTTGTTGTTCCTCCCCAGTGAGGGATAGAGGAGAAAGGAGAAGTGAAAAAGCAAAGGGTTCTTCATTATTCAGCTGGTGCTGTTTTCTTTGGACGTTGGTGTGTTCTGTGGGACAGATGTCAAATGCCAGCTGACTCACTCTTGAAGGGAGCTTATGTGTGTTTTTTAGAAAAACCCTCAACCCCCACTGGGGATCTCCAACACTTTCCTTTTTTTCTCAGGTGGAAAGTATTACTCCGCCGCTGACCACTAATGATCCTCCCCTAGCTCTGGGTCAGGCAATAATCCGCCACACAGTTGGTATTCTTGGGCAAGGTCTTTTCAAGATGGTTGCATCTTCCACGGTGTCCACTCTAGTCTTCGGAAAACACAACACTTACCCTGATTACTGTAGAATTGTGGCTTACTCCCACTACAATCTCCGCTCTCCTCTTGGCTCTAAGGTGCCGCTCCAGCCAACCTCATGTCTAGACAAGGAACAGACTTCATACTCTATGCTCACAAACTTCAGGGAACAAGGTCAAATTCTCCTAAGACCACACAAAAACATGTACGTGAATGTTAATAGCAGCATCTTCATAGGAGTCCCAAAGTGGAAAAAATGCAAATGTCCATCAACAGATGAATGAATGAGTAAAATGTGGTATATCTTTACAGTGAACCATTATTCTGCTGTAAAAAAGTGAAGTACTGATACATGCTACAACATAGGTGAGCCCTGAAAACATTATACTTTTGTTTTGTTTTGGTGTTGTTTTAGTTATGTCTTTTGAGACACAGTTTCATTCTGTCACTCAGGCTGGAGTGCAGTGGCATGATTTCGGCTCACTGCAACCTCTGCCTCCCGGGTTCAAGTGATTCTTGTGTCTCAGCCTCCTGAGTAGCTGGGATTAAAGGTGCATGCCACCATGCCAGGCTAATTTTTGTATTTTTAGTAGAGACAGGTTTTCGCCATGTTGGCCAGGCTGGTCTCAAACTTCTGACCTCAAGTAATCTGCCCACCTTGGCCTTCCAAAGTGCTGGGATTATAGGCATGAGCCACCACACCTGGCCTTGAAAACACTGTTCTCAGTGAAAGAAGTCAGACACAAAAAGTCACATATTGTATGATTCCATTCAAATGAAACATCTAGAATAGACAAATCCATAGAAACAGCAGATTAGTGATTGGCAGGGGCTGGGAGGAGAAATGGGGAGTGACTGCTAATGAGTACAGGGTTTCTTTTGGGGATGACAAACATGTTCTAAAATTAGACAGCGGTGATGGTTGCACAACTCTGTGAATATATTTAAAATCACTGAATCACACACCTTAAAAAGGTGAATCTGGTGGCATGTGATTATATCTCAATAAAATTGTTATTTTAAAAAAAATCTGCAAAGAACTTTCTTGTCTGAGGTGGATGGGGGCCACAGGTTGTGGAAACTGTTTTGGGCACCTGTTAGCAAGCCCTGATGTTAGTCTAGATCCTCTCCATGAAATGGGGAGGTACTTGTCCCTTATTGTGCTCTGCTTTGGAGTCTCAAGCTGAGACCACAGGAAATTCCCATCTAGCAATTTTACCTTGGTTCATTTTCTGGGCTCTCAGGATGATCAAGATGCTTATGGTGTTCTCACCAACCTCCATATGGGATACTCGCTTCTCAAAATATTCAGCAAAGGAACAAATTCTTGCCTATACAGAAACTATCACTATCTATTCAAAAGCCAGGAACACTCCACTACTTTGTGATCTCAGAAATAAAGGCAGGATATTCACTAAAGAATGAGGTGTTTTGTTTTGTTTTGTCTTTCTTGAGACAGGGTCTCGCCCTCAGACCCAGGCTGGAGTACAGTGGCTTGAACATGGCTCACTGCAGCCTCAACCTTCTGAGTTCAAGAGATCCTCCTGCCTCAGCCTCCCAAGTAGCTGGGACCACAGGCATGCACTACCATGCCCAGCTAATTTTTTTTTTTTTTTTTTTTTTCAGAGGAAGGGCTTCAACATGTTGCCCAGGCTGGTCTTAAACTCCTGGGCTCAAGCAATCCTCCCACCTCAGCTTCTCAAAGTGCTGGGATTACAGGAAGAGTCACTGCACCCTACCTTAAATAATGTTTTTCAAGGTACTATCTGAAGCCCTGTTACCTTAACTTCACACAGAGAGCTGGTTTCTTATTTTGCTTACTTTGTAGCGTCATGCAAATGTTTCCACGGTTGATAACAACAATAATTGCTATAGTTTTAGGAGAAATATGCTTTATTCACCCATGATTTTATTGAGGATCTACTACTGCCAGGCACTCAGGTGACTAGGGTGAATAACATAGGCAGCCTCCTTGCCCACACTGAGCTTGTCTCACTTCCGCCATCAGTTAAGTACTGGTTTCCAATGGTTCAGCCATGCTTCTGTCAGAGATTGATTACCAGTGATCAGGAGAAGATGATGGCTCTAGCAGATATCAAAAAGTGGTAGGTCAGGCACTGTGGCTCACTTCTGTAATCCCAGCACTTTGGGAGGCCGAGGCAAGCAGGGTGTAGCCACAAGAGTATCTGTTTTGCAGCACATAACCTTGAAGGATTTCAATTCTAGGGCTCACACCATGGTGTGTGTGGGTGTGTGTGTGCCTATGTTATATTTTAAATAGTTTAGCTGCTTCTGTGATTATGCCAGTTTTTTGTCTGTTTGTTTTTTGTTTGTTTTTTGTTTTTTGTTTTGAGTTGGAGTCTTGCTCTGTCACCCAGGCTGGAGTGCATTGGTCCCATCTCGGCTCACTGCAACCTCCACCTCCTGGGTTCAAGCGATTCTCCTGCCTCAGCCTCCTGAGTAACTGGGACTACAGGCGCCCGCCCCCATGCCTGGCTAATTTTGTTTGTATTTTTAATAGAGAAGGGGTTTCACCGTGTTAGCCAGGATGGTCTCGATCTCCTGACCTCGTGATCCACCCGCCTCGGCCTCCCAAAGTGCTGGGATTACAGGCGTGAGCCACCATGCCCAGCCCACTACATCTTTTTGTTTGTTTGTTTGAGACGGAGTCTCGCTCTGTCCCCCAGGCTAGAGTGCAGTGGCGCCATCTCGGCTCACTGCAAGCTCTGCCTCGCGGGTTCACGCCGTTCTCCTGCCTCAGCCTCCCCAGTAGCTGGGACTACAGGCGCCCCCCACCACGCCCAGCTAATTTTGTTTTTGTATTTTTAGTAGAGACGGGTTTTCACCGTGTTAGCCAGGATGGTGTCGATCTCCTGACCTTGTGAGATGAAGAAACAAACCTTGAGAGTTTAAGTAACTTGCCTAGAGGCATGCAGTTCATAGTCAACGGTGCCAGAGCTGCAAGCAGTGCTTAATCATCAGGCTCCTCCTCTTATGCACTTTTTACTTTATTCTCCCACAATCTTTTTCTGTGCCATTATTTTCTCGTCTGTAGCATAGGCATAATAACAGTTCTGCCTACCTCACAAGATCGTTGTGAGAATTAATGAGATAGCATTACGTGAATGTGCTTTAAAACCCTTGCAAATGTCAGATGCTATTTAAAATGAAAATTATTTCTATCAAGAAAATAAATGCATACCATAAAAATGGATAATAAAGTAATTCACAAATGAGAAATACTCCGCAGATGACTCCTAGCACTTATAATTAAGTTTCCAATTAACTCTAAGTACCAAATAGAACTGAAGGGAAAATAAGATCGTCTTCTGTGCATGGGGCTAAAAGAAATTAGCATGTGCCTAATGGAAATTAGGCAGCTACAGGGGACTGAATGAAAATTAGGTTATGTTGCTAAGAGCTGGGGATTATATTATGCCCTTTATTCCTCTTCCACTATTGACTCACTTTCATGACACCCTCGTCAGTAATGCAACTTCGAGGTTATTATTGTAATTGAGATGATTAGGTTTTCTTCTTCAAGACAAAAGTGGCCATGTTCAACAGAAGTGATTCCAGGGAAAGGGAAATTATTTGAGCTGACATTGATCATAATCAAGTTTTGGAAAACTCCAAGAAGTAAAAATGGGAATGGTGGGGAGCAGAAGGGAAACCATGACGTCCTAGAATGTTTAACCTGCATGCAAACACTAAGAATGAAAAATACGTAGAAAGTATTGAGCTTGAAAGCCCAGAACCACAGTATTATAACTTCATTAGAGTAATTTAGCAGCAGTTGGCAGCACACACAACTGATTATTCAGGGAGGACTTGTTATTCAGGAAGATAAATTAGTAAAGGAATTTCCTTAACTGGGGCATAAAGAAGAGAAAGCTTTCACATAGGGAACTTTGCAGAGACCAAGCCCCTCCTAATTACACATATGACTATGCATAGTTATTTATGATAAGCTACCCCCAATAGATACACCCAAAAATTCCTTGGTAAACTAAACTAGGTCACTTGATGAGCAACATAGAGTGTCTCACTCAGCCGTTCTTCCTTGCCACCTTCTTTCTTGTCAGTAGGGAAGATTAAGTGGTGGCCGAACAAGGCATAAGTGAGATGATAAGATCAAACACCTGTCCCTAAGGGCCAGGCAGCCATGTGGAAAATAGGCAATTAGAGACACCAGCCAGGTGGTCAGGGCATAGTGTCAGGAGAGTAGAATAATAGGCAGATGGGTGGCTAAATGCATGGAAGAAGCATAGCAATGGGGACTCCTAGAGCAAGTAATATTCAGAAACCCAGGCAGCAAGTAGGCCTGGCAGCTGGTAGCTTGAACCCCGCTTGGAGAGTGGAGCTTATGGGCGGGCAGATTAGCAAGATCCAGGCAGAACCTCTGTTCCAGAAGAACTGAGGGCTTGACCAGAAATTAAGGCAGAGACTTAAGGATGCAGGAAAATAGGACAAAGACTCATTTACCGCAACAAAGATGCCAGGTAGAAATTTGACCCAAGGAAGAAGACAAAGGCTCATTACCGGAAGTAAGGTGTGAGCTAAGGCCTGCACTAATGCCGCACTGATGCTGAGCAGCCAAACTCTGGCTTTTTTTTTTTTTTTTTTTAATTCTCCTGAGTTGGAAAATGTCCCCACACCTTGGACAGACCTGAACGGAAGCAGAAGTTTGATATTGCTAATTGGACAAGGTACTCCTATAATCCCCTGTATATAGCTCGATTGCTGCACTTATTTACTTAACAAATGTTTGCATAGCACTTACTATGTTTCAGGCACTCCCCTACATAGTCATAAATATTAACTCCTACAACAACCCTGGAAGGTTGGTACAATGACAGCTGCCACTTGACAAATAAGGAAACTAGGCATATAGAAGCGAAGTGGTTATGAAGTCCAAGGTCACACAGCTAGTAAGTGGCTGAGTAAGAATTTGTACCCAAACACACAGGCTCAAAGTCCATGTTTCTAACCATGACCCCACACCATTTTGCTACCTTTGTCATATCCGCCTGTGTTTCTCTTCCCTTCTAGAGTCTAATATATGGTCATGAGGTGCTGTCAAGAATCCAGTCAGGCTAGGCACAGTGGGTAACATAGCAAAAAATAAAAATAAAGAGCTAGCCGCGGTGCTGTAATCCCACCACTTTGGGAGGCCGAGGTGGGTGGATCACTTGAGACCAGGAGTTTGAGACCAGCCTGGGCAACATGGTGAAATCCCATCTCTACTAAAAGTACAAAAATTAGCTGATTATGGTGGCGCTCACCTGTAGTCCCAGCTATTCATGAGGCTGAGGCACAAGAATCACTTGAACCCAGGAGGCAGAGGTTCCAGTGAGCTGAGCTCGTGCCACTGCACTCCAGCCTGGATGACAGAGCAAGACACTGTCTCAAAAAAATAAAATAAAATAAAATATTAACTGGGAGTCTTAGTTACTTGGGAGCCTAAAGCAGAGTTGTGGGGAGTGGGGAGAGTTGGGGGGTCACTTGAGTTCAGGAGGTTGAGGCTGCAGTGAGCTATGATGGTACCACTACACTCCAGCATGAATGACAGAGTGAGACCCTGTCTCAAAAAAAAAAAAAAGAAGAAGAATTTCGATCATGTTTACATTCCCAGTGCTTAGTGCAATGCCTAGTATATAGTGGGCCTTAATACATGCCTAAGGGATGAATTAATAAATGAATATGTGTTCCACATATTAAATCCACAAACTGCAGGTCCTTGACAGAGGGAGCAACAAGGGGATACCGGATTCACTTAGCATAATCTGCAATACTGTGTGACAGAAAGCAGCCAGCCTGCAAGACAAGAAGTGGCTACTGGAGCTGCGCGGAGGAGGTGATGGGGATATGGCTCATAGCAGAGGCTGTGGATCAGTACCTTAAAAAAGTAGCTGAGGTCAGAGGAGGCTGGGGCACAGGAAATGGTTGTACAATGATCTGCTACTTATAAATGCCCCAACTCCCACTCACTGTGGTATTTTAGAGGTTCTGCCCCACACCTGAGAGAATATATGGATTTAGTCAACCACAACTTGTGTACGGAAATGATTGTTGCCATAGATCGTTGTCAGTAGTTTCACACGATTGGCACATGACCACCTACGATTAAGAGTCAGCTATAATAAGCACAGTTTGAATTCAACCATCAAAAGGACAGAATGATATTTAAATATAGAACTGATCTGCCTAACAGCATAAAAGCCAGGAAAGTCCCTTTCGAGAAAAGTCTTCATAAATGTTTGAGCCTTTTTTTTTTTTTTTTGGCTTTTATACACAGATATGGATACACCTAGAAGTAAAGGTGGACAGATGGCACATCTACCCATTTCTCATCCCTTATAAATCCCTCTCCAGCCAGAATGAGTCAGTAGTCAGTGAGCATCACTTACAACTTCAAGAGAAGGAGAAAATGAAAACAGCTAACATTATTGAGCACTTACTTGTTCCTGAGTATTAATCTAAGTGCCTCACATATATTAACATTGAAACCTCACAACAATGCCCATTTCACAGAGGCAAAGAAAGAGGTATGGTGAACTTACGCAATTTGTCCAGGGTCTACTGCCAAACAATTGGTAGAGGCAGGATTCAAACTGAAGGCAGTTTGGCTCTAGAGACTCTGCTTAGAACTATAACTTGTATAAATAATCCACTTTGTACAGCTAGTATTTGAATGACTAGAATGAAAAACTGGTTTCTAATATCCACACTCGACTCACCTTCAGACACCCATTTGGATGAACTGTGTAGATAAGTGCTCATGATTGTACTAAATTACCCAGGTTGCTTATCCTCTTGGTTTAATAGATGCAAAGGAGTATAAGCATTTCAAAGGGCTTCCATACATGCAAGTATAGTTTCAGGACAGAGCCTTTTCTGGTTAGAGGTGGGGCAAAAAAAGATCCAAGACATGTTCTGTCCAGGATATGACAATGAACTTTGCTCCATGCTACTGGTCAGCACAATCTACTACTTAAATCAACCGTGTTTTTTTTTTTTTTTTTCAAGCCACTACTACCATGCCTGTAGCTCTCCAACATACTTTCTTTAGGTCAAATTTATTCTAATTAGAGGATGTCCAGACAGGACTAAGAAGCCTTTGGCATTGAATTTCTATCTTGGCAAGAAACCAGAGTAAGAAAGTCCTCCTCAGCCAATGAGGACCAAGTCCATCCAAAGCAAACAGTTCCCATAACTGTTTACAGTAGAACAAACTTCTTCCTTTAAACAGGACGAATGTGGAAAATCACCCAGCTAGACATTGCTTGTTATTTTAACACTTTTGAAATTCAGGGAGGAGAAAGATCTAGCCCTCTAGTCAAAAGATCTAACCCTCTTCAAGAGGGAAGTGCGCAAATTTGGAAGGCCATCGAATATCCTATCAGAGGCTGGAAAGATTTCACTCTTTCTCTAAAAGCCCCTTTTTATATAATCACTTAAACTGTGATTATGTTTAATATCTCTACCTAAATAGCACCTCCTGGCCCGGCTTTGCAATTCTCCCCGCTTTTCTGTGATACTACCCAGAGGAATTTCATAATTTGCCTGCGTTCCTCTGGCCTGGCATCGGCAAAACCAGCAAAAGACCATGGTGAGTTGCCTCCTATTCATTGGCTTCCACTGCTGGATTATCCTAGTTTTACTGGTTATAAATAAAGACTATTACATTATTGCTGAAATATTCTGAGACAAACAGTAATATATGCTAAATTGTTACTATTATTTTTATTTTTTTATTTTTTCCGAGACGGAGTCTCACTCTGTCCAGACTGGAGTGCAGTGGCCGTATCTTGGCTCACTGTAAGCTCTGCCTCCCGGGTTCACACCATTCTCCTGCCTCAGTCTCCCGAGTAGCTGGGACTACAGGCGCCCGCCACCACGCCCGGCTAATTTTTTTGTATTTTTAATAGAGACGGGGTTTCACCGAGTTAACCAGAATGGTCTCAATCTCCTGATCTCGTGATCCGCCCACCTCGGCCTCCCAAAGTTCTGGGATTACAGGCGTGAGCCACCGCGCCTGGCGGTGCCCGAGGTCAGGAGATTGAGACTATCCTGGCCAAGATGGTGAAACCCCGTCTCTACTGAAAATACAATAATTATCTGGGTGTAGTGGCGTGTGCCTGTAGTCCCGGCTACTCGGGAGGCTGAGTCAGGAGACTCGCTTGAACCAGGGAGTTGGAGGTTGCAGTGAGCCCAGATCGCACCACTGCACTCCAGCCTGGGTGACAGAGCAAGACTCTGTCTCAAAAAAAAGAAAAGAAAAAAGAAAATATTTGCAAGTATTCACAGACTGAAGTCTGAAATGTGGTGAGCCAAAACAAGACATCTGGATGATATGCAAGTTAGTTGACAGTTTCATGAACCCACAGGGTAGGGAGTCAGGTTAAGGCCTATGACATAGGCCAGTAAATGAATGATTTGAATGAAGCTACATGGATTTGAACTGTTGTTGTTGTTTTCTAGTTTCCCAAGTATCAGGCATCCCTGATGCAACCTTGATTGAGCCTTTACTACTTTAAATTCAGAAATGACTAGCCCAATTAAAATAATTGATGGTATTAAATGTATTGGGAATAGCAAAACAATATTCGATTCTTATTTATAATGAGACCTGTTCCAGAAATGAAAAAGACAGTATACAAAGAGAAAAATTACCCACTTCAATCTCCATGTTGCTACATTATTAAAAGGGAGTGGGTTGGGGGTGGGGTGGGGTGGGCAGCATGAAACAGCAATCTTTAACAGGGTTTTACTTATTCAGGTTTAAAATAAAGTCGGCATTCATTCAGATGCCTTACAGGGGTTAATTCATGATTACTTGAGATCCTGACAACTAACGATCCAGGAAAAAGGAATGATCATGGGAACCCCTGGCTTCACCCTTCTATGTGTTCAGCTAAGAATGAGAAGGCCCTTTGGCATCGTGTGCCTTTCTTTGCCCCAAAGTGAAAGGCTGAGAGTAGACGTCAGTTCTGCTGTCAGATTGGCTAATGAATGTTCTGGCATGCGCCAGCGGCAGCTGCACGTGCTTCCAGAAAACTCTCCTCCCCACAAATCAGCCTTTGTATTCCTAATCCTGGGAATCAGAGTGCCATGCATGGAACTACAGCCGCGGCTATATCAGTCTGGGAAATAAACAGTACTAACTCCAGGCCACAGAGCTGTCAATCTGTTTATAATTCCAAAAACCCTAAAAATGCTAATATATACCTTTGTATATGTCTTTTACATGAGGATTGGTTGAAACGTAAAAAGTGTGCTTTACTCAGATGTTGCTGTTCTATTCTTTTTAAAAGTAGAGAAGATAAATTGTAAAGAGTCTTGGCTATTTTTTTAAAATAGAATTTTTAGTTTCTTTTTGTTGTTGTGTTTTTGTTTGTTTGTTTTTTGAGACAGTGTCTCACTCTTTCGCCCAGGCCGGAGTGAAGTGGCACGATCTTGGCTCACTGCAACCTCCGCCCCAGGGGTTCAAGTGATTCTCCTGCCTCAGCATCCTGAGTAGCTGGGATTTATAGGCACCTGCCACCATGCCTGGCTAATTTTTGTATTTTTAGTAGAGACGGTGTTTTGCCATGTTGGCCAGGATGGTGTCGAACTCCTGACCTCAGGTGATCCACTCGCCTCAGCCTCCCAAAATGCTGGGATTACAGGCATTAGCCACCACACCTAGTCTCAGAATTTTTAGTTTCAAACAAAAGGGAAGCATTAAAAAGAAAAGTTTATAATAAATGCTAGATTATTTACCATTACAAACAGAATTTGCAGGCATATGCAATGAGTGGTTAATACTCTAATGTCTATTATTGGCATGTTTTTATTTTGTTTTATTAAAACAGTCCATATTTGTCTCTACTCGCTATTGAAGGAAATCAAAATATTTCACCCCAGAATATATTTATTTGACATAGTTTGTGATGGCTGTTCAGAAGGCCTGCAAACAGAAGTAGCCCTGCAAAGCTGTCTATTGTGGGGAAGATATGCATCTGGAAGATATGCATTGCTGCAGCCAGGCTTTCTCTGAGACTTTCCCTTGGCTAGATCTAGGAAAGAATAACTGAAGTCTGACACCTTCAAAGTTCTGAAGGAATCATTTACCTTCTATTCTCTCTGAGGGCTGCTACCCGGCAGGCAAGACTACCTTTGCTAGCCAGGCCTCCTCTTCTCCCCCTCATATAACTTGTTTTGTCACCATACCCTGTTTTACCACAATCCAAGCCCCCATTCTTTGTGTAAGCTCAAGATGGCTTATAAGCTTCTGAATCCCATTGAGAGATCAGGGTAATCACTCTGCAGTTCTCTTCCGTGTACATATTAATACATTTATATGCCTTTCTCCAATTACTCTGCTTTTGTGAGTTGATTTTTCAGCCAACCTTCAGAGGGCAAAGGGGAAGCTTTCTCTTGGCC
Organism: Macaca fascicularis; assembly: GCF_037993035.2. Taxonomy (NCBI): domain Eukaryota; kingdom Metazoa; phylum Chordata; class Mammalia; order Primates; family Cercopithecidae; genus Macaca; species Macaca fascicularis. The sequence continues at coordinate 99,487,584 of NC_088386.1, read as the reverse complement.
CCTACACTGTCACTTCATACCCTTATTTACAGAGCACTGTCATAATTATTCTATTAATCATATGATTAGTACAAGTCCTTCATGCTGTACACGATATTTTTAGACAATGTTGAACAGTGATTGCAGTATTTTAGTAATTTCATAAATGTAGAGACCTCAGCTTTCTCTCTTGTGCTACATTAAATACATTCACATCAAACCAGAGCCGCAAATTTCAGTTTGAGTCAGTTGTGTTTGTTTTCTGTTTATTTATAAACCCTGCCTCTTCCCAGAAAGGATTTGAGGCTACTCTTACAGTTGGTGAGTCTCACCAGTCCTTCTGAGACCAACTGTTGGTAGAAACCAGTATTTCTGGTTCCTTACTGCCTGTGGAACCTTATGAGTGCTGATTCATAGCAATCAGGGACCTGTGCAGACTGGCTCAGATAACCACCAGTAGAACTGGCCATGCTGGTTTGCTTCATCAGCCAAGCGTAGTGCCAGCCAAGGTCTTGAACTCTACAAAGGCTATGTCTTTCTTATCAGTATAGAATAGGCAATCACTTCCACCTCTATCCCTTACTCTACTAGGAAAAAATATACCCAACTTAAGAAGAGTTTTTCAAAGACATCATGTCCTGGGCTCTGACTGTCAAATGTCAACATCGTCAACATAATCATACTGCTGCCCACTCATAGGATACACATCTGTGTTCTGTCATCAGTGTACTTTCTTTTCATACGGACAGTTTTCCAAATCTATCCTTCCCATTCACGTATTTCTACTGTTCATTAGGAGCCAGAGATTTTCAAGGGAATACCCTGCTAAATGCCTGGATGGGTGATCAGTGTTTTGATAGCCCAGAGACACAATGTTCCTTCTGGGCTATGAACTTGTCACCCCTCATTTAACTCTGGACAGTTCTTATATAAAGGCTTTCAGAGACCGGGAGAAAGATCTGACTGCACAGAAACTGGGGTTGATGATCCAAGTGGCGATTTCCTCCCTTGAGTAAGAATTAAATTAACACACTAGTTGAAACATGACCAGTCCTGGCGTATTTTGATTTTCTGAAAATGCACCATTGCTTGAAACCAACACCACAGTAGTTTCATGGTTTTCAAGGAAAACTTTTCCTCTCGAAGGGATATTATTTCTTTTCTTCCCTCAGAAAGTCTTTCATGAAAGAAAGAAAATCCATGTTCCCAGATCCAGTACAGTATCTGGTACATAACTCATAGTGGTATCAATAAATGTTAAAGGAATGGATGAATGAAAGAATTCATGAATAAATGAGTCTCCTCCTCTTTAACTGCCCCCCCTGCCCCTGCTTTTATCTCCAATCTCTTGAATATGCCTTCTTTAGCTCTAAATACCTCAAATTGTTAATCCACCAGGTAAGGGCTTTTATAGAAGAGTTGTCAAATTGAAAATGTGAAAACATCTTCAGGAATAAGATAAAGTCAGACTGTCTCACTGTAATCCCTTACAGTGTTGGAACATTCCACTTTCAGTGTTAATTTCAATAAATAAAAATAATTATCTAATTTTATCTCAGTGATGTTTCCATTGTTTATTTTTTTACATATAGTATCCATGTGGAGTGTTTACTCTTACATATGTCAGGAGGGATTGTTTATCTAATTATCTGATCTCTATCAGCACTTAAGGTTGTAAAAAAAATAATAAGTGTAGCAATATTGTCTATCTACATATCTTCAATCCAAAGAAGAAAAATAGCCTTAAAAAAGAAGATAGCATTTACAATGATGCTAGAAAGTCAATAAACAGATTATATATTCTCTCTGTGTATTTATTCCTATCCAAAAGATCTCTGTCTATCCCCACAGGACTGATTTGAGGTCAAAAGGGAGCATGCATGCAAATGGCTTTGAGAGGTACAAAGCAATACAGAAATAAGAGATATCGTGGGCACGTCGCTAGTCCCAACTATTAGCAAGACTGAGACAGGAGGACCGTTTGAGCCCAAGAGTTGGAGGCTAGCCTGGGAAACATAGCAAAATCTTGTCATTAAAAAATAATAATTTTTTAAAAAAGAAATAAAACTTATTATTGTTGCAATCTTCTTTTGTTTCCATAATCATCGGCTAATTAATTCTACTGAAGAAGGCAAGAGGGAGGTTTGTCATACAGTTTTTTAGCGATAGTCCCATTGTTTCATCTGTAATCACTCAAAAACACCATCAAAGACAAATGCTTGGAGTCCAAAGAGAAGTGTACACCAACCCAAGTGCCCATCAATGATAGACTGGATGAAGAAAATGTGGTATATGCCATGGAATACTATGCAGCCATAAAAAGGAATGCGATCATGTCCTTCGCAGGGACATGGATGAAGCTGGAAGCCATCATCCTCAGCAGACTAACACAGGAACAGAAAACCAAACACCGCATGTTCTCATTCATAAGTGGGAGTTGAACAATGAGAACACATGGACACAAGGAGGGGAACAACACACATCAAGGTCTGCTGAGGGATGGGGGGTGAGGGGTGAGGTGAGGAAACTTAGAGGACAGGTCAATAGGTGCAGCAAATCACCATGGCACGTGTATACCTGTGTAACAAACCTGCACGTTCTGCACATGTATCCCTTTTGTTTTTAGAAGAAATAAAGAAAAAAAGAAAGATTAAAAATTTTAAAAAAAGAGAAGTGTACAAGTCAGGAGGAGAAATTGGCACTCCAAGACAGAAAAATCAATAACTAAAGTAGCTTCATACTAAACCCTTTGAAGTGGAATCTTCTCTGCTATGTTTCCTGATCTACTCCAGACATCCACCACTTCTGGTGCCTAGTGATACCTGGTTGCTATTCCATTGTGTTAAAAAGTGTGAATAGCAAGTGTGAAGACCAGCCACTCCATTATCTCAAAGAAGGGTTTACATTAGCATGTGTGAGAAAGACTTAGATAACCTCCCCAAATGGCAAGTGTGTGTGTATGTGTATGTGTGTGTGTGTGCGTGTGAGAGACAGAGTTTTACCCTGTCACCCAGGCTGGAGTGCAATGGCGCCATCTCGGCTCACTGCAACCTATGCCTCCCACGTTCATGTGATTCTCCTGCCTCAGCCTCCTGAGTAGCAGGGATTACAGACACCCACCACCACACCCGGCTAATGTTTTGTATTGTTAGTAGAGATGGGATTTCACTATGGTGGTCAGACTGGTGTCGAACTCCTGACCTCATGATCCGCCCACCTCCATCTCCCAAACTGCTGTGATTACAGGCGTGAGCCACCATGCCCAGCCAGCAATGTTTTAATGCTTAATCCATTATGGAATAATTTTCTCTTGCTGTTGGATTACTTCCCTGACATTAAAGCACAGAGCAGTTGTCCTAACAGGAAAAACTGTGATCTTTGTGTCATTTGTTTTGTATACTTCAGCAAATGTTTAATAATTAATCTAGATTTTACCCCTATCAATTGCTGTCTTATCAATCGCCTTCTAATCACTAAATCCAATTTTCTTCTGTCCTCATCCTTCTTCGAGCTTTCAATTGCAGTCCTCAGTGTTGCTCAACCTCTTCCTGAAATCCTCTCTTAAATGCTATCGCACTGCACGCTCCAGTTTCTCCTACTACTCAAACCATTCATTCAGGATCGTATTATCACTTCCTTTTCTTTCTCCTGTCCTCTAAAACTGGGTTTTCCCTAAAGGTTTCCAGTGCTCTTTTTCTCTCTAGGTAGTTTTTCTTGGTGATCTCACCCCTTCTACAACTTCTACTATGATCCCTGCATGTCTATCCACATTCCCAGTTTCAAATTCTCTCTAGACAGGGTTTCACCTACCTCCAAGACATCATACCCACCATATTTCACTGAAATCCCAAACTTGACACATTCATAGGCAAACGTGCTCTTACTCCCAACTTCCCTATTTCCATGAATGGGGCCACCATCTTCCCAGCACCCAGATTTTTGAAGACACACACCTATTTCCTCCATTTAACATTTCCTGGACATTCTTCTGCTTCAAGTCCCCATGGTGTATGGCCTGCAGGCTCACTTACGGCATGGAACATATCTCCCTGGCATAGCACATAGCCTCCCCTGTAATCTAATCAACTGCCTTTATCTTATGTTCCCTACCAGATATAAGCTCCTTAAGAAAAAGACTATGCTTTACTCAATTTTGTATACCCTGCAGAGTCTAGCTCGGAGTCTCATACATAGTAAGTATATTTAGTTAAATAGGTAAAAGTGAGCATTGTTTGATATATTTATTCACATCTCCCACTATCCTTTGCCATCTACAATCAGTGACACTGAGCTAAAATTATATGTCACCTCAATACTCTGGGGAAAACAACCAAAGAAACATTCTAAGTAATACTATAACATGTGGAGTGCTCACTACACTGAATTTATTGTGTGTGTGTGGCCCACATTTTCAGTCATTGGTACCACATGAAAAAAAAATCTATATTTGGAAGGGACACAAATGTGTGGGGAAAAATTCATGTCTCGTGTAAAAGCTATTCCCTTGGTTTGCTTCCTCAGTAGTGGAATCCCTTCTCAAGTTCCCTATAATTTGCTTGTCCTGTTATTACTCCCACACTTGGTTATGGGAGCTCTGTGTTGGTAAAAAGCTACGTTCAAAACACTGCAAGTTTAATTCAGTGAAAGCATGCACCTCTGAGGGTGAATCATCATTGCAATTGTGCACCCGCTCCTGCTTTCCTGTTCGCTTCACCAGCTCTGGGGTTGGTGTTGCCTGAACTTAACTAAGCACATGCAACAATTTTTGAGTTTAAGGGTTTGTTTGTTTGTTTGTTTGATAACAGAACCAGCACCATCATGGAAGGCAACATGGTCAAGCTGTCTGATTTCCTGGTCTGCATTCTAGTGCCAAATGCATGGCTTTAAATCCACCACTAGGAAGACAGCAGATGTTGGGTTTACCATAGCCTGGGGAACTGAAAAGAAGCTTGCACTAACCTGCATTCTGCCACAGAGGTTTAAGAAAATTTCAACAAATCATTCCACTGGTCTCATATTGCTGAAAGGGCTATAAACATATAAATGAATGGAGCTCTACCTTTGTCCTAAGCATTTTTCCAGATTTATCATTTTTATTTGATTTATTTATTTTGAGATGGGGTCTCATTCTGTCGTCCAAGCTGGAGTGCCATGGCACAATCTCAGCTCACTGCAACCTCCACCTCCTGGGTCCAAGCGATTCGCCTGCCTCAGCCTCCCAAGTAGCTGGGATTACAGGCACATGCCACCACGCCTGGCCAATTTTTGTATTTTTAGTAGAGACAGGGTTTCACCATGTTGGCCATGCTTGTCTTGAACTCCTAACCTCAGGTGATCCACCTGCTTTGGCCACCCAAAGTGCTGGGATTACAGGTGTGAACCACCACGCCTGGCCCAGATTTATCATTTCATGGGGAAAAAATATTCTATCCTTGCTTAAGGCATTTTCAAGAGAACATCATCCAGCTCACAGTTTTTTGTTTTGTTTTTTTTTAAATGTCTGGCTAGTGGACGACATAAAACTAACACATATATACCAACACCATTCATCTGTGAAAAGTTTCATTTATTAATTCAATCAGGAACGCTACAACTGCAGAATTAAAAATGCATTTACAACTCAAATTTGCTTCACATTTAATGGTGGACAGCATCTCAAGCTAATTTAATGTTTGGACATTCGCCAATTGTTGAACATTGGCTGAAAATAGATTTCGCCCCGAAAGAGTGCTACCAGATTGTTTTTAATAAAGCAAAGTTCAGGTGGTATCACTCATCTGTTTACTGCTCCTCACTTCCTACTGCCTGAAGTCTCATTACTTCTCCTACCTTATTTCCAACCCTTCCTCTTCACACTTCCACATCCAGACAACTGAACAATTCACTCTTCCCCCTCGTGGATTTTTGCTTCTACGGATTTGATATGTGTGATGTGCCTTTCTCTGATCTCACTCTCTAATCTCAGTTCAGACGTTACCTCCTCCAGAGACCATTCCTTGACTCTCCTTCTGACCAATTATTCTCTTTATCTGTACCTCTCAAATAATTTTTATCACTTTCTGCTTTATATTTTTCTTGTTATTTCTGCGTATCTTGATTTCCTCTGCTAACATGTAAACTCTCTCAAGGCAAAATACAAAGAGAATTCATTTTTCTATTTTTAGAGCATATGCCACAATTTTTACATATAGAAGTCATTTTTTAAATTTTTTTAATTTTAATTTTATTTATTTGTTTATTTATTGAGGACTCTTGCTCTATTGCCCAGGCTGGAGCGCAGTGAGATGATCTCAGTTCACTGCAAACTCCACTTCCCAGGTTCAAGCAATTCTCATGCCTCAGCCTCCCAAGTAGCTGGGATTACAGGCTCGTGCCACCACACCTGGCTAACTTTTGTATTTTTAGTAGAGACAAGGTCTCACCATGTTGGCCAGGCTGGCTCGAACTCCTGACCTAAGGTGATCTGCCCGCCTCAGCCTCTCAAAGTGTTGAGATTACAGACACAAACCACTGTGTCGGGGCAAGACATCAGTTAATATACCTTGGAATAAAAATACAGGCCAGGTGTCGTGGCTTACGCCTGTAATCCCAACACTTTGGGGGGGCGAGGCAGGTGGATCACCTAAGGTCAGGAGTTTGAGACCAGCCTGGCTAACATGGTGAAACCCCATTTCTACTAAAAATACAAAAATTAGCCAGGCATGGTGGCAGGTGCCTGTAATCCCAGCTACTCCGGAGGCTGAGACAGGAGAATCGCTTGAACCCAGGAGGCTGAGGTTGCAGTGAGCCAAGATTGCACCACTGCACTCCAGCCTGTGTGACAGAGCAAGACTCCATCTCAAAAAAAACAAAAAACAAAAAAAAACCTAGATGCTTCCAAAGTTATAAATGAGAGTAGAAAGTCCTTGGTGGTTTGACTATACCTTGCAGGTCAACCATCTATGAGTCCTCCCCTTGGGTTAACCATCACTGATACTATTAACGTGGCCTCTTAAGACTTTCTTTCCTTGTAAGGAGCCACTTCATGTTTGTCCTGTGCCAGGCTTCTTCATTGTCAGTGGCTGTTCTTCGGCGTACAGTGGCGTTACTACATAATTTCCATAAGCTGCATCATAAACAAGCATGAGGCACATGTTTTCTAAGTTGCCATAAAAAAAGAGCAAAAAAGGCCGGGCACAGTGGCTCACCTGTAATCCCAGCACTTCGGGAGGCCAAGGCTGGTGGATCACCTGAGGTCAGGAGTTCGAGACCAGCCTGGCCAGCATGGTAAAACCCTGCTAACCCTTTAGTAGGGTGAAACCCTACTAAAAAAAATACAAAATTAGCTGGGCCTGGTGGTGTACTCCTTTAATCCCAGATGCTTAGGAGGCTAAGACAGAAGAATTGCTTGAACCCAGGAGGCAGAGATTGCAATGAGCCGAGATCACACCATTGCACTCCAGCCTGGGAGACAAGAGCGAAACTCCATCTCAAAAAAAAAAAAAAAAAAAAAAGCAAAATCTACCAGTAAGTAGCAATTTCACTCATTCTTTCTAAGGCAATGCCAGCAATCTTGAAGAAGCCAGCATAGTCACTAATGTCTTGCCAACTCTTCTTACATTGTCACCTCCACTGATATCAAAGCCAGGCATCATTGTCTGCTATTTATTCAGTTGCCACAAAATGCTTGGCATCATACTAAGCACTTATATAAAAATGTACCTGAATTATCAAGAATACAGTGCTTAAGTTCTTGGAATTTTCTTAGACCATGTTGGCATGAACTGTCATGAATAAGTTATAAGACTGAATTTTCATAAATGAATTAGAAGTTAAATTTCTAAAGCAGTTACCTTGGAAGGCAGTGTAATTCCAATGATGTTGGCATTGCCTAAACTTATTTCAGAATTCCACTTTTTATTTGTTTTTAAAGTCAATTTATGTGCCATATTCATCATAATCTTTTATTTTATTTTATTTTATTTTTACTTATATATTTGAGACAGAGTGACTGATCCTGGCTCACTGCAACCTCGCTTTCCAAGCTATTCTTGTGCCTCAGCCTCCCTAGTAGCTGGGACTACTGACGCATGCCACCACACTGGGCTGATTTTTTGTATTTTTAGTAGAGATGGGGTTTTGCCATGTTGGCCTGGCTGGTCTCGAACTCCTGGCCTCAAGTGACCCTCCCAAACTGTTGAGATTACAGGCGTGGACCACCATGCCTCGCTTTTATTCTATTTTATAGTTATCATATTTTGTTTTGTTTTAACCTCAAGTGGAAGTATCCAACTTGACTATCAAGACTTGACTTCAAATGACCATTGGTGATTTTTTTTTTTTTTTTTTTTGAGACGGAGTCTCTCGCTCTGTAGTCCAGGCTGGAGTGCAGTGGCACGATCTTGGCTCACTGCAAGCTCCGACGCCCATGTTCACGCTATTCTCCTGCCTTGGCCTCCCGAGCAACTGGGACTACAAGTGCCTGTCACATGCCTGGCTAATTTTTTTGTATTTTTAGTAGAGACAGAGTTTCACTGTGTTAGCCAGGATGATCTCGACCTCCTGACCTCGTGATCTGCCCGCCTCAGCCTCCTAAAGTGCTGGGATTACTGGTGTGAGCCACCACACCCTGCCAACCATTGGTTATTTTTTAAAATTACATTCATCTTCAAAAGATGAAGATTTTTCATAACTGAGGATATTGCAAAGAACATTCCAGAGGCCCTAAAGGCTACTCTAGAAATACTTTGAATAATAGCAGCATTAGTAGAATAAATGTATAATCTTACTGGGAAGGGAAAAAACTTATGGCCAGGCACAGTGGCTCATGCCTATAATCCCAGCACTTTGGGAGGCCGAGGCGGCCAGATCACGAAGTCAGTAGTTTGAGACCAGCCTGGCCAACATAGTGAAACCCGTTTCTACTAAAAATACAAAAAATAGCCGGGCATGGTGGCTCCCACCTGTAGTCCCAGCTACTCAGGAGGCTGAGGCAGGAGAATAGCTTGAACCCAGGAGGTGGAGGTTGTGACGAGCTGAGATTATGCCACTGCACTCCAGCCTGGGCAACAGAGTGAGACTCTGTCTCAAAAAAAAAAAAAATTAACTTATGTGGGAGCCAAAACATTGAATCTGAGGTCAAACTGGACTCAGTAAAACCTTCAAACATATCTCACAGAGTGGAGTTGTTGGAGAATGGTCCACAAATGTTAGTTGTTTCTTATGATGGGGTTTAATTTGGTTTTGATGCTATAAGATCTCTCTCTTTTTCTAAATCATGCCCCAAGTTTAATGAATTAATGCCTTCAACATGGATGTTTTGCATCTTTGCAGACACTCTTCAAACCTGGCACATAAGCACTTGAACCTGAGCTCTACTTGAACCTGGGGACATTAAGGTGACTCAATCCCTGCACCCCACAGGGTATCTGAGATACCACAGCTGGGTCACACCATTTGGCCACATTATGCTGTGACATGAGGGAAGATCAAGGACCACAGGTAGAAAAACAGACCCAGTTTCTGGTGTAATGTAAATGTGTATTTTGCAGGCATGTGTTACAAATACCTTTAGCCTTTCCCCCCCCCCCCCCCCCCTTGAGATGGACTCTTGCTCTGTCACCCAGGCTAGAGTGCTGGAGTGCAGTGATGTGATCTCAGCTCACTGCAATCTCCACTTCCCGAGTTCAAGCAATTCTCCTGCCTCAGACTCCCGAGTAGCTGGGATTACAGGTGCATGCCACCACGCCTGGCTAATTTTTGTATTTTTAGTAGAGATGGGGTTTCGCCATGTTGGCCAGGCTGGTCTCAAACTTCTGACCTCAGGCAATCTGCCCACCTCAGCCTCCCAAAGTGCTGGGATTACAGGTGTGAGCCACCATGCCCAGTCACCTTTAAGCTTTTCTTTTTTTTTCTTTTATTTTTTATTTTATTTTATTTTATTTTACTTTATTTTATTTTATTTTTTGAGACAGAGTCTCACTCTGTCACCAGGCTGGAGTGCAGTGGCACGATCTCAGCTCACTGCAACCTCCACCCCCAGGGTTCACGCCATTCTCCCGCCTCAGCCTCCTGAGTAGCTGGGACTATAGGCGCCCACCGCTACCCCCGGCTAATTTTCTGTATTTTTAGCAGAGACGGGGTTTCACTATGTTAGCCAGGATGGTCTCGATCTCCTGACTGTGTGATCCACCCGCTTTGGCCTCCCAAAGTGCTGGGATTACAGGCAAGAGCCACCGTGCCCGGCCTTTTTTTTTTTTTTTTTTTTTTTTTTAACACGGAATGTTGCTCTTGTTGCCCAGGCTGGAGGGCAATGGCGAGATTTCGGCTCACTTCAACCTCTCCTCCTAGGTTCAAGCAACTCTCCTGCCTCAGCTTCCTGAGTAGCTGAGATTATAGGCGCCCACCACCACGCCCAACTTATTTTTGTATTTTTAGTAGAGATGGGGTTTCACCATGTTGGCCAGGCTGGTCTTGAACTCCTGACCTCAGGTGATCCTCCCGCCTCGGCTTCCCAAAGTGCTGGGATTACAGGCGGGAGCCACCGTGCCCAGCCTAGGTTTTTCAACTGCTTAGTTGAGCTAATCGAATATGAGGACCCTACCTAGGACCGTAAAAAACATCTAAGTTATGAATAGGCTAAAGAAAGTCCTACAAGTAATATACTGCAATTGGAAATGTGCAGAATTATTATTATAAATATTATATTTTTATAAATAATGCCTTAAGAAAACATCTTCAGTATTATAAAGGTAATTAATTATTTGATGAGGCATTCTAAATCTAAACTAATTATAATAGCTCCATTCACCATGCACCTATTCTGTACTCGTAGTGCATATTTGCAGGTAGCTATTAAGTGTCCTCATGTGACATGAGGAGTAAATGAAACTCAGAGGCACACAGCTGGCAAATGGCAAGGTCTATAATGTGTGTCTAGACCCAACATGAAGGTCTTCCCTGATTTCTGTAAATCCATCTCAGTCCTCAAGAATAATAGGGCTGGTAACAGGGGAAAGAAGGAAAGAAGAGAAGGAAGGGAATAAAGGAAGGAAAAGAAGAATGGGGGAAAGGAGGAAAGGAAGGAAGGAATGAAGAAAAGAAAAGAAGGGAGGGAGAGAGGCTGCAACATCGTATCCGTTGTGGATACCCTATCCATGGTTTGAATTATTCCATCTGTGAACCCACAACCCATATACATGCTATTAGTTTTTGTTTTTGCTGAGCCCAAGGGAGTATAGAGCCATTTGCCAAAGTGAGAAGATGGCTGTGACTGGTATAAAACAATGCTAGCTCCATATATTATGGTCCTTGTCTTCCTGGAGTTTATATTCTGTGAGAGAGTATATCTGTTTTCTCACTAACATGTCCCCAGCATTTGGCACAGTGCCCACCACAAATTGTACCCAATAAATACTTGTCGCTGAAAGTATATTGAATGGAGTATTTTGAGGGAATATGAATAAATTTGAGGAAGTGGCTGCTTGAAACAATCGAAGAGCAACAGAAACTGCTCCTGTACAAAAGAACCTCTCAGAGACATTCTACCACTCAGAGGCCTAATTGTGTTAAAATATTTCTCTTTGAAGAGGGAGGCATAGCAGTCATTCACACCTTGGTGCCAATGCGTTTATTAGATAAACATCTTTGTGAGGGGGACATGGGAATAAGCGAGAAGGGGATTAGAAAGTGAAACTAAGAAAAAGTAGAGAGGGGCCAGGATAGTGGCTCACGCTTGTAATTTCAGCACTTTGGGAGGCCGAGGTAGGCGGATCACCTAAGGTCAGGAGTTCCAGACCAGCCTGGCCAACATGGTGAAACCCCGTCTCTACTAAAAATACAAAAATTGACCAGGCGTGGTACCGCACACCTGTGATCCCAACTACTAGCGGGGGCTGAGGCAGGAGAATCGCTTGAACCTGGGAGGTGGAGGTTGCAGTGAGCCGAGACAGCGCTGTTGCACTCCAGCTTGCATTCATTATGATAACCCATTTCCTCTTGCTTCTCCAACTTCGTTCCCACTCCACTTTCAACTTTTTTTTTTTTTTTTTTTTTTTTTTTTTTGAGATGGAGTTTCGCTCTGTCGCCCAGGCTGGAGTGCAGTGGCCGGATCTCAGCTCACTGCAAGCTCCGCCTCCTGGGTTCACGCCATTCTCCTGCCTCAGCCTCCCGAGTAGCTGGGACTACAGGCGCCCGCCACCTCGCCCGGCTAACTTTTTGTATTTTTTAGTAGAGACGGGGTTTCACCGTGTTAGCCAGCATGGTCTCGATCTCCTGACCTCGTGATCCGCCCATCTCGGCCTCCCAAAGTGCTGGGATTACAGGCTTGAGCCACCGTGCCCGGCCCACTTTCAACTTTTAATGAGTCCTCTTCTTGGGCAAGACAGTCCTTTATTAAACAAGACTGAAAAGTGTCTGGTAGCATCATCAATGCTACAGTAACAAGGTATCTCTTTTCTTGGTCAATAGCTACCTTTATTTGGACCAGATGCACACAGATCTGATAATACTACCAACAGTCAGACCAATACAGTTTGTGAACAAAATGGACAAAAACAGAGAGAACTGACTGGGACTTGTTGTTTACTATCTTTTTTTTTTTTTTTTTTTTTCAAGGTTGGCCTTGAGTACAGATTTAGAGAAAGATAATGGAACACCAAGCACTAATGAGCTTCTTAACCTAGGTTTTCTAACCTAATCTTAGCCTAGGTTTTGAATCACCATTCACTGTTTACTATTTTAACCATTTAATTGTATAACAACATCTATGTCTGAAGCCGTGATTCTTAACAAATTATTTTCCCGTGTACTCAGAATATAGATATACCGAGTTATTCTTAATGGAAAACATGGTGCAAGATAATTTGCGTTCTTTAAAATAGAAATTGGTTTGTCCCAAGGCTTGACTGGTATTATGTGAAAAGTTCATAAATCTTCAAGTCCTAGTCCTATATTTATTATGTGTTTGATCTTGAACAAGTCATTTCTCCTTGTCTGTAAAATGTCATAATAATGCATACCTCACAGAGTTGTTGGAAAACAAAAGGTGATAACGTGGGTAACTGCTTTGAAAACTATAGAGCTCTGCACAAATATAAGGTACTATTACTGTTTGAAGAAGCAGAATTATAGGAGTTAGATAAATTTGGGTTCCAATCCTGGTTCCACCACTTTAGAGCTGTGTGACATTAAGTGGTTATATTATCCAAATTTTCTTCATTTGTTAAAGTAGAGATAATAATATATCTCCCAGGTATGTTGTGAGGCTAAAACAAGAAAATGTTCCTGGAATACTGCCTGGAACATAGTAGGTGCTCAGTAAATGTTAGCTCCCTTTCCTTTCCCTGCTGCAGTTTTAAATGCCTGTATTTTCCTTAAATCAGAATAACTTCCACCATTCTTTGTTGCCCAAGGATATCCAAAATGAGGCATGACAATAAAATGAAACAACAAAGCAACAAGTCAACAATATGTTAAATATGATATGAGCAATATGATAAATCACGGTATTTTCCCATCCAGTCATACTCTCTAATTTTGCTGGAACCATCAACAGCAAATTGCATCAAACGCCAAATAAACAGTCAAAGAGACAGCATGAGGCAACCATAGCAAGGTAAACCAACTTGGAAAATGACCATAAAAATATGAGGGATAACCCTGAAAACATCCTTATTTATACTCAAAAGATAATTGCAAATTGCTTAAGCAAACAAGTTATGTTCAATTAGATTCTTGAAGTTTTACCAGACAAATGGTTTTGGCTTCCTAAGACCTTGTGATGCCCTGAGCTCACACTTTGTGATGCACAAAGATATTGTGCAATTTATCTGGGATTGCTTTTTACTACAAACAGTCCAAAAAATGCATAATATCGCATACTCTGCCACTAAGCTCTACTGTGTGTTATTTCCTAATTAAGGATGCAGACAGGCTGTGCAGTAATGATGACTGATGTCTGCTGCATGTCTTAGTGAGGAGCAAGGTGAGAATGAGCATTAGCTCCAGCCCACAGGAGAAAGGAGTAATTGCTATTGCTCACTGCACTGCAAGTCACATCTTCCTGGAATTACAGAAGAGGCACTTAAGAATAGAGAATGATCTTGCATAAAATTACAGTTTTGTTCATCCTGAGGAACAATCCTATGAAGCACTGTTTTCCATTAATTTCAGTATGTAAATTAATGACAATGTAATTCTTATTTCATTTAAGTTGGGGCATCGGAATACCAACAATAATAATAATGGTTTATTTTTGACTTACTGACATGGACTTCTTTTCATCTCCTGTGTTTTATACTTACCTTTGTGTCTTGGGATTTGTCAGTCTTTTAGTCTGTACTTACACCTGCCAGCATGAAACCAGCTATTTTAATGGTAATAACTGTCCTTGAAATAATGAGAAACAGTCAACAACTAAAAAGCAAGTTCAGGCCAGGTGCGGTGGCTCACAGCTGTAATCCCAGGACTTTGGGAGGCCAAGGAGGGCGGATCACAAGGTCAGGAGATCGAGACCATCCTGGCTAACATGGTGACACCCCGTCTCTACTAAAAACACAAAAAATTAGCTGGGCGTGGTGGCGGACACCTGTAGTCCAGCTACTCAGGAGGCTGAGGCAGGAGAATGGTGTGAACCCGTGGAGATGGAGCTTGCAGTGAGTCGAGATTGCACCACTGCACTCCAGCCTGGGGGACAGAGTGAGACTCTGTCTCAAAAAAAAAAAAAGTTCAACAGTTAAGCACTGAATCTTGGCCTACTCCCACCGTCCTGTAGCTTGATATCTCAATAACCCACTTCTTTCCTCGAAAATGAAACATTAATTACCACCAATTAACAAATGCCAAGCACAGGTAATACATGCAGCTGTACCAGATACCATGTTGATTTCACAGCATAGGGAAGGTTTGCCAACAGAGACTGTTCCTGTTACTTCCCCAAGAAGCACAAAAAGGGGTCTTTGCTTAAAAGGAGATCTGTATTCTATCCAAAGCTAATCTTATAAAGCAGACTTTCTAAAAATTGTGGGTTCTTATCTATGCTCTCTGACTTATCCAACTAAGAAATAAAAAAGTGGCTGGGCATGGTGGCTCACGCCTGTAATCCCAGCACTTTGGGAGGCCAAGGCAGGCAGATCACGAGGTCAGGAAATCGAGACCATCTTGGCTAACACGGTGAAACCCCGTCTCTACTAAAAACACACAAAAAAATTAGCCGGGCGTGGTGGCGGGCACCTGTAGTCAGTCCCAGCTGCTCAGGAGGCTGAGGCAGGAGAATGGCGTGAACCCAGGAGGCGGAGCTTGCAGTGAGCTGAGATTGCGCCACCGTACTCCAGCCTGGGGGACAGAGCAAGACTCCGTTTCAAAAGAGAAAAAGAAAGAAAGAAAAGAAAAGAAAGCAGAAGTGAAATGAATAGAAGAGCTCATTTATATATAGAGAGAGATGAATAGGAGAAAAATGTGAGTACATGTGTTGGATGTTTCTATGGATTGAAAACGTCTGGAAGGATATAAAAAGAGGGTCTTTGTACATCTTCATCTACTTATATTATTTGCCTTGTTCACTTATTTTTTTTTAACTGAAAAAAGCAGGGACAGCTTGAGTCTATAGTTCTCCAAACTCTGCAAATCAGTTTTACCCTATTGCTGCTTTGATCAAGAGCAAAAACTGTTCCAATACGAATTCTGTACTTGTTTGTTCTTTCCCATGGAGCACACTGGTGAACGGACAGAGGCAATAGGCCTGGCTTCTTTCTGATTACGACATGAAGTGTCAGAAAAGGTGTTTAACTTACATTTGCCTAATGATTTTCAGAAATCAGAAAGAACACAGTATCTGGACTTCTTAAGGAAGCTAGCTGGTTGTTTAAGGGCCAGGGGTGGTGGTTGGATAAACTGGTTCTATCATTGGAAGGGGTCCTGAGTGAATCATAATCAGCCTCCAGTAAACTCAATGCTCCCTTTAAAGGGCAATTTTGTCCCACCCTGAAAAGAAAGGAGGGAGGAAATCAGGGATGTAGAGCCCCATAGAGCAGGTGAAATTGAGGCATTCTGGGCTATTTCATGCTTATAGAACAGAGTGTCATTAAAGAGTAGCTTCACAGATATGCTTTTAATAATTTAAAAGCTGAGTACAAGCCAGGCTAGGTGGGGCTCAAAGTGGAGCAAATCTAACCACAGGGATTTTGCTCCTTGATCAGGTACGACCAATCACCTGAGGCAACTCAAGACCAGGCACAGAGCCGAGCGGGAGTTAGAGAGTTGCTTTGGGAGCAGGCCTTCAAGCATTCTCCCTTTGTGGAGACAAAAATGTCAGGACAGCAAGACTCATTGTTACACTTGCCCAGTTTACCTCACTCTGCCTGCTCTTCCTTAGTAGAGATGTGGAAATTTGGAATGGAACTATCCCCTCATTCTACCAATATGTAAAGACAGGCTGGGTAAGGGGAGTGATTTGCTCAAAGTCACACAACTAGCTATTAGTAGAGTGGTAATTAGAGCTTTGATGCCCTTAGTCCCCTGGCCAGCTCATTCTACTGTATTAGTGGCCTCCTGTGCTTAAGTCTCCTAATGTTTCCCAGAATGAATGAATTGCTTATTCCTGAGGTGCTGTCAGCAGACAATGGTCCAATGTTGCATTTCATCCAGAGGCTCCTGCATTTTAATCTGCCACTCCTGAAATAAAATATTTTACTTCAAAGGAGTGAATATCAAATGATGAGAAGTCTAGAGTAGCACATCTGTCTGTTACCAGGGCTTCCCTTTATTTCTTTGCCTGCATCCACTAAGGTTACACAGCCAGCAGTGATGTTAACACATTTGTATTTAATTGAGTTGGAGGGCTGATGGCATGAGTTTCCATAAGCAGCTCCAGACCTCAAGGTTGCACAAATTATGTATGATTTTGTAACTAGTGGAGTTTCCAACTGGTGCCAGTATTCTTTTTCTGAGTCAGTTTTATTACTTGGAAAGTACATAAAAGAAGTATTTTTGTTTTCAGAGACACAATTTTAAACTCAGATGTTTAGAAAAATGTCTCAAAAAACAACTGCAAACAGATACAAAATTATAGCTAGATAGGAGGAATAAGTTCTAGTGTTCTATACCACTGTAGAATGACTATAGTTAACAATAATACATTAATAGTTTCAAATAGCCAGAAGGAGGATATTGAATGTCCCTACACAAAGAAATTATAAATGTTTGAGATGATGGATTCGCTAATTACCCTGATCTAATCACTAAACATTATACATAAGGAAACATCACTATGTACCCCCATGAGTATGTACAATTATTGTCAATTAAAAAATTAAATTTAAAAAACTGCAGACAAAAAACAGACATTGCATATTAGCATTCTCAAGCAGAATGGGGAAAAGCTATTTTTTTCAATAAAGGATTTATTTACACATGGAGAAGAATGACTACATATTGACATTGTTCTTTACTGTAATTAGAATCATATACACAAAAACTTACTGACTCTAGATGTCAGACAAAAGCAAACTTAAAGCACTTCCCTTTCATCTGTACAATAAGAAATGATGACTTACAGTAACGTGTTATAAATATGCAATCCTCATCATTCTGAATTAGCAAAAATTATCCAAGATTCTTCATCTGTAGAAAGATGATCTCTGAGGCTCTCGAGCTCACAGGCTTCTCTTCCTTCCATGGGGAGGGGAAAAATAGTTTGCCAATTAGCTAATTGCAATGAATCAGTGGCAATATGACTTTTACCTTAGGCGATTCTTTTCTATTTTGCCATGTTAATAAAGTCCCTGGACTTAAATGAAAACCCAGATGGTTTAATTTGTACCTTAAGAAATAGGAACAAGATTTTTTTCCTTATAACAAGCCATTTATCTCAGAAGGCAGGATATCTGAGAAACTTCCAGATCTTTTTATGCTGTTTTTATAGCTTCCATTGTGTTAAAGTGTATTCACTAACGATTCAAATAGTGTCACAGAATAGATCCCCTTGTAGATCATGTGGTGTTCAAGAAACATAGAAAATCATTTTTTGTAAGAATATTGCCTTCCCAAAGCAATACGTGAGTTCTGCTCCCATAGAAAAACAGAACCATTAATGCAGAAGGTTACATTCTTTTGACCATTTCTGTCTTTTCCTTCCTATCATGCTTGACTTTCTTTTTTTTTTTTTTTTTTTTTTTTTTTTTTTTTTTTTTTTTTAGATGGAATCTTGCTCTACAGCCTCCGCCTCCTGGTTCCTGTGATTCTCCTGCCTCAGCCTCTCAAGTAACTGGGATTACAGGCACGTGCCACCATGCCTGGCTAATTTTTGTATTTTTAGTAGAGACAGGGTTTCACCACTTTGGCCAGGCTGGTCTCAAAATCCTGACCTGAAGTCATCTGCCTGCCTTGGCCTCCCAAAGTGCTGAGATTACAGGTGTGAGCCACTGCATCTGGCCAGCCTTCAAAATAAGTATTGAAGAGTGTTAGTTTGTTTAGTATACTTCCCACATAATTAAATGCATAGCTTAGGTGGAAGGAAACTTACTACCATCCCAAATTTTGGATTGCAAATATAATTACAATGCTAATGGAGGGGAGAATAAACTCAATAATGCCCTATAGCTTCTGCGATGGTTTGAATACAGTTTGTCCCCACCAAAACTCACGTTGAGGCAATCTGCTCTGTTTATCCTGAGGGCAATAGGGATTCATTGAATGGTTTTAAAATCCAGACTTCTTACTATGCCACACAAGAGTTTTCTTTGGCCACTCCCTATTTTTCATGTAATACTATACCTAAGTAATAAAAAACCCTTATCATTGTGTTATATGCCAGGCACTATTCTAGGCGATCTAAGCACTTGTATATATCAGGTGTATTACTCCTCACAGCAATCCTATAAGGCAGATTCTATTATCATTCCTATTTTACAGATGGAGAAACTAAGGCAAAAAGAGATTCAGTATCTTGCCCTAGGTCACAGAGCAGCAGTCAGAATTCAAACTTAGGTGGTCTGGCTTTGAGATCATGATCTTAACTACTATGTTATGCTGCCAAATAGAGCTACTTAAGAGCTCCTGGAAGATGCTGTGCTTCACATATCCTCTGGCTTACACACACACACACACACACACACACACACACACACACACACACACACTCACTCTGTCTCTCTCTCCTTCCCTATGTGCTTAGGTAACTCCTACTCATCCTTCATCTTTATAAAGAAACCAACTCTTCTGGAAAGCCTTTTCTGACCACTCATCCACCTCCAACCCAAGGTTGGAGCCCTTCCCAGGGCTCCGAGAGTCCCATGCATGCCCCTGTCACAGCCATGGTTGGTCGCTGGTTAACTGGTCCATCTAACTTCCTAAATCTAAAGGCCCTCAAGGTAAGGACTGTGTCTTGATATGATGTGTCTCCAATTCTTCACACAGTGCCTGGCATATGGTAGGGGGTGGGTGGTAGGGGATGGTAATTGCTGAATAAATACAAGAAGAGTGTTAAAATGGCATCAGCAGACAGGCTGGTTTGAGGCAGAGTTGTCTAGATACTGGCCTAAGACTCTTTAAATTCTCCCAGCCCTGACAGAGAGCTGTTCCCAAATATAAACATAGGGCTGAGCCTACAAGTGAGGGCTTCGGGATCCCAGCTGTTGGAGCTAAAAACGGGAGATCGCAGAGAGCCAGGAGGAGACTAAAGCATTAGCCCTGATGGGAGCCTGAACAGATCTTATAAAATGGATTAGGCTGTAAGAACAAATGAAAGCAGATAAGCAGGAAGGAGAGCAAAGGATTAGAGAGAACATTATTCCGGGAGGTTAGAATCAAGGGAGGAGTGTGGGAATTTGATATAGGAGCTTGATCTAAATTTAAACTAGACAGTTTAAGGTTCCCAACCCCACACAACTGATTTGGAGAATGCAACCAACCCAGATAGTAGTCATGGTGCATTTAGAGTAAGCATTTTTGTGTGATTTGGAATGTGCTCTGCTAACTTGTAACTATTCAGTTATTGTAGGTCTGGGCAGACCTGGTATTTTCTGTTTCTTTGCCACTCTAGAGAGAGTTGGAGTCAACATGGCAAAAGATAAAACCCCTGTTCTAGCTGAAGTTCCATTAGCAACCCTTGGGTATGCTTTCTGGGTGAAGATTGATCTTAGGTCATAATCACTCCATTCACTAACTCTCTTAATAGGATGCCTGAGGCCAGGTGCAGTAGTTCATGCCTGTAATTCCAGCACCTTGGCAGGCTGAGGCAAGAGGATTGCTTGAGCCCAGAAGTTCAAGAGCAGCCCAGGCAACATAATGAGACCCCATCTCTACAAAAAAATGTTTAAAAATTTTAAATTAGCTGGGCATGGTGGCATGTACCTGTAGTCCCAGCTACTCAGGAGGCTGAGGCTGGAGGATTGCTTGACCCCAAGAAGTTGAGGCTGCAGTGAGCCAGGGTTGTGCCACTGCACTGCAGCCTGGGCAACAAAGTGAAACTATCTCAAAAAAAAAAAAAGATTATTAAAAAAATAATAATACATAAAAAGCACTTCTGCCTCAGCCTCCCGAGTAGCTGGGATTACAGGTGCCCACCACCATGCCCGGCTAATTTTTGTATTTTTAGTAGAGATGGGGTTTCACCATGTTGGCCATGCTGGTCTTGAACTCCTGACCTTGTGATCCACCCGCCTCTGCCTTCCAAAGTGTTGGGATTACAGGCGTGAGCCACAACACCTGGCTAGAATTACCTTTTTTTTACAATTTTTTCCTTATACTTCTGTCATGTCCTTCATTTCCACATAGCGTACTTTTAAATGTGATTTAAAATGATTCAAGGATCACACAACTCTTTTCTAAACACTAATATATACGAAGCATTCAATAGTGACAAAAATGGCCTCCAATACTTTTTTCTAGCTATAAAAGTGTGTCATTTCATACTGTGCTCACAGCATATGTTGAATGCGCACAAGAAAAAATAATGTCAGCCAAATTTCTATTTAATTGATACAGAATATTCACTTATTTAAATGTCTGCCTTTGGCTTTCACCTCAAATTTATAATGCAGTAATTTTTGGATAAAAGATACACTTTAAAATATGAAAAAAATCATTTGCCCAAGGATTAAAATGGAAAATAAAAACTCCTGAGTTGGTATTGAAGTTGAGTTCCTAAGAAGTAAAAGTAAATGGAGTTGGGGCATCACAAATATGAGGAGAAAGGATAAGACTTCCACCTCCTCCTATCTGAGAAAGAGATTGAAGCAACAATTTGGGTGAATTATCTGAATTTGCTTATTTTGTAGGTTTCTGTCATTAAGTAATATGTGCATTTGTATTGTCATCATTATTTTAGTTAGCAGAAATAGCAATTAAGGCTGCGCACAGTGGCACATAACTGTAATCCTTACCCTTTGGGAGGCTGAGGCAGGAGGATCACTTGAGCCCAGGAGTTTGAAACGAGCCTGGGCAGCAGAGTGAGACCCCTTCTCTACACAAAATTGAAAAATTAGCTGGATGTGGTTGTGTGCACTTGTCCCAGCTATTTGGGTGGCTGAGGTGGGAAGATTGCTTGAGCCTGGGAGGCCAAAGCTGCAGTGAGCCATGATTGTG
The DNA here is from genome assembly GCF_037993035.2 of Macaca fascicularis. NCBI lineage: Eukaryota > Metazoa > Chordata > Mammalia > Primates > Cercopithecidae > Macaca > Macaca fascicularis. The sequence goes on along the minus strand of NC_088386.1, from coordinate 99,466,044 downwards.
CCACTGCACTCCAGCCTGGGCAACAGAGCAAGACCTTGTCTCAAAACAAACAAACGACAACAACAACAACAAAAAGAAATAGCAATTAACAATGATGAAATAGTAGCTTACTAGTAAACCTGCACCAGTTCTGTTTGGAATGAAACTGCTTACTTCTACATAATTAGTAATAATAATAATAGATAATAACAAATAAATAATAACTTTTCTACACACTTTTCTACATAATAAGAAGTGTGCATTGTGCAACTGAAAAGCAATATTCTTGAGTAGAATAAATGACATTTGCCTTTAGAGTCCCCATCTCCCCACTCCCTTTTTTTTTTTTTTTTCCGACAGTCTCACTGTTGCCCAGGCTGGAATGCTGTGGTATGGTCTCAGCTCACTGCAACCTCTGCCTCCCAGATTCAAGCAATTCTCATGCCTCAGCCTCCTGAGAAGCTGGGACTACAGGTGCACGCCACCACACCTGGCTAATTTTTTTTGTATTTTTGGTAAAGGCGAGGTTTCGCTATGTTGGCCAGGCTGGTCTCAAACTCCTCACCTCAGGTGATCCACCCGCCTTGGCCTCCCAATCATCTCCCCTTTCAATAAGACTCATTCCAGTCTTTCTGCCCTATGTAGACCTCTCTTCACCTCATCATCCACTTCAAGGAGTCATAGCTCTCACCAAATCAGTCACTTAGGCTTGTTAATTAATTGGCCTATCACTCTGGTATGAATGAGCTTCAGTCAAGGTATCTCTTCAACAAGGAATTTGTCTTTTATTGCTAATTGTCAATGAAAAGAGCTGTCAAGGAAAGGAATTTCAGCATAATCAAGCAGGTAAAGAGATCTTTGTGGGGCCAGGAAGACTCTGGCATGGCCTATGCCTACTCTGAATGAATAATTAATTATTTTCCGGTATGATAAATGTGTCAGGGTCTCCACAACTAAATCCTTGTTCCTGACCTTGAAAGAACGACGACTTTAGACCAAGGATTCCTCTAACAGGTGGAGGACAAGCCTCCTCAACCAAATTACCCAATCTCCCTGAGAAAATGGTCACTTCTGTGCAGCTCCCATTTAGGCTTGAAGATAAGGCCTCCCTTTTAGTTATCTTTCTGATCAGATTTCTGGTTGGAGCGAACCATTTGGTCAATAGCTGAACAATGACTGAAGAGCTCTTTGGGAAACCCATGGAAAGAACCAAATCTGAAATAGAGTAAGGTCTTTTTAACAACAAAATGACTTTGCATGGGTGTAAAGTCAACCAACTACGTCAGACTTTCTAGTAATGAAACTTCAGTAGGATTTAAACTTTGTTAGAGACAATTCACACCTCAGTAAGCTCTTTCTGGATGAAGCTCTAGTAAATGAGAGCTTTCTTTGGGTGGGCCTGGAAGTTTGATATCAAGAATAACCAGCCTGTAATCCCAGCACTTTGGGAGCTGGAGACAGGAAAATTGCCTGAGGCCAGGAGTTTGAGACCAACTTAGACAACATAGCGAGACTTTGTCTCTACAAAAAATAAAACATTAGCTGGGCACAGTGGCACATGCCTGTAGTCCCAGCTACTTGGGAGGCTGAGGCAGGAGGATCACTTTAGCCCTAGAGTTAAAAGTTGCAGTGAGCTATTATCATGCCACCTGCCACCTGCACTCCAGCCTGGGTGATGAGTAAGACCCAGTCTCAGAAAAAAAAAAAAAAAAAAAAAAAGAATAACCAAAGTCAGGGGTGTAGTCATCTATCCAAGATGGAGCCCAGGCAGTCATCAGGCTCCCTCTGTATCCTAGACCTTCTCTCTACCCACTCCGACACAGGCTATGTTCTCACTTCTCAATCCTAACTTTGCCCCTTCCTTTTTTTCTTTTCTTTTCTTTTTTTTTTTTTTGAGAGGGAGTCTCGCCCTATCGCCCAGGTTGGAGTGCAGTGGCACAATCTTGGCTCACTGCAACCTCTGCCTCCTGGGTTTAAGTGATTCTCCTGCCTTAGCCTCCCAAGTAGTTGGGACTACAGGCGCCTGCCACCAGCCCAGCTAATTTTTGTATTTTTAGTAGAGATGGGGTTTCACCATGTTGGCCAGGATGGTCTCGATCTTTTGACCTTGTGATCTACCCGCCTCGGCCTCCCAAAACGCTGGGATTACAAGCATGAGCCACCACGCCCGACCTACTTCCTCTGCCTCCCAGGTTTAAGCAATTCTCTTGCCTCAGCCTCCCAAGTAGCTGGGATTACAGGTGCACGCTACCACACCTGGCTAGTTTTTGTATTTTCAGTAGAGACAGGGTTTCACCATGTTGGCCCAGCTGGTCTCAGACTCCTGACCTCAAGTGATCTGCCCACCTTGGCCTCCCAAAGTGCTGGGATTTTAGGCGTGAGCCACCACGCCCAGCCTCTCCTGTATACTTTCTACTTTTTAATAAGAAAGGCTTTAATCATCTTTAAATGTGATTCATCTTCTTTGCTAATATAATACTATATTTATTATTATTGTCATATTTTTCTCAAATGAATCACAGGGCTCCATAGGTGTTAGTTCTGTAAAACTTCTTAACTCTCATTTTTGTAATTTAGATCAATCACTTTAACAGGTATTTTAGTCAATCTATCAATGAGGGAATACACGTTGTGATTTTTCAAAAAGAAAAATAGTATTTATTTTTTGGTTTGCATGATGAAAGACATGATCTCAGAGCTTTCAAACAATGGGATAAAATTTTAAGAGAAATTTGACAACAGAAGACACAGATTTGGCTCCTTCTCTGCCCTCAAAACTCTCCATGCCTGCTGCCCAGCAGGGCACAGTGGCTCATGCCTGTAATCTCGGCACTTTGTGAGGCCAAGATGGGAGGGTCACTTGAGCCCAGGAGTTCAAGGCCTGCCTGGGCAACATAGTGGGACCCCATTTCTATAAATTTTTTTTTAATTTTTATTTTTTTATTGTACTTTACATTCTGGGATACATGTACAGAATGTGCAGGTTCGTTCGTAGGTATACACGTACCATGGTGGTTTGCTGCACCCATCAACCTGTCATCTACATTAGGTATTTCTCCGAATACTCTCCCTCTGCTTGCCCCCCACTTGCCGACAGGCCCCGGTGTGTGACGTTCCCCTCCCTGTGTCCATGTGTTCTCATTGTTCAACTCCCACTTATGAGTGAGAACATGCAGTGTTTGGTTTTCTGTTCTTGTGTTAGTTTGCTGAGAATGATGGTTTCCAGCTTCATCCATGTCCCTGCAAAGGACATGAACTCATCCTTTTTTATGGCTGCATAGTATCATATACACCATGGAATACTATGCAAAAACTTTTTTAAAACTTAGCCTGGGCCAGGCACAGTGGCTCACACCTGTAATCCCAGCACTTTGGGAGGCTGAGGGTGGGTGAATCGCCTGAGGTCAGGAGTTCAAGACCAGCCTGGCCAACATGGTGAAACACCACGTCTACTAAAAATACAAAAATTAGGCCAAGCGCGGTGGCTCACGTCTGTAATCTCAGCACTTTGGGAGGCCAAGGTTGGCAGATCACCCGAGGTCAGGAGTTTAAGACCAGCCTGACCAACATGGTGAAACCCCATCTCTACTAAACATACAAAATTAGCTGGGCATGGTGGCACATGCCTGTAATCCCAGCTAGTCAGGAGGCTGAGGCAGGAAAATCACTTGAACCTGGGAGGAGGAGGTCACAGTGAGCTGAGATCGCACCATTGCACTCTAGCCTGGGCAACAAGAGCAGAACTCCATCTAAAACAAAACAGAAACAAAAACAAAAAACCAAAAAAAATTAGCTAGGCATGGTGGTGGGCGCCAGTAATCCCAGCTACTCAGGATGCTGAGGCAGGAGAACTGCTTGAACTGGGCTGAGATCTTGCAGTGGGCTGAGATCGTGCCATTGCACTCCAGCCTGGGTGACAAGAGCAAAACTCTGTCTCAAAACAAAACCAAAACCAAACAAACAAAAAACACACTTAGCCAGGCGTGGTAGTGTACACCTGTAGTGCCAGCTACTCGGGAGGCTGAGGTGGGAAGATTCCTTGAGCCTGGGAGATCAAAGCTGCAATGAGTTGTGATTGCGCAACTGCAGTCCAGCCTAGATGACAGAGACCCTGTCTCAAAACAAACAAACAGACAAACAAAACACCTCTCCATGCCCTAATCTAGATGCCTTACCCTTCTCCTGGGTTCTGAGTCGAATCCTGTTTGGTCATAGGGTATCTAAGAAACCTGAAAATCAGCCAGGTGTCGTGGCTCATACCTGTAATCCCAGCACTTTGGGAGGCCGAGGCAGACAGATCACGAGGTCAGGAGTTCGAGACCAGCCTGGCCAATATGGTGAAACTCTGTCTCTACAAAAAATACAAAAGTTAGCCGGGCATGATGGCATGTGCCTGTAGTCCCAGCTACTTGGGAGGCTGAGGCAGAAGAATCGCTTGAACCCAAGAGGCAGAGGTTGCAGTGAGCCGAGATTGTGCCACTGCACTCCAGCCTGGGTGACAGAGCGAGACTCTGTCTCAAAAAAAAAAAAAAAGAAAGAAATCTGAAAATCAGCCTTCTATCAGTTGTGCTCTGCCTGATCCTTATCACTGAGTTTCACCCTCGTTTCCTGCATCTCTCGTCTCTTACTCCCACTTGAATAGCTGAATCCCCACATTCATCCCATTATTTTCCATAGAGTTTTAACCTTGGTTTCTATTTCAATTAGGTATATGTTTGACAGTAAGCAATAGCAATCCCAATCGTGGCTTAATGAAACAAGTGTTCCTTTTTTTTTTTTTTTTTCACTTGACAAGATGTCTGGAACAGGCCATCCAGGGCTGGGACTATAGCTGTCCAATGTCAAAGACACAGCCTGCTTATCTCTTCTTCTTCCACTATACTTGGCTTGTTGCCTTTGTTCACTATATAATGCTGCAGCATTTAGCACGCTCATATTCAAGGCTGGAAAACAAAAGTAAGAGAAAATGTTCTTGCCAGGTATGTTTAACCCTCTTTATCAGGAAAGCAAAAGATTTCTCAAAAGCCTACCCCTTACTCCCAACAGACATCTTTTAATAGTTCTTGCATTAGAATTGGATCACATGGCTACCCCTCATAGCAAAGGAAGGAGGCTGGGGAAGCTTTGGGGTGGTAAACAATACTATCCTTCATAGTTCCCACCCTAGGTACTCTAGGCTTGTGATCCATCTTGCTCTTGACCTCTTGGGAAAAGGAGTAGCACTACCACAAACCAGGGCAGTGCTACCCACTTCCAGGCCTCCCTACTACAGACCCACCTGCCTGGGATTCTACTCATTGCTCTGACATGACTGCATGGCTGTTACTCTCCGGAGACTGTCTGGTTGAACAGTTTCCCATTGCCTTAGCCCTCAAAGCACCCACCCTATGCCAACTGGTCAGTCTGAAACTCAGAGTCACCCTCCCTCACCACCACCACCCCAAACCAAGTTAGTAGAATTCAGCTCCCACAGTGACCATGGGACACAATTCAGCAGTTCGGCCGTAGACTGCATTTGCTTTTATATTTCTAAGAACATACCTGATTCACAGTAAGCTTTCAATAAAAGTTTTTTGATTAATCAATACATGATGGATGAAGATTAGAGTGACAGAAGGTCAGGCAAAGCCAAAAATTCAGAAGAAATTATCTATGGTAATTCTTTGTTCTGTATAATACTCTAGGAGTACACATTTCTATGTGATAAAAATTTTGATGTAGATGATTTGTTCTTCAATTGCTATGCCACTTAGAGAATGCTGGAGGAAAAAGGTTTTTCTCTCCTTTCTTGGAATCTTAAGGAAAAAGTCAGACACACATCCTCACGTTACACTGACAGCTAATTGCTGGCTTCCATGTGTGCAGTTTTAATGTCCCAGATTCTATGAACCATGATATATAGACATGGGTAATCAGTGGCAGTTATATTTATCTTTTCCTCTAGAATAAGTTTAGGGAAATATAATTAAGGAATAGTTTCAACAAACATTGATATTTATTTGTTTTATTGTGTGTGGGGTTTTTTTTGTTTTTTTTGTTTTTTTTTTTTTTTGAGACACAGTTTCGCTCTGTCACCCAGGCTGGAGTGCAGTGGCGCCATCTCAGCTCACTGCAACTTCCACCTCTCAGGTTCAAGTGATTCTCATGCCTCAGCCTCCCAAGTAGTTGGGATTACAGGCATGCGCCACCATGCACAGCTGAAACATTGATATTTAATTAAAAGCCATGTTCCCTTTAAGTAATACTTAAAGGAAATAATGTTTCCATTAAATAAATTTATAAAATATAAATAAGCAAAATGGTAAAAATATTTAGGAAAGAAATCTTTCACTTAGTACACGGTAGGGATTTGACAAATATTCTATATAGATGGCCCTTTAAATAGAAAAGTGGATGAAAAGCCCTTGTGGTTTCCCATTATTTGTTGTGGTAACAGCAAAGAATCTCTGTTTTTTTTTTTTTAATGCATATATATATATACACACACATATTACTCATCCTACATTACCATATATTCTAATTATAACTTTTACTTAGCATTGCTATCATATGCATAAATGTATCCAAAACTAAAGCAGAAGAATAGAGAAGTCTCCAGACAAAATGGAGACTCCTATGTTTCCCTTTGTCAACGCGTGAGCTTCTAGGAAAAGAAAAGCAATAATTATAGAGCAAAAGTTATTACAGAAGTTGCAAACGTATCACTGAAGAAACTGCTTGTAGGGACTTGACTTGCTCTTTACCAGATTATTTTAGGAAAAATAATCAGTGGATGTAAGTTAAATATAAATATACATGAGAGTAGTTACTACAAATCATCAGGTGATTCTTCTTACAGTACAATTGTAACTATCTAAATTACATTCTCATTGACATTTTTAAAGGTAGAGTCATGCTCCGAAAGGACAAAATACCTACTGGAATTTTCTAACTTTATCAATTGACCCTGATTACAGGTGCTCATACTTTTAATATTTTACCTACTGGAATTAAACTTGTACGAAAAATAAATGTAAACTATGAAAACAATTTTACTCAGCCATTTTATTCCTCTGACCTTTGACTTTTCTTTCCCAATCAGAATTTCTAAGTGAATTTGTAGAAGAGGGTAGGTATCAAGTATAATAGCTTACTGGTGATTGACCTGTTTGCAGGCAAAAGAGTCTCCCTGTTAACTCAGCTGAGCAAGCTTGTGCAATTTGACTGTGTGGGAGGATGGAGATTTGAGATATGTATTTATGGCATTCTCTGTGTATTTTCCTCTTTCTTGTCCCATATTCAGGAAGATAGTAGGCCCCGTGCTTCTTTGCTGCAGGCAAATATTAATATGTCACAAGGAGGAAAGCAGAAGTGGCTTGCAAGATACTTCCCTTCTTGGTCTTTTTTTCCAACCTCCTAAACACATAGAGAGGTCTATGCTGGATTCCCTGGAGGGAAAAGAGAACTGGGTTTGTTTGCCTCTGGGGAAAACGGTGGATATGTCTTGACAATGAGAGATGGTTGTTTTTCTGTGTCGTTCTGAAGTCCTACTAAATAACAACAACAAAAAATTAAATACACGACAAATTATTATAAGAAATTTTAAATTTTTTTAAAAGAGAAAATGAAAGCTGTCATGCACACCTGTTCTCCTGCACTGTCGTCCCTGGTAGTGCCTTGAAGATGGGGCCAAGCATTTCTGGCTCGCCAAAGGCTCTTGTACCCAACGGTGGTATGAAAGCAGCAGAGTCCTTGGATCTAAGGGACTCTGAGGACTAAAACAGTGGGCACCTTCCGTGGAACCCAGTGTGGGCAGATGAAGGAAGGGACCTCCCCGTGCTTGAAGCTAGGTAAGGCCTCTGCACCTCCCTGGCAGGGGGTTGGGAACAACAGGGGAGAGGAGCACCAGCAATGACTCATCTTGAATTTCTCACTTGTAGAAGGGGAGACTTGGAGTCAAAGTTAATTTTATTCGTGAAAACTAAAAAATATGACATTTTTTCACCCAGGAGAGTTTGAGGATTGAGATTCATAGCCAGAACAACAAAACAGAGGTGCTTGAAAGCATAGAAAAAGAAGATATACCTCCTTCCCCTGCTGAAAACAGGTAGTGATCCCTTTCACCAGCAGCTGGTATTCTTTAGAAAAAAATCCAGTTTTGTTTACTGTGGTGAACCACATGTAAGAACTAGCTGTGTTCATCTGAGAATGTGATCTTTAAATATATATGAAGCATTTGGTGTACACCAAATGTATAATATGCATTTATATATTAATATATACATATTATATTTGTAATATAAATGTATACATACTTGATATATTAAATATACAGTCCTGTGTCATTCCTCAAACCACCCCATTCATTCAAGCAATTATTTCATTCCCCCCATTCATTTGTTCCCTGAGCTCACAGACAACATTCATTCCCCAAGCGTATTCCTCATTACGTGCTCCCATAGACCCCTTTTACTTGCCTTTGGTAATACTGTCTAACTTCTGTACTTGGCTGTAATGTCCATAAGAGAGGGCTTTGAAAGGAAGTATTCTTTCTGGAGAACTGGCAAGCCCATTATTTGTTCCAGTTCTAAAATACAGTGTAATGACAAAAACAGGGAATGAAAACACTTTACCATTATCTGTCCATGATCCAGCTTTGATGCCAATATTTTTAGCCAAATAAAGGTTGAAATGGATACTGAATTGTTGCTGTACAAAAAGAGGTAGAAAAGGAAAGGGTAAAGTTTGCCGTAAGTCTATAAGTTACTTATGGAGGACAATATGGTGTTCTCCCCAATATTGGCACAGAGTGAGTAAGCAAAGTTACAAAAAATATTCATGGCTTCAAGTTTAATTTATTTCCAACGAGACTCTGGTCATTACCTCAATAAGATTCTTTTTTTTTCTTAGATGCTTAAAATATAGGAGAGACAGTTTACTACAGATAGATAGCTGTTATGCATAATATTCTTTTTTTTTTTTTTTTTTGAGACGGAGTCTCGCTCTGTCGCCCAAGCTGGAGTGCAGTGGCACGATCTCTGCTCACTGCAAGCTCCGCCGCCGGGTTCACGCCATTCTCCTGCCTCAGCCTCCCGAGTAGTTGGGACTACAGGTGCCCGCCACCACACCCGGCTAATTTTTTTTTTTTTTTTTTTTTTTTTTTTAGTAGAGACGGGGTTTCACCGTGTTAGCCAGAATGGTCTCGATCTCCTGACCTCGTGATCCGCCCGCCTCGGCCTCCCAAAGTGCTGGGATTACAGGCGTGAGCCACTGCGCCCGGCCCCCATGCATAATATTCTTAACAAAATATAGCAATATAGTTATTTTATGCTTCCTTTCTTTTCCCCAACTAAGTACTAATTCAGGTGTTTAGAACTACTTTTTTTTTAATAGGCTATTTTTGGAGCAGTTTTAGGTTTACAGAAAAGTTGAATGGAAAGTACAGAGTTCATGGATTCTTCCTTCACACTTCCTCCCCAGCTTCCCCTTTTATTAACATCTTACATTACTGTGGTACATTTGTTACAACTGATGAGGCAATATTGATATGTTATTCTTAACAAAAGTCCATAGTTTACATTGGGGTTCACTCTGCGTTATACATTCTATGGATTTCGACAAATGTGTAATGTCATGTATCCATTATTACAGTATCAGGCAGAACAATTTTATTGCTCTAAAAGTGCCCTATGCATTACCTACTCATTTCTCCCCCGACCCCAGCCCCAGATATGGGCTGGGGCATATCATTGGTGTCCTACTGGTCCCGATGCACAGTACTACACAGAGTTGGGCTCTGTTTTGTGTTAATGTTAGAATTACTGGGGAAAGGATATCATTGTCCAGGCAGGGAATATTGTGCAGTGTTTGTAATACCTGATTTGGACTTAAAATGTATGCTACCACCTGATGCAAAAAAACACAGATATTAGTATAATTTCATAAGCAGAAATAGGGTTACAACTGAGCCTAGTTAAGTTTTCCCTTGGAAGCAAGCAGATAAATAGATTAGGCAAACGTTTTTAACTTATCTGTGTATGTATTTGGAATAAGAGATCCTCCTTTTGTGGAGAAAATGATAAAAGCACCTGCATATGGGGATCTAACATTTAAAAACTTTTCTCCCTTCTGCATAAATGTCTTATAAAGTAGATTATTAGAGTTTGTAAGAATTTTTGGGGTCATCTTATTCAATTCCTTACTTTTTTTTTTTTTTTTTTTTTTGAGATGGAGTCTCGCTCTGTCGCCCAGGCTGGAGTGCAGTGGCCGATCTCAGCTCACTGCAACCTCCTCCTCTTGGATTCAAGCAATTCCCTGCTTCAGCCTCCCAAGTAGGTGGGATTACAGGCGCACTTCACCACACCTGGCTAATTTTTGTATTTTTAGTAGAGATGGTGTTTCACCATCTTGGCCAGGCTGGTCTTGAACTCCTGACCTCGTGATCCACCTACCTCAACCTCCCAAAGTGCTGTGATTACAGGCGTGAGCCACTGCACCCAGCCTCAATTCCTTACTTTTAGGCAAAATTACCCTTATGCCATTTAAAAAGACTTTTTTAGAACTACCATAGAAATATATTATACAGGCCTGGGATGGTGGCTCACTCCTATAATCCCAGCACTTTGGGAGGCTAAGGCAGGAGGATCGCTTGAGGCCAGGAGTTGGAGACCAGCCTGACCAACATGGCAATACCCTGTCTCTATAACAAATACAAAAATTAGCTGGGTGTGGTGGCACACACCTGTAATCCCAGCTATACAAGGAGAATTGCTTGAGGCCAGGAGATGGAGGTCATAGTGAGCCAAGTTCTTACCACTGCACTCCAGCCTGGGCAACAGAGAGAAACTCTGTCTCAAAAAAATAGAAAAAGAGAAAGAAATACATTATACAAAGTTCAGAACTCATTTTATTGTTTGACACCCTTGTGGTGAAAAAATCTATCTAGACATACTTAAATTTCATCATGTGATTATATGCTTATTTCCCTCCTCATTCTTAATTCCTAAGGAGGGAGAACCTTATCTTCTGGATAGCAATTTTTCACAAATGTTAAGATTGTTAGGTCCTCCTCCATTTTTTCTTCCCACAGCTAAATAATTCTGGCTTCTTATTTCCCTATCGGGTCTTACTTCCCATTCTTAAATTATCTTTGTGGAAATGATGAGAAGACATACAGCATAAGAATAACAACTTAGTGTCATGAAACTGTCCTCCAATGTACCAGGCCATTTCTCACTTACAAATATTCACAATGCCCACTACACTTTCTTCCACAAAGGACTCTCCCTTAATATTTCTGAGCTTTTTCTTAACATGTGATTGAATTAATCATCATGCACAGGTAGCTCTATGAGTGCAATATGTAAGACATGGTATAGTTCTAGTCCTCATGGGGTTTATAATTTATTTGGAGTGACCTCAAACCATAAAAAGTGGACATAAGGGTCGGGCACAGTGGCTCACGCCTATAATCCCAGTACTTTCGGAGGTTGAGGTGGACGGATCACGAGGTCAGGAGTTCAAGACCACCCTGACCAACATGGTGAAACCTGTCTCTACTAAAAATACAAAAATTAGCCGGGCGTGGCGGTGCATGCCTGTAATCCCAGCTACTTAGGAGGCTGAGGCAGGAGAATCACTTGAACCTGGGAGGCGAAGGTTACAGGGAGCCGAGATTGTGCCACTGTACTCTAGCCTGGGTGACAGAGGAAGACACTGTCTCAAAAAAACAAAGAGGACATAGGTGTGGAATGCATGATATAGAGCTTACATATTATAAACATTCTGAAAGGGAATTCCATGGCTGATGTGGGGATTGTTTCATGGATGTATACTGGGAGTGGCTGGGAAGGTTGGACAGGATTTGGATGGGCAGGGCGGGGGAAATGAAGATAGTCCAGACAAGGAGACTAGTAAGAGCAAAGAACAAAGCCACAAAAGCGAACTGCGTAAACTGAGTAAGAAAAGATGAGGTCAGCTGAGTGGAGGCAGAGAAGGAGGGGGTTATAAACAGCTTTGCAGTCAGTCAGAGGAGCTAATTGGAAACTGTTACAAGAAACAAGGAATTGTTGCAGGTTTAAAAACATTCCTATTTTAATCCTGACTCTTGTTGCAAATGATACAAACAGCCAGCTTTGGCAGAAAAGGGAATCTATTCCTTTATATATCCAAACCTCGGGAAGGAGGGAAATAGAATTGGTCCTCAGACAACCTGAACCAAGGATGCAAGTACCGCCAGGATTCTCTCTGTCTCTCTGTTTTCCTCATCTTTGCTTTGCTCTCATGTTTTCTATGATATTAGAGCCATAGTCACCAACATTTTCTGGTTTGCATTTTCCTGAGAGTCTCATCACAAAAGAATGAACTTTTTTTCCTAATTCCAGCTGAAAGAGAGAGAGAGAGAAAAAAAAAAGAAGGAGGAGGAGGAGAAGGAGGAGGTGGAGAAGAAAAAGAAGAAGAAGAAGAAGAAGAAGAAGAAGAAGAAGAAGAAGAAGAAGAAGAAGAAGAAGAAGAAGAAGAAGAAGAAGAAGAAGAAGAGGAAGAAGAGGAGGAGGAGGAGGAGGAAGAGGAAGAAGAGGAAGGGAGGAAAGAAGGAAGGAAGGAAGGAAGGAAGGAAGGAAGGAAGGAAGGAAGGAAGGAAAGAAAGAAGCTGGGAATGCCTTTGGTTACCTTAGTATAGATCACATGTTCTCCCCTACAATCAGGATAAAGGAAGAGGTACTTTTGATTGGCAGCATCCCTAAGAACTACAGGGTTGAGTTAGGGGCTGGGTTGGGAGGAGCAGTTCCAAAAGAAATTTGCTGTCTCCAGAAGAAAAAAGAGCAGGGCAGAGGAAATAGCACATGTCCCCTATAGTAACATTTATTGAATTGTTTTTGTTGTTGACACTGTCTATAAATACAAAAGTAATGCAAGATCATTTTGAAAACTGGAAATATTGATCAAATACAAAGAAGTAAAAATTGAGGCCGGGCGCGGTGGCTCAAGCCTGTAATCCCAGCACTTTGGGAGGCCGAGGCGGGCGGATCACAAGGTCAGGAGATCGAGACCACAGTGAAACCCCGTCTCTACTAAAAATACAAAAAATTAGCCGGGCGCGGTGGCGGGCGCCTGTAGTCCCAGCTACTCAGGAGGCTGAGGCAGGAGAATGGCGGGAACCCGGGAGGCGGAGCTTGCAGTGAGCCGAGATCGCGCCACTGCACTCCAGCCTGGGCAACAGCGTGAGACTCCGTCTCAAAAAAAAAAAAAAAAAAAAAAAAAAAAAAAATATATATATATATATATATATATATATTTATTGGGTAACTGTTACAGGTTGAATTTTGTCCCCCCAAAATTTGTTTGCCAAAGCCCTTACCCCTAGTACCTCAGAATGTGACTGTATTTGGCGATACAGCCTTTAAAGGGGCAATTAAGTTAAAATGGGGTAGGTGGGGCAAGCTCGAATCCAGTACTATTGGCATTTTTTTTTCTTGAGACGTAGTCTCACTCTGTCGCCCAGGCTGGAGTGCAGTGGTGCAATCTTGGCTCAGTGCAAGCTCTGCCTCCCGGGTTCATGCCATTCTCCTGCCTCAGCCTCCCTAGTAGCTGGGGCTACAGGCACCCGCCACTATGCCCGGCTATTTTTGTTGTTGTTGTTGTTGTTGTTGTTGTTGTTGAGGCGGAGTCTTGCTCTGTTGCCCAGGCTGGAGTGCAGTGGCACGATCTTGGCTCACTGCAAGCTCCGCCTGCCGGGTTCACACCATTCTCCTGCCTCAGCCTCTGGAGTAGCTGGGACTATAGGCGCCTGCCACCACGCCTGGCTAATTTTTTTTTTTTTTTTTTTTGCATTTTTCAGTAGAGATGGGGTTTCACTGTATTAGCCAGGATGGTCTCGATCTTCTGACCTCGTGATCTGCCCGCCTCGGCCTCCCAAAGTGCTGGGATTACAGGCGTGAGCCACTGTGCCCAGTCGGACTCTTCTTCTTCTTCTTACCCTTGTTCGATCTGTCACCTGTGTCTGTCAGTTTTTCCAAATGTAATTCAATTTCCCTCCTTTCTCATTTCTCATCATTTCATGCCTAGATTAATACAACCAGCCTTCTGATTGTTTTCCTTACTCCAAACTATCTTCAAAATGTTGCCAGACTTCTGCTGGGTGTGGTGGCTCACGCCTGTAATCCCAGCACTTTGGGAGGCCGAGGCAGGCGGATCACCTGAGGTCAGGAGTTTGAGACCAGTCTGACTAACATAGTGAAACCCGTTTCTACTAAAAATACAAAAAATTAGCGAGGAGTGGTGGCACGCACCCATAATCCCAGCTACTGAGGCTGAGGCAGGAGAATCACTTGAACTCGGGAGGCAGAGGTTGCGATGAGCTGAGATTGCGTCATTGCACTCCAGCTTGGGCAACAAGAATGAAACCCTGTCTAAAAAAAAAATATATATATATATATTGCCAGACTTTTCTTAACTATATCTCTCATCATCCTTTTCTTCACAAATACTGCTGAACTTTTCTATGTACAAGACAACATGCAAGGTGCTAAAGAAAATATATGCATGAGTAAGTCACAGTCTTTGCCCTTGGAAGAACTCATGGTTTTTCGGAGGAGTCAGACGCATGCAAAAAACATTCTAATACCAATGTGCAAAGTTTTTTGAGAACGCATAGGATATAGCAAATAGCTTTATCTAGGGGAACTGAGAATGAAGGAGGAGACAGCTGAACTGTAGTGAGCAGGAGCAGACCAAACAGAGAAGGAAAAAAGGACATTCTAGACAGAGGGAATGAATAGCCATTGCAAGGGTGTGGAGTTGGGAAAATGGCTGGCACTTTTAAAAATGGACTCTACTGCATTGGTTATTAGACCTCTTCAGCTCTGAACAAACAATTTTTCCCAATGTTTACTAAGAAAACAAACCAACAAAAAAGATGGAAGTTCAGGTTCTGCCATTCTTTCCCACTGCAGGCATTTTTGAGATGGGTGTAATATTTTTGCTTTTATTAGGTACTAAACACAAGTCATTCACTCACTCTAATATGTGTAGCTAATACTATTAGTAGCAGTTTAGTTATCACCTTGGAAAGCTGGCTTAATAACTGCACTCTAACGTGTGTAATCAGATAATTGCTGGGTTCTGGTTGGTTGAATTCATTTGTGGTCTGACTGGTATAGATGTCAGAACATTCACAAGGGTTCAGGTTATTGTAATAACTGCTCTTGCATAATAGTTTGTACTAGTTCTAAGTAAATACCTGGAAACGTCCAGTTTTATAGATTTTGCAGATAAAAAGCCTCCCCAAAAGGACTACTCTTTTTTTTTTTTTTTTTTTTTTTTTTTTTTTTTTTTTTTTTTGAGACGGAGTGTTGCTCTGTCACCCAGGTTAGAGTACAGGGGCGCGATCTTGGCTCACTGCAACCTCTGCCACCCGTATTCACGAGATTCTCTTGCCTTGGCCTCCTGAATAGCTGGGACTACAGGTGGCCTCACCATACCCAGTTCATTTTTTGTGTTTTTAGTAGAGATGAAGTTTCAGCAATGTTGGCCAAGCTGGTCTTGGGCTCCTGACCTCAGGTGATCCACCTGCCTTGGCCTCCCAAAGTGCTGGGATTACAGGCGTGAACCACCGCGCCTGGCCCAAAAGGGCTACTCTTTAGAAAAACACAACTAAAATAATTGTTTTATGAGGTGTAGGTATGTCATACTCTGTTTACTACATATTTGTATTACGTAGGGTATTTAAATCTCACATGCACAAAGCAGAAATATACTTAAAGGCAAGGATCAAGTGTTCTGCAGTTGTTAATGTTTGACTGGGAGGAATGAGATGTCTCTGATTTGGGCCATATGAGTACCCTGATTCACCCCATTACTACCCCTAACTCTGTTTCTCCTCTTGGCATTCAGATTCTAAGTGTCAGTTAAGTATCATTTGTTCCATGAAGTTATCTTAACCTGCTCTAACGTCCATTGAATTCCCTCTTCCCTTAACTCCTACTGTACTTACAGTCTGTATCAGAGCTTAATATTTAGTTGTTCTCTGGTTATTTCATATGTTCTTGTCTCGTGAGTAAAATTTATTGAATGTAGAGATCCCCTTTTAAAGTAAAATTAACTATTTTAAAATAATATACATTTTATATTATTGTTTTCCTCAACCTTTTTTTTTTTTTTTTTTGAGACAGAGTCTCGCTCTGTTGCCCAGGCTGGAGTGCAGTGGCCGGATCTCAGCTCACTGCAAGCTCCGCCTCCCGGGTTCACGCCATTCTCCTGCCTCAGCCTCCCGAGTAGCTGGGACTAGAGGCGCCCGCCACCTCGCCCGGCTAGTTTTTTGTATTTTTTAGTAGAGACGGGGTTTCACCGTGTTAGCCAGGATGGTCTCGATCTCCCGACCTCGTGATCCGCCCGTCTCGGCCTCCCAAAGTGCTGGGATTACAGGCTTGAGCCACTGCGCCCGGCCTCCTCAACATTTTAAAAGACATTTGTCTTCATAAATATTGATTTAGTGCAATTCATTTAATTGCCAATTAAAGAATACAAATTTGTTGTTAAAAGATAAAATAGGGAAAGAAAGTACCACAATCATGCCACTCTGCAATAAGCACTTCATCTTCTTGCATTTCCTTCTAGGTTTTTCCTATATGTTTTCTCATGGGTTCATATTGTACATAATGTTTGTAACTTGTTAATCAACACATTGTGAACATCTTTTCATATCAAAAAAATTCTACAAATCATCATTTGCTTTCTCTCTCTCTTTTTTTTTTTTTTTTTTGAGACAGAGTCTTGCTCTATCACCTAGGCTGGAGTGCAGTGGTGCGATCTCGGCTCACTGCAAGCTCCACCTCCCGGGTTCACGCCATTCTCCTGCCTCAGCCTCCCGAGTAGCTGGGACTACAGGTGCCCGCCACCACGCCCGGCTAATTTTTTGTATTTTTAATACAGACAGGGTTTCACCATGTTAGCTAGGATGGCCTTGATCTCCTGACCTCCTGATTTGCCCACCTCGGCCTCCCAAAGTGCTAGGATTACAGGTGTGAGTCACTGCACCCGGCCATTTTCTTTTCTTTTTTTTGAGACAGAGTCTCTCTCTGTCATCCAGGCTGGAGTGCAGTGGTGCAATCTTGACTCACTGCAATCTCTGCCTCCCAGGTTCAAGCGATCCTCCCACCTCAGCCTCCCAAGTAGCTGGGATTACAGGTGTACGCCACCACACCGAGCTAATTTTTGTATTTTTAGTAGAGACGGGGTTTCACCATGTTGGCCAGTCTGATCTTAAACTCCTGACCTCAGGTGATCTGCCTACCTCAGCTTCCCAAAGTGCCGGGATTACGGGTGTGAGCCACCATGCTCAGCTTTCATTTTCTGCCACCATGCTCAGCTTTCATTTTCTATCTTTTTTTTTTTTTTGAGACAGAGTCTTGCTCTGTTACCAGGCTGGAGTGCAGTGGCATGATCTTAGCTCACTGCAACCTCTTCCTCCCGGGTTCAAACCATTCCCCTGCCTCAGCCTCCTAAACAGCTGGGACTACAGGCGTGCGCCACCACGCCTGGCTAATTTTTTGTATTTCTGGTAGAGAAGGTTTCACCATGTTGGTCAGGATGGCCTCGATCTCCTGACCTGGTGATCTGCTGGCCTCAGCCTCCCAAAGTGCTGGGATTACAGGTGTGAGCCACTGCACCCAGCCACAGCCTTCATTTTCTTAAACAGCCTCCCACGGCTAGACATTTAGGGGCTTTCCAAGTATTTGCCATCATCCCACAATATCCTAGCTAATGTTTTGTTCTCACTCCTTTGAGTATCTATTGCCAAACTGCCTTATAGAAAAAGGTTGCAATGATTTATATTCCCACTTGCAGGTATGAGAGTGCCGATTTCTTCCCATCCTTGTCAACAATGGGTGGAATCATTTTTTTAAAATCAGAGACTATTTCATGTATTTCTCTAGTGATTCTAGACACAGCTGGAGATGCCGTGAACATTAAATAAATAAATGCAATTGATTTGATAAATGAATTAATAATAGTGTTTTTTGCGCTGGGTGCGGTGGCTCACGCCTGTAATCCCAACACTTTGGGAGGCTGAGGCGGGCAGATCATGAGGTCAAGAGATCAAGAACATCCTGGCCAACATAGTGAAACCTGGTCTCTACTAAAAGTACAAAAAATTGGCTGGGTGTGGTGGTGCACGCCTGTAGTCCCAGCTACTTGGGAGGCTGAGGCAGAATAATCACTTGAACCCAGGAGGTAGAGGTTGCAGTGAGCTGAGATCATGCCACTGCACTCCAGCCTGGTAACAGAGGAAGACTCTGTCTCAAAAATAATAATGGGCGCAGTGGCTCACGCCTGTAATCCCAGCACTTTGGGAGGCCTTGGCGGGCAGATCATGAGGTCAGAAGATCGAGACCGTCCTGCTAACATGGTGAAACCCCATCTCTACTAAAAATACAAAAAATTAGCTGGGCCTGGTGGCACATGCCTATAATCCCAGCTACTCGGGAGGCTGAGGCAGTAGAATGGCGTGAACCCGGGAGGCGGAGCTTGCAGTGAGCCTAGAATATCGCCACTGCACTCCAGCCTGGGCGACAGAGCAAGACTCCATCTCAAAAAAAATAAATAAATAAAAATAAAAATGAATAAATCATAAAATAAAATAAAATAAATAATAATAGTGTTTTCTCCATGACGTATAGCTACTGAAGTTTTAAAGTAATTAATTCATGGCTGGGCGTGGTGACTTACGCCTGTAATCCCAGCACTTTGGGAGGCTGAGGCAGGTGGATCATCTGAGCTCAGGAGTTTAAGACCAGCGTGACCAACATGGTGAAACCCCATCTCTACTAAAAATACAAAAACTAGCTGGGCATGGTGGTGCACGCCTGCCGTCCCAGCTACTTGGGAGGCTGAGGCTGGAGAATCGCTTGAACCTGGGAGGCAGAGGTGGCAGCGAGCTGAGATTGTGCCACTGCACTCCAGCCTGGGCAACAGAGTAAGACTCTGTCTCCAAAAAAATAAAAAATAAAAAATAAAGTGATTAATTACTCATTCACTCAACATATTTACACCACATATGATGGTCTTGATCTGCCTACTAAAAATGAATATAGCATTCAGTAATGAAACAAATACTTTATAAAGTACGAAACATAAATTAAAACGCTGATAACTTATTTCAAAGGTAATGTGTATAGAAGCTACTCTTAAAATTTGTCCCAGAGTCCTAAGAGGTCTCTTGAAAAAAAAAAAAAAATTGTCTCATTTTTCTAAGAATAGGAAGTACTAAATTCCTCCTTTGGGAATTAAGAATACAAATTTAGGATAAGAAAACTCTCTCATCCATTAGCTATTAGAGTTTTCAGAATCAGGGGAATTGTGCCAGAGAGGAAGTCAAAATCTGGTGTGGATTTTCATAGTACCAGACATTTCCTTCCATGTGCAGGTGGAATAAAATCAACACTAAAATTTGGCCAGGCACGGTGGCTCACGCCTGTAATCCGAGCACTCTGGGAGGCCAAAGTGGGCGGATCACAAGGTCAGGAGATCAAGACGATCCTGGCTAACACGGTGAAATCCCATCTCTACTGAAAACACACACAAAAAATACCTGGGCGTGGTGGCAGGCTCCTGTAGTCCCAGCTACTCGGGAGGCTGAGGCAGGAGAATGGCGTGAACCCAGGAGGCAGAGCTTGCAGTGAGCCAAGTTTGTGTCCCTGCACTCCAGCCTGGGCGACAGAGTGAGACTCTGTCTCAAAAAAACAAAACAAAAAAACACTAACATTTTTGAGGAGAGTTTTAATGTTTCTATCAATTCCTGAAAGTTTATTTTATTTAAAGCTACTTCAGGGATAGGACGACTAGATGAATGTTCTATTTAGTTAGGTAATTTAATTTTATAGGTCTCCTGTTCAATTATCAGAAAGATCATATGAAGGTGATAATCAGTCCCACTTCTCCAAAGTACAAATCTTTTTATCATATGTAAAATATTAACCATTAAAAATTAGCGTATCTTTAAAAATTACTGATTGGAAACATCATTTAAAATGATATATTCCATAATTTTTTATTCCTCTCCCCATGATTGGTGGAAGGTGCTGGAATTGAGTTTGTAACTCATAAAGCAATATGTACTGGAAACAGAATGTGACTAGGGTCAGAAGATACAGACCCTACTCCAGTATCTTCTAGTAATAGCTGTGTAACTTTAGACAAGTCACTTTATGTCTTAAGCTACAGCTTCCTTTACTATAAACCAAAAATCTGGTTTAGGTCAGCATTTCCCAAAGTGTGCTGTGGAACTCATGTCTTATAAGATGTTCCATTGGAAAAAGGCTTTCATGGTTGAATACATTTGGAAAGCACTTGTATATAATATCTACCTCAGAAATTCCCACTGTGCATTAAAATATTAAAACCACCAGAAACCTCTCTAGTTTAGAAACCCATTGAACTGTTTGGAATTCTCATTTGATTAAAGGAACTTAAAATTTTGAGGGGGAATCACACCTACTAAAATCCTGTGGGACTAGAGTTCCAAAGAACACACTTGGGGAAATGATGGACTAACATGCCTGGAATTATGGTACTATTCTTTCTCATACAGGTATTCAGCCAGTTCCCTGAAACCTGCTCTTTTCCTATGCTCTTTATTTCAGAGGTCACCACCATTCAGTCATTCTTCTAAACCAGAATCCCGAGGGTCATTCTAAATGTCTCCGTAGCATTCACTCCCTCATATCCAATTATATATCCTGTAGATTCTACCTCTTTAATATATCTCCCATCTAGTCCCTCCTCCCCATTTTATGACCTTTTGCTTTTATTGAGACCTGCAGCACACATCTCATTAGGATTCAGGTTGTTGCCATCACCTCCTAATTTTCTCCTGCTCCAGTCTGGTCTTCTTGGTCTCCCAAACACAAACTCAGTTGTTCTGGAGCTAAACTACTTCAAATATTTTATTATTTACTACATTTTCCAGAGTATCAAATTCAAATTCCTTAGTTTAACCTGAGCCCCTTCATGAATGAAGCCCTTCCTACCCTTTACTCCAACCTCTTTGACTCTTCTCTATGCCTGTTCTGACAAAATGGAATCACTTACTAATACGGTTTGTCTCTGTGTCCCCACCCAAATCTCATCTTATAGCTCCCATAATTTCCACCTATTGTAGGAGGGACCCACTGGGAAATAGTTGAATCATGAGGGTGAGCCTTTCCCGTGTTGTTCTCGTGATAGTGAATAAGTCTCAAGAGATCTGATGGTTTTAAAAATGGGAGTTTCCTTGCACGAGCTCTTTTTGCCTGCTGCCATCCATGAAAGGTGTGACTTGCTCCTCACCGCCTTCCACCATGATTGTGAGGCCTTCCCAGCCATGTGGAACTGCAAGTCCATTAAACTTCTTTTTCTTCCTAGTCTCAGTTATGTGTTTATCAGCAGCATGAAAACGGACTAATACACTTACGGTGCCTCTAAAGCATGGTGATACTTTATGCCTCCACACACCTGCACAGATATTGTTTTGTTTTGAATGCTTGCTCCCTCTTTCTTCTGGTTAGCTCCTCCCTGTCATTTAACATTCAGTTCTCCCCATTGGGAAGGTTTTCCTGATCTGGGAATGGACTTTCAGTCTAACAGTGAATTCCTTACCTGCTTTATCCACTAGACTCTATGCTTTTTTGTGGGCAGGAAGCATCATGTCATGTCTTTCTTGTCTTTGTATTCCTGGGCCTTAATTGGAGCTTAATAAACCCTGATTGAATGAATGAATTATTTAATGGTTTAAAGAAACTGATGAGAACACCCTTTTCTCAATGACTGAAAGTTACCTTTTTTCTCTTTTAATTAGCCTTGATCTTAGGCTAAGCACTTGGAGGAGAGAGTTGGCTAAGACCTATGTAAAAGGCACTCAATGGTCTTTTTTTTTTTTTTTTTTCTGAGATGGAGTCTCACTCTTGTCACCCAGGTTGGCGTGTAATGGCACGATCTTGGCTCACTGCAACCTCTACTCCCGGGTTCAAGCGATTCTCCTGCCTCAGCCTCCCGAGTGGCTGGGATTACACCCGCCACCATGCTCGGCTAATTTTTGTATTTTTAGTAGAGATGGGGTTTCACCATGTTGGTCAGGCTAGTCTCGAACTCCTGACCTCAGGTGATCCACCCACCTTAGCCTCCCAAAGTGCTGGGATTACAGGTGTGAGCCACCACTCCCGGCTTCAATGGTCTATTTTTTTAAGGAGGTTTCAATGAATCATCTTCCTTGTAAGGTATCACACAGCCTAGTACATTTAATGACAATAGGATTCATTAAGTTTGGCATCCCAGGTGTGTCTAATGTCAACAAACTTGGTCAATAGGGAAATGAGGTGAAAGACTAGATACATTTATATAAAATACCACTTATGAAAAATTTTAAAGCATTTATTAATTTATAAATACTTATTGTGCAAGATACTATGCTAGATATTGTGGAAGATATAAGGATGAATAAAGTGTTGTATTACATTCACTTTGGGAGGATAACTTCTTGAAATAATTATAATTAGGTGGCAAATGATGATTCCCACGAGAAAGGAAAGGAAGTCTAAAAGAAGTGGTCAGCAGGATCATCTTCATTTATAACAGATAGTATTTTTTAAATTATTTTTGTTGTTTTATTATTCTTTAAGTTCTAGGGTACATGTGCACAACGTGCAGCTTTGTTACATATGTATACATGTGCCATGTTGGTGTGCTGCATCCATTAACTCATCATTTACATTAGGTATATCTCCTAATGCCATCCCTCCCCCATTCCCCCACCTCCAACAGGCCCCAGTGTGTGATGTTCCCCTTCCTGTGTCCAAGTGTTCTCATTGTTCAATTCCCACCTATGAGTGAGAACATGTGGTGTTTGGTTTTCTGTGCTTGCGACAGTTTGCTCAGAATTACGGTTTCCAGCTTCATCCATGTCCCTACAAAGGACATGAACTTATCCTTTTTTATGGCTGCACAGTGTTCCATGGTATATATGTGCCACATTTTCTTTCTTTCCTTTTTTTTTTTTTTTGGGAAGGAGTCTCCATCTGTCACTCAGGCTGTAGTGCAGTGGCAGGATCTCAGCTCACTGCAAGCTCCGCCTCCCGGGTTCACGCCATTCTCCTGCCTCAGCCTCCTTAGTAGCTGGGACTACAGGCGCCCACGACCACACCCGGCTGATTTTTTGTATTTTTAGTAGAGACGGGGTTTCACCGTGTTAGCCAGGATGGTCTCGATCTCCTGACTTCGTGATCTGCCCACCTCGGCCTCCTAAAGTGCTGGGATTACAGGCGTGAGCCACCGCGCCCGGCCTACATTTTCTTAATTCAGTCAAGAGATAGTATTATTCTATACAAGAATATTGACGCACCTACTGAACTTAAAATACAAAATTGCAGTTATGTTTCAAAAGTACAGATATCTCAAGTGTATTATATGGTTCTAAATACCAGTTTGAAACAGATTGTGTACCAGTTTGGAACAGATTGTACAAAAAAGACTGAAACCACTTGAAAGTCCTCAAGAATATCAGGAAGAATGTAATTAACCAAACCAGGATTTGGCCCCAGGACAGAGAAATGAACACTCTCATTCTTAGAGAGGGAGCTAGGATTTCAGAAATGTACAGTCAATTCTTTGTGAAAATTTAAGATAACAAATTCTTAGCAAGCAGATGGAAAGGAAAAGCAACGTTCATTGCAACCAATTTCAGGTCACACTCCCAATTTCTCAATTGTTTTAATGCTGTCAACAAACTTGCTTTGCATGTAGCCAAGCAAACATAACTTGGTTCCATTTTTTCCTTTCTTTGATCAATTTTAGGTGAAGGTCAAAATAAGGACATAACTTAAAATCTAAAAGTCTGCCGAAGTCAAGCCTGCACCAAAATAAGCAGCAGCTGAGATTAGCGATAAGGAAAAATGCCAACACCTTACTACTACACAATTCCGATGGTGTGGGGGGACAGAAATTAAGGAGGCAGGATAAACAGATTTCGAAGTTTAAAAAGTAATTAAAGGTCATAGAAATGTCCCATTTCTAAAAGTTTCCCAACACATTGCATGAAACTGCAGAGACTTTTTGGCCAAAATAGGATTTCCTAAAGAAGGGACTCAGGCCGGGCGCGGTGGCTCAAGCCTGTAATCCCAGCACTTTGGGAGGCCGAGACGGGCGGATCACGAGATCAGGAGATCAAGACCATCCTGGCTAACATGGTGAAACCCCGTCTCTA
The DNA here is from genome assembly GCF_037993035.2 of Macaca fascicularis. NCBI lineage: Eukaryota > Metazoa > Chordata > Mammalia > Primates > Cercopithecidae > Macaca > Macaca fascicularis. The sequence continues at coordinate 99,441,854 of NC_088386.1, read as the reverse complement.
CTAAAAAATACAAAAAACTAGCCGGGCGAGGTGGCGGGTGCCTGTAGTCCCAGCTACTCGGGAGGCTGAGGCAGGAGAATGGCGTGAACCCGGGAGGCGGAGCTTGCAGTGAGCTGAGATCCGGCCACTGCACTCCAGCCTGGGCGACAGAGCGAGACTCCGTCTCAAAAAAAAAAAAAAAAAAAAAAAAAAGAAGGGACTCACAGATCTCAACGACAATGGTCCTGTAAATGACCAAGCCAACCCCGGATGCGTTTCTGGAATCTCTGAATACACCGATAGCCTATAAAGGTGGATGCGTACAGCTCCCTGACAGACCTGCCCGAGGCTGCTGTGCCTCCTAGCGCGCTGGGACAGAGGCTGCTGGGCCCGCTTCCTAGGAAAGCCGAGCAGGGGGTGGGGCCGCGCCGGGATTTTCCTCCCCACTCATTCATTCTCTGATTCACTCGTTCCTGGAGGCGGCTCACAGGGACGTGCGAAGGAAAGGCGAGGCACGACCGGAGCCGCGGCTGGGTGCGGCCCGGCGCCTGAAGGGAGGGCGGGCGGGGGGCGCGGGCTGGGGAAGGGCGGCGGGCGCGGCGGCCTGCGCCGGAAGTGAGTGGTTGGCGCGGCCCTACAGTCGGCAGTCCGGCCCTCAACCCCGCCTTCTGCGTCTCGGCTGGACGCGACCACATTCGGCTCTGCTGCCGCGGGGCGCTGCGGCCGCCCCGCCCCCGCTCCTGCTCCCGCCGCCGCCAGCTAGTCAGCCAGTCAGCCAGCCAGCCGGCCAGTCAGTCAGTCAGTCAGTCACGGAGCGCGCGGCGCGGGAGCTGCCGGCACTCGCTGCGTCTCTGGCGAGGGAGCGCTGCGCCTGGGGAGGAGGCGGAGGCAGCGGCTGGAGGAGCGCGAGCGGCGGTTTTCTTGCCCCCGGCCGCGACGGTAGCGGGGGCAGCGGAAGGGCCGACCGGCTGCGGCGGTGAGTGGTTAGCTTCGCCCTCGGGGCCAGGGGAGGGGGCCGGCTGGGCGCGGTGCAGTGAGGCGCTCCTGCCGCTCCCGCCTCCATTTTCCGGGCGCCCGGCCCCGCCATCCGGGTGCGGTGCGGGCGGCCGCAGATGGGGCGGGGTCGCTGCTAGGTTGGGGCACGGGCTGGGGCTGGCTGGACCGCGCCCGGCCGGTGGATGGTGGTCGGTGGGGCCTGGACTGCACCCTGCGCCCCTGGGGACCGCGAGGGAGGGAGACAATGAGATAAGGGGCCGCCTGGGGAGGGTGCGGTTAGACTTTCCCGACCCAGCACCGTGGTTGGTGGCCGGGGACCGCAGGGAGGAAAGGACTCTTCTCCCGACCAGCTGCAGAAACCAGCCACTGGATGTCGGGTTGCTTGGGTGTCGATGCCCCCATCTTTCATAGATGAGTTAAGTGCAGAGATTTTCAAAGGCGGGGCGCCTTCTCTGTCTTATTTCTAATTAAGCAGGCTAAGTAATTGCTTCATTGCTTCTTAACCCCATCTCCTCTTGCCGTGTGTATTATACATTCCCGCCGGAAATCCAAACTGCAATTCTTGGGGGGAGGGGTGGACAGAGGGAGGGGGCAGTGTGATAGTGTTAGTTAGGATGCCTTCGTGTTAAGACAGGTTGAAAGATGTGGTTTTCTTAAGGCAGTGACTTAGGGTGTCCCCACTGTGTGAGCTGGAAACCGCATAAACCTTATTGCTTATAAGCTCGAAGACATGGTTTAATATGAAATAAGAGCCTTGAGGGAGGGTGTAAATGTTACATGTGTCTTGCGTGTTTGCATTTCTTAAATTCTTTGGGAAGATCCGTTGGGGAAATCCGGGAGAATGGAAAAGTTCTTCACTCAGTCTTCCAATAAGGGTTGATGTTGTCTGCAGTATTTCTCAGGGAAATGCGGAGAGCTGCTTCGTTAAGGAACAGTAAAGGTAACGGGTTTGGGATGAGGCGTGATCGGATTATTAAAGGGTCAGTCCATGGGGATATTAAATTCAGCAAACATTTATGGAATACCTACTCTCTGTCAGTTAGGCTGGGGGACACCAGGTGAACAAGCATGGGCTGGTGGAAAGAGCTCTTTGGAGTAGGGGAAACCGTACGCCCTGGAATTGGCTGGCAGTGTGATGTTGGATAAGCTATTGAACTCTGCAGTACGTTCCCTATCAGTAAAATAAGAATAACACCTGTTTACCTCCCCAGATGTATTTCATGCAGATTAAATGAGATAATGTATGCAAAATGCGTAGCACTTTGCCTGGCACAGAGGTGTTTAACAGCACCTTAAATTCCTTTCATCTTCGGGATGGTTTTTTTTTGGGGGTGCGGTGCGGGGGGTTAGTGAATGCAGGCAATTGTAATACAGTGCATTATATAATAAAACGTTGAGGTGTAGAATAGGAGAGCGAAGAAGAGAGATTAATTCTAAATTGAGGAGGAATGCATGGAAGCGTCGGCATTTAAGTGAAACCTTTAAGGATGAGTAGGATTTCAGCAGATTCAGATGGGAAGGAGGAGGACATTTCATATGGTGGTGGTGCTATCCTTTGAGAGCCGAATTGAGTGGGAGGACCTTTGGGGGAGGGGCAAAATAGAGACGCTCAATAGCTTTTAACTCTTGTTGAGTCTGACCTTCAAAGATTGTCTCGGTTATTTTGCTTTTTGTGTGCTGAATTTCCCGGAAACCAGATTCAGCCGTACTCAAGTAAGTATAGAAAGCTCAATTCATGATTTTTTGGATTAGACATTTTGTATAATTCAGATTTCTGTCTCTTCTGTTTGAATTTAATAAAGAATTATTTGTAGATGTTGCCTTGTGGTAAACATTAGCTTTATTTGGTAGAAGCAGCAGCTTATTTTTCAGACTCAGAGGTCTCACTAAGAGAGTATGTGACTGTATGAAAGGAGTGGAGTGGTGGGTACTATTGGGTTTGTTTTCACAATTATTTAGCACCTTATTTTCCGAAGAGGTGTATTTAACCATTGTCTTTGAGGATGATTATGTCTTTTGGTTTTGCTGCCTTTTGGTTCTCACCCCATAAATACTTATTAGATTGGCATCGTAGATAACTGTCAGACTATTCACAGATTCTTGGATACACGTTATAGAATCTCATGGCTTTAGTTGCTTTGGTTTGGAAGTAATTGAATGTCAACATTAGTACTGTTAATCCCAAACACTTAATTTTAGGAGAATTAATATTAGTGAAACAAGATGTGACCTCAGGCAGATAACTTATCTTGGACTCTTAATTCCTTTACCTATAAAATGAGAAGTTTGGATTAGATCACTGCTTCTTAAACTGGTTCTCTGAACTTGAGAATTTCAGAGATTCTGCAGATGTTTGACTTAAATCTCAATAAAAATGTATTTTAAACTTGTAATAATAAAAAGTGACCACTGTATGACATACACTGTTTTAAACACTTTATATGTGTTAATTTATTTAATTCTCACATAACCCTATGAAATAGAATTTATTATTTGAGAAAACAGGCACAGACAATAAGTTGCCCAAAGACTGCAGAGCTATAGTGGCAGAGCTGGATTTGAAACCGGGCAGCCTAATTCTGAAGCTTGTATTCTTAACCGTGTTTTTACACTGCCACTAAAGCAACACACATATATACTCTTTAAAAAAATGTGGTAAAGTATATATAACGTACAATTTACCATTTTAACTATTTTTAAGTGTACTGTTCAGTGGCTTGAGTACATTGTTGTGCCACCATAACCACCATCTCCAGAACTTTTTTATCCCAAACTGAAATTCTTCCCATTAAACAGTAGTTCTAGAAGCTGCAGTGAGCTATGATCATGCACACTGTGTGACAGAGTGAGACCCTGTTCAAAAACAAAACAGTAACTATCCACTTCCCTCCCCCTACCCCCCTAGTAATAACTTTTCTACTTTTGACTCATACAATATTGATTCTTGTGTCTGGCTTATGTTACTTAGCATACTGTCTTCAAGGTCATCCATGTAGGATGTATCAGAATTCCATTTTTCAGACTGATCAATATTCCATTGTATGTATATACCACATTTATGGATATTTGGGTTGTTTCCACCTTTGGTGTACTGTGAATAATGCTGCCTTGAGTATTGGTGTACAACTGTTTGAATCCCTGCTTTCCGTTCTTTTTTCAGTATTTCTATATACCCAGAAATGGGATTGCTAGACTGTTTGCTAATTCTATATTTAATTTTTGAGGAACTGCCATATTGCATTCCACAGCAGCTGCACCATTTTACATTCCCGCTAGCAATGCACAAAGGTTCCAGTTTCTCCGTATCTTGCCAACACATCTTTTCTAGTGTTTTTTCTTTTTATGTTTTTGATAATAGCTATTCTAATGGGCGTGGGGTGGTATTTCATTGTGGTTTTGATTTGAATTTTCGTAATGATTAGTGATGTTGAGCATCTTTTCATATGCTTGTTGTCCATTTGTATATCTGAGGAGAAATGTCTATCCAAGTCCTTGACTCATTTTTAAAGTAGGTTGTTTTTGGTGAGTTGTAGGAGTTCTTTATATACTCTGGATATTAACCCCTTATCAAATACATGATTTGCAAATATTTTCTCCCATTTTATGGGTTGTCTTTTCACTGTCTTGATAGTATCCTTTACTATCAAGTAAAAAAAAAATTTTTTTTTTATACTTTAAGTTCTGATGTACATGTGCACAACTTGCAGGTTTGTTATATGCGTGTGCCATGTTGGTTTGCTGCACCCATAAACTCATCATTTACATTAGGTATTTCTCCTAATGCTATCCCTCCCCCAGCCCCCCACTCCCCAAACACAAAAGTTTTAAATTTTGAGGAAGTCCAAATTATTTTTTCTTCTGTCTGTGCTTTTGGTGTCATGTTCAAGACATTGTAGCCAAATCCAATGTCATGAAGGTTTTCCCTGTTTTCTTTTACAAGTTTTATAGTTTCAGCTCTTATGTTTAGGTCTTTGATCCTTTTGGGGTTAATTTTTGCAAATGTGTTAGGTAAGGGTCCAACTTCATTCTTTTGCATATCCAGTTTTCCCAGCACCACTTGTTGAAAGGACTGTCCTTTCCCCATTGAATGGTTCCGGCACTCATACTCATTCATATATACACGTGTGTATATTTATATGTATGCATATGTGTATATAATTTTTTTTTTTTTTTTGAGATGGAGTCTTGCTCTATCACCCAGGCTGGAGTGCAATGGCACAGTCTCAGCTCACTGCAGCCTCTGCCTCCCAGGCTCAAGTGATTCTCCTGCCTCAGCCTCCTGAGTAGCTGGGATTACAGGCACATGCCACTGTGTCCAGCTCATTTTTGTATTTTTAGTAGAGACAGGGTTTCACCATGTTGCCCAGGCTGATCTTGAACTCCTGACCTCAGGTGATCTACCTACCTCGGCTTCCCAAACTGCTGGGATTACATGCGTGAGCCACTACGCCCAGCCTAAATTTTTTTTAACACATTGAAGACCATAGTGCTACATGGTTATACGTGGTTAATTTTGGGGGTGCGATGGGGCAGACATTCCTAAGAATAAAACTTTTCCTTTTATTGTTTAAAACATTTGAATCAGTGTGTTTGAAGAGTATCCTGAAGACTGCAGATGTGACCGTTAAGAGCTGCAACTGCTTACCTGGGTGAAATCAAAACAAAGCATACAAAAATAATTGGATTGTTTAACCTTAATTTATCTCTTTATTTGAGTTTACAATAAATTAACATAATGTATTTGAACATAAAATAGCAATGCTTTTGCCAGCTTTATATATTTGGGAGGCTGTGTAAAATTTCATCTGAAAGAGTTTTGTTGTGAAATAGTTTTTAAAACCCCAGATTATATGATCTCTAAAGCTTTTTCATATGCTCTTCTTGCTATTATTTTAAGGTACTTTTCACGTTTTAAGGCAGGTGTCTCAAAATGTATCACTTATGACTTATATAAATTGGCTTTTTAAAAAGTATATATGTATTTGCTCTTAATAAAATGCATACTGTTTTTCTGCTCTAAGCAGAGCTAGGCATAATAGAGAAATCTAAGATAGGTATTCTGTTCTCCACAATAGAGAGGATGCCAGTGCCAGTTTAAGTATAAAATACAAGGAATCGGTAGAAGATGACACTGAAGAAGCAGGGACCACAAAGAAACAGAAGGGTCTATGAGTTGAAAATGGGTGAACAGATAAGGTTGAGAAAAGGAGGAACAAAAGTCATCCCTTTAGATGGGAAGAAAAGCAAGATCGGGAAGCCAAGGACTTATCATTATGTTAGACTATTAAAATTTAAGCCCTGTGTGGTGAAGAATGGTGATAGCTAGCAAAAATTGGAGTGTAAACATATTCAGTAGGCCCAGTATTATTGTAGAATCATAAGTCAATTTTGCAGTGGTATTTAAAACTTTGGCCAGGCGCAGTGGCTCATGCCTGTAATCGCAGCACTTTGGGAGGCCGAGGTGGGCAGATTGCCCGAGGCCGGGAGTTCAAGACCAGCCTGACCAACATAGAGTAACCCCATCTCTACTAAAAATACAAGAAATTAAATGGACGTGGTAGCACATGCCTGTAATCCCAGCTACTCGGGAGGCTGAGGCAGGAGAATTGCTTGAACCTGGGAGGTGTAGGTTGCAGTGAGCTGAGATCGTGCCATTGTACTCCAACATAGGCAACAAGAGCAAAACTCTGTCTCAAAACAAAACAAAAAAACTTGGATGCTTTTTTGGAAATTACTTTTAGAAGGATCTTACTGAGTTTGATAAGTGAAGAAAAGTATTAGCTAAGTCAGTAGAGCAGGCCAGGTGAGGCTGAGGTAGGCTGATCGCTTGATCTCAGTTTGGGACCAGCCTGAACATGGCAAAACCCTGTCTCTACAAAATATACAAAAATTAGCCAGGCATGGTGGCGCGTGCCTGTAGTTCCAGTTAACTGGGGAGGCTGAGATTGGGAGGATCACCTGAGACTGGCGGGTCAAGGCTACAGTGACAGAGTGAGACCCTGTCTCAAAAAAAAAAAAAAAAAATCAATACAGCAAAACAACCAATAATATGACTTGAAAATATATTCTTTATATATCCCTTTCCCAAATACAATTTGTTCTAATTTTCCAATAATGTTTACTTTATAAAAAATAATTATTTCTTGACTCATTGGTTTATTTCATATTGTAACAAATGACATTGGAAACCAGTAAAGGAAGTCAGTGATCCTACTTATCTGTGAATAGTGTACTTAATAAACAATAATGGTTCAAAACATTTTTTACCCTAAGTTTTTACAATAAACATAATACAGTTTAAGGCAGCAGCAGTGAATATGATACATTATATTTGAAAAATCTTGGTTATAGTACTCGTTAACACAGAAATTTTCAAATCTGGCTCTTGAATCTGTTTATTATGTTACTGGTTGTTTTTTTTTTTTTTTTTTTTTTTTTGTTGAGACAGAGTCTCGCTTTGTCGCCCAGACTGGAGTGCAGTGGCCGGATCTCAGCTCACTGCAAGCTCCGCCTCCCGGGTTCACGCCATTCTCCTGCCTCAGCCTCCCGAGTAGCTGGGACTACAGGCGCCCGCCACCTCGCCCGGCTAGGTTTTTGTATTTTTTAGTAGAGACGGGATTTCACCGTGTTAGCCAGGATGGTCTCGATCTCCTGACCTTGTGATCCGCCCGTCTCGGCCTCCCAAAGTGCTGGGATTACAGGCTTGAGCCACCGCGCCCGGCCCATGTTACTGGTTTTTAATGCTTGTCTTTTTTTTTTTTTTGAGACGGAGTCTCGCTCTGTCGCCCAGACTGGAGTGCAGTGGCCGGATCTCAGCTCATTGCAAGCTCCGCCTCCCGGGTTTACGCTATTCTCCTGCCTCAGCCTCCCGAGTAGCTGGGACTACAGGCGCCAGCCACCTCGCCCGGCTAGTTTTTTGTGTTTTTTAGTAGAGACGGGGTTTCACCGTGTTAGCCAGGATGGTCTCGATCTCCTGACCTCGTGATCCGCCCGTCTCGGCCTCCCAAAGTGCTGGGATTACAGGCTTGAGCCACCGCGCCCGGCCAATGCTTGTCTTAAGTGACAAGGCAGCTCGTGTAGGAACATATACCCACAAAGAAAAAGTGCCTCTTTGGCTGTACTTTCAATTAGGAGATACCGTTTAATTTCTATCCATCAGTTATGCAGACTGGGCTAGTACAAAGTTTGCTCTCCCTATTTGTCAATCAGTTATTCTTGCAAATCAGTGTGAGGATTTGTATTTATAAATTTTTAATAAATGGATTCAAAATCCACCAAAACTGTGTTTGGAAGGCATTTAAAAAGTTAGAAATAGCTTCTCTGTTCTTAGAGTGTGCACATATGAGTATTTTAAGATGACACACATTGTTTTTTTTAGAATACAGCTATTTTCTTACTAAGTTTTAAAATGTCTCATTTACCTTTAAGATACAGATGCATTAACCATGTTTTTGTTTTTAAAAATTTTGTCTAGGTAGCATACTGCCATAGCACAGCCACTTATTACAGAAATTCAGCAAATTTAGAACTCTACTCTTTTTTATAAAACGTAAATGCTTACCTCATCTTTAAATTGCACAACTTTTTTAATGATTTGCCATGAGACAAACCTATTTAGTATAAAATACGATGGTCACTCCTTAACAACATCAGTAACAACATCCTTTAACACTTAGCTCTTTTCTTGCTTCAGTTTCTCTTTTGTTCTGCTTTGCTTTTGGAGTTAAACCTTACCCTCTCCTCCAACTTTGTTTCATTGAGGTCAAAGCAGCTGCTTCATGAAGGATTATATAATACAGTTTTCTATAAATTTTTTTTTGAGACGGAATTTCACTCTTTTGCCCAGGCTGGAGTGCAGTGGTGCAATCTCGGCTCACCACAACCTTCGCCTCATGGGTTCAAGCAATTCTCCTGCCTCAGCCTCCCGAGTAGCTGGGATTACAGGCATGCGCCAACACGCCTGGCTGATTTTTTTTGTATTTTTAGTAGAGATGGGGTTACTCTATGTTGGTCAGGCTGGTCTCGAACTCCTGACCTCAGGTGATCCGCCCACCTCAGCCTCCCAAAGTGCTGGGATTATAGGCATGAGCCACCACGGCCAGCCCATAAAACGTTTTTATTGAGGAAATCATTTACTGTTGAGAATATGTCTTCTCTGGAATACCAGTCTCTTGTAGAAGCTTATAAAAGGGTAGATCCTTTATTATTGAAAAAGAATCAATATATTAAAGATAGTAACTCCTATCACTCTAGCCTCACAATACCTAGAATTATTTAGTACCAGAATACTTACGTTACTTTATATGACATTTGATTGACAGGTGGCCACAGTGAAGACGCCAGTATCTGTATGTTAGGGATAAATACGTATTACACATAAAATACATGTGTGTATTAAGATAAGGATTAAATAAAAATAGAACTTCTAATAAGATGTTCTTATACCCCAGTGAATCACTCTTACATCCTGGGGTATAATTACCTCCATTTTGGAAACCACTATACAGTCTTATGAAATGTTAGGCCAGGCATTGTGGCTCACGCCTGTAAACCCAGCACTTTGGGATCCTGAGGTGGGCGGATCACCTGAGGTCAGGAGTTCTAGACCAGCCTGACCAATGTGGCAAAACCCTGTCTGTACTAAAAACACAAAAATTAGCTGGGCATGGTGGCAGGCATCTGTAATCCCAGCTACTTGGGAGGCTGGGCAGGAGAGTCGCTTGAACCTGGCAGGGAGAGGCTGCAGGAGCTGAGATCACACCATTGCACTCCAGCCTGGGTGGCAGAGCGAGACTCTTGTCTCCAAAAAAAAGAAAAAAAGAAACACTGTTAATAATGAGCCTTTCATATTAAATTCCACTTCATAGTGTATAGTATTCTTTTTTTTGTTTTTTTTTTTTTGAGACGGAGTTTTGCTCCTGTCTCACTGCACTCGGCTCACTGCAACCTCTACCTTCCAGGTTCAAGCGATTCTCCTGCCTCAGCCTCCCAAGTAGCTGGGATTACCGGTGCCCACCACCACACCTGGCTAATTTTTGTATTTTTAGTAGAAATGGGGTTTTACCACGTTGGCCAGGCTGGGCTTGAACTCCTGACCTCAGGTGATCTGCCTGCCTTGGCCTCCCTAAGTGCTGGGATTTCAGGCATGAGCCACCTTGCCTGGCCAGTGTACAGTATTCTTATACGAAGTCATCTTAAAGCACTTGGGACAAAACATTCTGGTTCTAATACTAATTGGAAAGTAATGTTCGTGGAAGAAAGTAGATAATTTCAGCAAAGTGAAATCATTCCATATTATATCAGAAATCATAATATCTATCACTTTGTACCCCATAAATGTATACACCTATAATTTATCAACATATACAGTAAGAAAACATTTTTTTAAAAAAAGTTAGCAAATTGAGTCTTTAATAAAATTTATTCTTCAACACAGTTGAAATTATAGGCTTATTTCAGAAGCCTAAATTTGAATTTTGCATTATGCTTTTAGGAATTATTCAAGGTGAATTTAAAAGTACCCTTAATTAAAAATAAAAAATTAAGTATTTAACTTAGTAATTGAGTAGTGTTTTATAGACTTATAATTTTTTCATGTCCGTAGTATTTTTTTTCTGAACACCTCTAGCAAGGTATACAACATTTTCCATCACCGTGCTCTTTATCTTTTCCTTCTCTCTGTTTTCTTTGCCTATCCCCAAAGCAACTGCAGTCATAGTTGCTGCAGCACAGGTAAGTTTTGCCTGTTTTATAACTTTGTATTAATTAAATCATAACTATGTATGCTTTTGTCTCCAGCTTCTTGCACTCAGCATGTATTTTGCTTTTTTTTTTCTCGGTTGCCCTGGGTAGAGCACAGTGGCCCAATCTCGGCTCACTGCAACCTCTGCCTGTCAGGTTCCAGCAATTCTCCCACCTCAGCCTCCTAAGTAGCTGGGATTACAGGTGTGTGTCACCACGCCCGGCTTATTTTTATTTTTTAATTTTTTGTATTTGTAGTAGAGATGGGATTTTACCATGTTGGCCAGGCTGTCGGCATGTTTTTAGATTCTTCCATATTGTTGCTTATATCAGTAGTTCCTTTTTAGTGGTAATATTCAATTGTATGAATATGTTAATATGGACAGGCGTGGTGGCTCACGCATGTAATCCCAGCACTTTAGGAGGCCAAGGGGATGGATTGCTTGAGGTCAGCAGTTCAAGACCAGCCTGACCAACATGGTGAAACCCTGTCTCTGCTAAAACTACAAAAATTACTCAAGTGCGGTGGTGGGCGCCTGTAATCCCAGCTACTCTGGAAACTGACACAGGAGAATTCCTTGAACCAGGAGGTGGAGGTTGCAGTGAGCTGAGATTGTGCACTGCACTCCAGCCTGGGCGACAGAGTAAGACTCCATCTCAAAAAAAAAAAAAAAGAATATGTTAATATACCAGATATCCATTTTCATGTTGTTGGGCAACTGGGCTGCTTCTAGTTTGGGACTATTCTGAAGAAAATGGCTATGAACATTTTTGCACAAGTCTTTTTATGAACAGATGTTTCATTTATCTTAGGTAAAGGACTGGGATTGCTAGGCCATTTAGATAGATGTTCCTCCTTTTAAAAACTTTGTATTGAAGAACAATATATAATCAGAAAATTGCATATATCAGAAGTGACTTCTAACTCTAATTCTGCTATAAAGTGTTTTAGGTTGCTTGTTTCTTTAAAAATTTTTTTAATTGCTTTACTGAGGTATAATTTCTATATAATAAACTGCACATATTAAAGTGTACAATTTCGTAAGTTTTCATACACTCATGAAACCATCACTATAATCAAAACTGAACATTTCCATCATCTCCCAAAGTTTCCTCATATCTCGTTGTAATTTGTTCCCCTCTACCCCTGTCTTATGGCAATCTGTCACTATGGATTAGTTTGCATTTTCTAGAATTTTATGTGAAAGGAATCATACAGTGTCTTGTTCCCTTCCCCTCCTAACCCACCCAAGTCTGGCTTGTTTTCATGCAGAATAATAATTTTTAGATTCTTCCATCTTGTTGCTTTTTTTATTGCTGAAGTATTCCATTATGCACATATGCCACATTTTGTTTTTCCAGACGCCTTTGATAGACATTTAGGCTGTTTCCATTTGTGGACAGGTTTTCATTTCTTGAGGATAAATACCTATGAGGACATGTTGGGTTATAGGGTAGGTATATTTTTAACTTTAATTTTAAAAATGGTCAGATTTTTCCAAAGTTGTATCATTTTATATCCAACAGCATTATATGACACTTGTAATTGCTGTGTATCCTAAGACTTGGTATTGTCAGTCTTCCTCATTCTGGCCATTGTAATGGGAATGTAATGATACAATTGTAGCTTTAATTCGTCTTTCTCTGATTATTATCGATGTTGAGCAACTTAATGTTCTTAGTCATTTGGGAAGTGACAGCAAGTCTTAGCCCATTTAAAAAATAAGATTGTATATCTTTAAAATTTAGTTTAACAATTATTTATTCTAGATACAAGTTCTTTATTGGATATATTTGCAAATATTTTCTCTTAGTCTGTAGCTTAGCTTGTCTTTTTTTTTTTTTTTTTTTTTGAGACGGAGTCTCGCTCTGTTGCCCATGCTGGAATGCAGTGGCGTGATCTCGGCTCACTGCAACTTCCGCCTCCTGGGTTCAAGTGATTCTTCTGCCCCAGCCTCCCGAGTAGCTGGGACTACAGGTGCATGCCACCACACCCAGCTAACTTTTTGTACTTTTAGTAGAGATGGGGTTTCACCATGTTAGCCAGGATGGTCTCGGTCTCCTGACCTCGTGATCCACCTGCCTCCGCCTCCCAAAGTGCTGGGATTACAGGCGTGAGCCACTGCTCCTGGCCGTCTATTTTTTTAATAGTGTTTTTCAAAGATCAGAAGTTTTTATATTGGGCTTCAAAATTACCGAATTTTCCTTTTATGCTCAGTGTTGTCTCTGCCCTAATGAATTTTTGCCTACACCAAAGTTCAGAAAGTATATTCCCATATTTTCTCCTTGGAGTTTATAATTTTAGTTTTTACATTTCAGTCTATAATCCATTTTGAATTAATTTTTGTTTATGAGTGATATTGAGGCCTCTTCCCCATTTATATCTAGTTGTGCCAGTGTCATTTGTTAAAAAACACTTTCCTCATTGCCTGCTTCACTTGTGACATCCCTACTGAAAATTGTTTGACATTTTGTGTGTGGGTCTATTCCTGGACTTTCCATTCTGTTACATTGATGTGATTCTCTATCCTTTTTGCTAGTACTACATTGTCTTGATTATTTAGCTGGATAGTGAGTCTTGAAATCAGGTAAAATAAGTTCCTTCCCTACTCTTAAGGCTCTTTTCTTTTCTTTTCTTTTCTTTTTTGAGACAGAGTCTTGCTCTGTTGCCTAGGCTAGCGTGCCGTGGCACAATCTCGGCTCACTGCAACCTCCGCCTTCCAGGTTCAAGTGATTCTCCCGCCTCAGCCTCCCTAGTAGCTGGGATTACAGGTGCCCACCACCGTGCTCTGCTAATTTTTTTATTTTTAGTAGAGATGGGGTTTCATGATGTTGGCCAGGCTGGTCTCGAACTCCTGACCTCAGGTGATCTGCCCACCTCAGCCTTCCAAAATGCCTAGATTACAGGTGTGAGCCACTGCACCCAACCCTTTTCAAGGTTCTTTTGACTATGCTAGGTCATTTGCTTTTTTCCATATAAATTTTAGAATAATCTTGTCAGTTTCTGTAAAAAATGCCCACTGGGACATTGGTTGTAATTACACTGAATACCGAGTTCATTTTGGGGGAGAACAGGCATTAATATTGCATCTTCTAATCTATTAAGATGGCATATCTGTCCATTTAGGTCTTACACAGCAATGTTTATATTTTTCAGTTGCCTTACAATATATTACATAAACACTGCATGCTGTCCTATTTCATTTCCTACAGCCAAATCATTATTTACACATGGCTTTATTTTTATGATATAAATCGAGATTTGGTATGGAGATTTTTCTATATGATAACATTATTTAATACATAAAGGGGCCATCTACTCTGATGTGACAATGCTAGAAATACAGGAGACCAAAACAGATATCTTTTGTTATATAAAAGTAGAAGTTTAACGCTATATAGTTTATTGGCGCAATTCTTTTGGCTTGTATTGTTTTGGATATTAATATTTAAAAAGGCCAATCTTTAAAGATAGTCTGATACTTTTAGAATCGGAAGTAAAGTAGAATCTTGTCAGGTGAATTAGTGCATAAGTTTTTACCCAATGATGATTTTGAATTTGCATTTTATAGTTTCCTTTTTTCTTTCTTTCACTATTAATATTAATGGAAATATGCAACACAGAGAAATGTATAGAGAAGAAAATAAGACTTAATCCTACTATCCAGAAATGACTACAGTTAAAATTTTTGGTATATTCTCCTCATGTGTGTGTATACATTTTATAGTTCATTGTTGCATGCACAATTTAGTTCTTTTATTTAAATGTGTATCATTAACTTAGAACATCTGCTTTATAATAATATAATGGGTGGGTGTTCTCTTTATGCTTCCATGTTGTTTAAAGTTACTGTACAATAAGCATATGTTACAGTTTATTTAGAATATTTTTTAAAAACAAAATTTGTTTTTAATTTTGAAACATTTTAAACCAAAGTATAAAACATGATAGACATCTACATATTCACCACCAGTAGTAGCCAGTTGTTACACTTTGCTCCAAATAATTTCCTTTAAAGAGGTGTAATATATACAAGGAAAATCTTCCTCCAGGTAATCTGTGGTGTTCCCACCATGTTTTAATCCAGTTAATACATACATACATATCCATAAAATTTTACTTAATATTCTGTGCTTTCAAATTTTATGTAAACTATATATTTATATTTTTCAAAAATCTGCATTTTTGGCTGGGTGCAGTGGCTCACGCCCGTAATCCCAGCACTTTGAGAGGCCAAGGTGGGCAGATCACCTGAGGTCAGGAGTTGAAGACCAGCCTGGCCAACATGGTGAAACCCCGTCTGTACTAAAAATACAAAAATTAGCTGGGCATGGACGCATACCTGTAATTCCAGCTACGCGGGAGGCTGAGGCAGGAGAATCACTTGAACCCTGGAGGCAGAGGTTACAGTGAGCCAAGATTGTGTCACTGTACTCCAGGCTGGGCACGGAGCAAGACTCCGTCTCAAAAACAACAACAAAACCAAAAACCTGTATATTTTACTCATCATATGATTGACATGATTTATACTGGTTCATAGATCCAGTTCATTCTTTTTGTCAGAATGAGCCAATTTTTCCATTACCCTTTTGGGGGACAGTTAGATAGTTAGGATGCCCCAGTGAACGTTATTTTACATTTCTCCTGGTGCTCCACTTGGACACTTAGAAGTGGTATTGCTGGTTCATAAGATATGTGATTTTCTAATGGCTCTCCAAAGTGATGAGGAATATATGTCCTTCCAGAATGTTCCTATTGTTCCACATCCTCACCAACCCCTGGTTTTATCACACTATTTTTGCCAACTTTATGAGTCTGATGGGGTTTTTTTTTTTTTTTTTTTAACATTCTTTAGTATGTTTCTAGAAGTATACTTATTAGAAATAAGGAGTTCTATAGTTTTTTTGTTTTTTTTTTCTTTTTGAGACAGAGTTTCGCTCTTGTTGCCCAGGCTGGAGTGCAGTGGCACGATCTCGGCTCACTGCAATCTCCACCTGTTGGGGTTCAGGTGATTCTCCTGCCTTAGCCTCCCGAGTAGCTGGCACTACAGGCAAGTACCACCATGCCCAGCTAATTTTGTATTTTTAGTACAGATGGGGTTTCACCATGTTGGCCAAGCTGGTTTCGATCTCCTGACCTCGGGTGATCTACCTGCCTCGACCTCCCAAAGGGCTGGGATTACAGACGTGAGCCACCATGCCTGGTGTGGTTTTTTTGTTTTTTGTTTTTTGTTTTTTTTGAGACAGGGGCTCGCTGTGTCACCCATGCTGGAGTACAGTAGTATGATCACAGCTCACTGCAGCTTCAATTTCCCAGGCTCCAATGATCCTCCCACCTCAGCCTCTCAAGTTGCTAGGACCACAGGTGGGTGCCATCATGCCTGGGTAATTTTTTTTTTTTCTTTTGGTATAGTGTTCCACCCTGTTTCTCAGGCTGGGCTCAAACTCCTGAACTCAAGCGATCCACCCACCTCAGCCTCCCAAAGTGCTAGGATTACAAGTGTGAGCCACTGTGCCTGGCCTCTGTGTTATATTTTTTAATCCGTGGAAACAGTATTATTTCAAGTGTCACTAAGAAATTCCAATCGCAAAGCTCTAAAAAGAATTTTGAATAAAAGTACTATTTATGTTTATTCACTCACTGTGAGGTAAAAGTGCTATCTCTAAAGAAAAATGTTAGCTGTTGTGGCTGTATAAGTGTTTGATACTGGAGAATTGCCTGAAATGCATTAGCTCCCATGTTGTGACATCTGTGTAGATAACTTAGGTGATTATTTGTCCGACAGGACCCATGGCTGCTTTTACTTCCTGTTGTTTTTTTGGTTGGGGAACATATTTAATTTTTAATAATTGTGGATACTCGAGTAAAAATATCGTTGTGGTTGGGTTTTTATTTTATTTATTTCCTTTTATTATGTTATTGCATTAGCTGTTATTTCCAGTATGATATTGAAAAAGAATGGTCAGAGTGGACATCCTTATCTTGTTCCTGATCTTAGTGGGAAAGCTTCAAGTTTCTAACCATTAAGTGTTATGTTAATTGTGGGGTGTTTTTGTAGATATTTTTTATCAAGTTGAGGAAGTTCCCCTTTATTTCTAGCCTACTGAGAATTTATGAATGAGTACTGGATTTTGTCAAATGCTTTTTCTACATCTATTGATACAATCATGTGATTAAAAAAATGTTTTTTAGCCTGTTGATTTAATGGATTGTATTAATTGATTTTCAGATGTTAAACTAACCTTGCATACTTGATAAATCTCACTTGGTCATGGTGTGTAATTATTTTTATACATTGTTGGGTTCAATTTGTTAATATTTTTTGAGGCTTTTTGCATCTATGTTCATGAGAGATAATGGTTTATAGTTTTCTTCTGCTATACTATCTTTTTCTGGTTTTGGTATTAGGATAATGCTGGCTTATGAGTTATGATGTATTCCCTCTGCTTCTGTCTTTGAGAAGAGATTGTAGAGAATTAGTATAATTTCTTCCCTAAATGTTTGGTAGAATTCACAATGAACGTCTGGGCCTTGTGCTTTCTGTTTTGGAATTATTAATTATTGATGGAGTTTCTTTTTTTCCTTTTTTTTTTTTTTGCGACGGAGTCTTGCTCTGTTGCCCAGGCTGGAGTGCAGTGGCCAGATCTCAGCTCACTGCAAGCTCTGCCTCCTGAGTTTACGCCATTCTCCTGCCTCAGCCTCCCGAGTAGCTGGGACTATAGACGCCCGCCACCTCGCCCAGCTAGTTTTTTGTATTTTTTAGTAGAGACGGGGTTTCACCATGTTAGCCGGGATGGTCTCGATCTCCTGACCTCGTGATCCGCCTGTCTCAGCCTCCCAAAGTGCTGGGATTACAGGCTTGAGCCACTGCGCCCGGCCCTTGATGGAGTTTCTTTACAGGCCTATTCAGATTGTCTGTTCTTGTTTGAATTTTGACAAATTGTGTCTTACAAGGAATTGGTTCATCTCATCTGAGTTATCAAATTTATAGGCATGGAGTTTATTCATAGTATCCTTTTTTTTCTTTCTTTAAAGAGACAGGATTTTGTTCTGTTCCCCATGCTAGAGTGCAGTGGTGGGATCATAGCTCACTGTAACCTTGAACTGGGCTCAAATGATCCTCCTACCTTAGCTTCCCAAGTAACTAAGACTACAGGCACATGCTATCATGCTCAGCTAATTTTTTTTTTTTTTTTTTTTTTTTTTTTTTTGAGACGGAGTCTCGCTCTGTTGCCCAGGCTGGAGTGCAGTGGCCGGATCTCAGCTCACTGCAAGCTCCGCCTCCCGGGTTCACGCCATTCTCCTGCCTCAGCCTCCCGAGTAGCTGGGACTACAGGCGCCCACCACCTCGCCCGGCTATTTTTTTGTATTTTTTTTTTTTTAGTAGAGACGGGGTTTCACCGTGTTAGCCAGGATGGTCTCGATCTCCTGACCTCGTGATCCACCCGTCTCGGCCTCCCAAAGTGCTGGGATTACAGGCTTGAGCCACCGCGCCCGGCCTTTTTTTTTTTTTTTTTTGAGATGGAGTCTCTCTGTATCGCCCAGGCTGGAGTGCAGTGGCCGGATCTCAGCTCACTGCAAGCTCCGCCTCCCGGGTTCCTGCCATTCTTCTGCCTCAGCCTCCCGAGTAGCTGGGACTACAGGCGCCTCTCACCTCGCCCGGCTAGTTTTTTGTATTTTTTAGTAGAGACGGGGTTTCACCATGTTAGCCAGGATGGTCTTGATCTCCTGACCTCGTGATCTGCCCGTCTCGGCCTCCCAAAGTGCTGGGATTACAGACTTGAGCCACCGTGCCCTGCCTCAGCTAATTTTTAAATTTTTTTGTGGAGAAGGGGTCCTGCTATGTTACTCAGGCTGGTCTTGAACTCCTGGCCTCAAGCAATCGTCCTGCTTGGCCTCTCAAAGCACTAGGATTGTAGTTGTGAGCCACCACACCTGGCCTATAGTAGTTTTTTGTTGTTGTTGTTGTTGTTGTTGTTGTTTTTGAGATGGTGTCTCACTCTGTTGCCCAGTATGGAGTGCAGTGGTGCAATCTTGGCTCACTGCAACCTCCACCTCCTAGATTCAAGCAATTCTCATGCCTCAGCCTCCCAAATAGCTGGGATTGCAGGTGCGCACCACCACACCTGGCTAATTTTTGTATTTTTTTAGTAGAGATGGGGTTTCACCAGGTTGGCCAGGCTGGTCTCAAACTCCTGACCTCAAGTGGTCTGCCTACCTTGTCCTCTCAAAGTGTTGGGACTACAAGTGTGCACCACTGTGCCTGGCCTTATAGTATTCTTTTATTTTCCTTTTAATGTCTGTAAGATCTGTAGTGATGTCCCCTCTTTCATTTCTGATATTGGTAATTTGTGTTCTTTTTCTTTTCTTAGTTAAGCTACCTAGAAGCTTATCAATTTTATTGATTTTTTTTAAATTAAATTTTATTTTTTTAAGAACCAGCTTTGGTTTTTATTTTTCTCCTTGATTTCCCATCTTTGGTTTCATTGATTTCTGCTCAGATTCTTAATTCTTCTGCTTATTTAGGATTTAATTCACTCTTGTTGTTCTAGATTTCTAAGGTGGAAACTTAGATTGTTGATTTTAGGTCCTCTTTTCTAATGCAGACATTCTATGCTATAAATTTCCCTCTAAGCATTGCTTTTGTTGCATCCCACAAACTTGGTAAATTGTGTTTTCATTTTCATTTTGTTTAAAGTATTTTTAAAATTTCTTTTGAGATTTCTTCTTTGACCCAGGTGTTATTTAAGAGGGTGTTGTGTAATCTCATGTATTTTGATATTTTTTTCCAATTATGTTTGTTACTGATTTCTAGTTTAGTTACATTGTTCTCTGAGAGCAGACATTATATATTGTTTCTGTTCTTTCACATTTGTTAATGGTGTGTTTTATGGTCCAGAATGTGATCTGTCTTGGAGTATGTTCAGTGTGAGCTTGAGAATGATACGTGTTCTGTTCTTGGATGAATTAGTTCGTAGATGTCAGTTATATCCAGGTGATTGATGGTGTTGTTGAGTTCAGCTACATCTTTACTGATTTTTTTGGCTGCTGAATCTGCCCATTTCTGACAGAGGGTTATTCAAGTCTCCAGCTAAATAGTGGATTCATTTCTTTCTTTGCAGTCTTTTTTTTTTTTTTTTTTTTTGCCTCGCAGTGTTTGATGCTCTGTTATTAGGCACATATGCATTCAGGATGTAATGTCATCTTGGAGACTTGACCCTTTTCATTATGTGATATCCTCCTTTATCCCTAATAATTTTTCTTGCTTTAAAGTCCACTGTGTCTGAAATTAAGTTAGCTCCTCTTGCTTTCTTTTGATTAGTGTTAGGATGGCATATTTTTCTCTCTTGGTTTACTTTTCATCTATATGTGTCTATATTAAAGTGGGTTTCTTGCAGACAACTGAGTTGGGTCTTCTCTTTTGATCTACTTTGACAAAAATTTTTTCTTTCTTTTTTTCTTTTTTTTTTTTCCAGAGACAGAGTATCTCACTCTGTCGCCCAGGCTGGAGTGCAGTGGCACAATCTCGGCTCCCTGCAAGCTCCGCCTCCTGGGTTCACGCCATTCTCCTGCCTCAGCCTCCCGAGAAGCTGGGACTACAGGTGCCTGCCACCATGCCCGGCTAATTTTTTTTTGTATGTTTAGTAGAGACAGGTTTCACCATGTTAGCCAGGATGGTCTTGATCTCCTAACCTCGTGATCTGCCTGCCTTGGCCTCCCAAAGTGCTGGGATTACAGGTGTGAGCCATCATGCCCGGCCAACAAAAATCTCTTTTAATCGATGCATTTAGACTGTTGATGTTCACAGTGATTATTAATATAATTGGATTAATATCTGCCATATTTATTACCATTTGCTATTTCTTGCCCTTGTTTTTTGATTCCATTTTGTATTTACTCTTTTTCTGCCTTTTAACTGAGCATTTTATATGATTCAATTTTCTCTCCTTTCTTAGTGTATCAGTTGTATTTCTCTTACTTTTTTTGTAGCGGTCACCCAAGACTTTGCAATTTACATTTACAACTAATTGAAATCCACTTTCAGATAATACTGTACTGCTTCATGGGCATAATGTGAGAACCTTATAACAAAATATGAATTCCTCCCTCCCCCGTCTCTTGAACCATTGCTGTAATTCACTTATATGTAAGCATACATAAGCATATATACATATTATCTATACATAAGCTTACCTAATCACATATATCGTTGCCATTGTTATTTTGAACAAACTATTATCTTCAGATCAATTAAGAAGAGTAGAAGTTATACCTTCCCTGATTTCTACTTTGATGCTCTTCCTTTATGCCAGTTTGAGTGTCTTAACTATATCATTTTCCTTCTTTCTAATGTACTTCTTTTAATATTTATTGCAAGCACTTCTACTGGCAACAAATTCCTTCAGTTATTGTTTGTCTGAGAAAGTATTTCTCCTTCACTTTTGAAGGGTGATTTTGCCAGGTACAGAATTCTAGATTGGTTGGTTTCTCTCAACACTTTGAATGTTTCACTCCACTGTCTTGCTTGCGTGGTTTCTGAGAAGTTGGATATAATTTATATGTTTGTTCCTCTGTAGGTTAAGTTAATGGAACTACTCACTGTTTGAGTTGAGATTTCAACTCAAGTGGTCTAATAACCAGACAGCCCCAGTTCTTAACAGAATGAAGTTCATTTTCTTTAACTAGCAATGCATACCAAACAGTGATAAAATAAAAGACACCAGCTTAGCCCTTCTGCCAATTTAGCCATCTGTGGAATGATACAGTCATTCCACCAGAATGTCATTTGAGCATTTTATGGATATGAAGCCATTCATGTGAACATTTTAGCTATGATCAAAAACAGGGCACTAAACTTGACACTGCCTGACCATTATTAGTTCTAGCCAATGTGGCAAGATTAGAATCGCTGATATTTTGAAAACCCCCTTCTCTTTTTACACAGCATGCCGTCAGACAGAACTTGCAGTGGTATGCACTGTTAATGGTTTCTTTATTGTAGATTAGTTAAATTACAGATTTTAAAAGTTTTGCTTAAATTTTATTGAGAGGTTAATACAAAAGATAATTATAAGTAGCCTATAAAATATTTTTAATATATTATCTGAGACTGTGAACGTTAGTTTCCTCATTATCATAGGATGGAGATGATACCATCTACTTTCCTACTTTGCAAAACTGGAGTATTGTACCCTTAGGTCCCCTCAAAGTGTATGTACACATGCACACAGGGTTGGGGATTGAGAGGGAGAGATTGGGAATGCAAAACCACATAATTAATATGGCAGCATTATTCTGAAGCTTTAGTTTTACTTAGTTTTAAACACTTTTTCTATTCTTATTGGTATTATATGAGGCAGAATTTGGAATTGATGTGGATTTTTAAGATTGTTAAATGAAAAACAAATTTGGCCAGGCGCAGTGGCTCACGCCTGTAAGCCCAGCACTTTGGGAGGCCAAGCCGGGCGGATCACGAGGTCAGGAGATTGAGACCATCCTGGCTAACACAGTGAAACCTCGTCTCTACTAAAAATACAAAAAATTAGCCGGACATGGTGGCAGGCGCCTATATTTCCAGCTACTTGGGAGGCTGAGACAGGAGAATGGCGTGAACCCGGGAAGGGGATCTTGCAGTGAGCCGAGATCCCGCCACTGCACTCCAGCCTGGGCGACAGAGCGAGACTCCATCTCAAAAAAAAAAAAAAACCCACAAATTTTAGATTCGCAACATGCTGCCCACCCTAGGGGGATATTGCTCATTGTCTCACTGGTAGCCACCCTCTAAGCTTCCTGGAATCCATATTTTGTTGTACACTAAGTTGTATTTTATTCTCTCTCATAACCATGGCCATGTTAACTATTCAAACAAATGAATACATCGAGAGAAAAAAAAAAAACCCTTAAAGTGTTAAATTAGAAGCCAAAGCACCTCAGACAATTTCTAAACTCCTGAGACTTCATTTGAACTAGGGCAGAGCAGAGATAGCTGTGGCTGGCTTTGGACTGTGAAGGTGGGAAAGCTGGCTCCCTAAACTGCTCCCTCCCCTTAAGTAGTGTGAGTAAAGAGTAGCTGGCAGCAGATACCTTACTTTGGAATTAAGATTGGAGAGAGGGCCAGGTGTGGTGGCGCATGCCTGCAATCCCAGCACTTTGGGAGGCCGAGGCAGGTGATCACTTGAGGCCAGGAGTTTGAGACCAGTGTGACCAACATGTTGAAACCCTGTCTGTATTAAAAATACAAAAATTAGCTGGATGTGGTGGCGCGCCTGTAATCCCAGCTACTCTGGAGGCTCAGGCAGGAGAATCACTTGAACCTGGGAGGTGGAGGCTGCACTGAGCTGAGATCACCCCATTGCAGTCCAGCCTGGGTGACAGAGGGAGACTCTATGTTTGTTTGTTTGTTTTTTGAGACTGAGTCTCGCTCTTTCTCCTGGGCTGCAGTGCAGTGGTGTGATCTCAGCTCACTGCAACCTCTGCCTCCCAGGCTCAAGCGATTCTCCTGCCTCAGCCTCCCGAGTAGCTGGGATTATAGACACCCGCCACCACGCCCGGCTAATTTTTGTATTTTTAGTAGAGACAGGGTTTCACAATGTTGGCCAGCTGGACTCGAACTCCTGACCTCAAGTGATCTGCCCTAGTCTCCCAAAGTGCTGGGATTACAGGTGTCAGCCATCGCACCTGGCCTTTTTTCTTTTCTTTTTTTTTTTTTTTGAAATAGAGTCTTGGGCGGGGCATGATGTGGTGGACTGTAGTCCCAGCTACTCAGGAGGCTGAGGCAGGAGAATGGCGTGAACCCGGGAGGTGGAGCTTGCAGTGAGCCGAGATCATGCCCCACTGCATTTCAGCGTGGGTGACAGAGCGACACTCCGTCTCAAAAAAAACAGAAAAAAAGATTGGAGAGAAAAGACTGATAAATAGGAAGAAATTGAGAGTAAAGTCAGTAATTAAATAGTAGAAATTCAGACAAAAATAGAATGGGTTGGAGGAGTGGAGGAAATCTTTGGTATCAACTAGTTCATCTTTTCCCACCCCCCATTTTTCTGCAGATTAAGAAAATGAGGGCTAAGGATTTAAATGATTTAACACAAAGTTCTAGCTAGTTAGTGGCAGAATTAGGACAAGAATTTCAAGTCTCCTGACTCCTTGTTTAGTCCTAGATAATAACTAGGGAGATCTGGCAAACTGTTTATTAAACTAACCTTTTCAGTTGTATAAGATAATGAAAGTCTGTTTTTACTCATTCAAACTTAGGACATAAACATGAAAGTTTTACCTATTTGAGATTTCTTATAAACCAGAATTTGTGTTAAAATGTTAAGGGATGGCCGGGCGCAGTGGCTCACGCCTGTAATCCCAGCACTTTGGGAGACTGAGGTGGGCAGATCACAACGTCAGGAGATCGAGACCATCCTGGCTAATACAGTGAACCCAGTCTCTACAAAAAATTAGCTGGGCGTGGTGGCATGCGCCTGTAATCCCAGCTACTCAGGAGGCTGAGGCAGGAGAATCGCTTGAAGCTGGGAGGCGGAGGTGGCAGTGAGCTGAGATCAGTACTCCAGCCTGGACGACAGAGCAAGACTCCGTCTCAAAAAAAAGAAAAAAGAAAAAGTTAAGGTATATTTAGCATGTGTTGTTTAAATACCCAACAAACTCATTCCAAAAATTTCAGTAACTTTTTTAGTACTGTTCTTGTCACCCAAGGCAATTTTTTACTGTTAAATTCTATCTCCATTTGTGTCTCATTAATGTCAGGAATAATGATCCATCTCTGGTTGGATTTCTTACTCCTGGTGGAACAAAATGTTAAGGCATACAAACATGGAGGGAGAATTTCTGTTTGTTTTTTGTTTTTTGGGTTTTCTTTTTTTTTTTTTTTTTGAGACAGTCTCACTCTGTCGCCCAGGCTGGAGTGCAGTAGCACACTCTTGACTCACTGCAATCTCTCCCTCCCAGGTTCAGGCAGTTCTCCTGCCTCAGCCTCCCGAGTAGGTGGGACCACAGGTGTGCACCACCCCACCGGGCTAATTTTTATATTTTTAGTAGAGATGGGGTTTCGTCATGTTGACCAGGCTGGGCTCGAACTTCCAATCTCAAGTGGTCCGCCTGCCTGGGCCTCCCAAAATGTTGGGATTATAGGTGTGAGCCACCACCCCGGCCCATATTCTGTTTAATTCTTTTTTGTTTTTTTTTGAGATGGAGTCTCACTCTGTCACCAGGCTGGAGTGCATTGGCCCGATCTTGGCTCACTGCAACCTCTGCCTACCGGGTTCAAGCGAATATCCTGCCTCAGCCTCCCAAGTAACTGGGACTATAGGTGCATGCCACCACACCCAGCTAATTTTTTTTGTATTTTCAGTAGAGACAGAGTTTTACCATACTGGCCAGGGTGGTCTCAATCTCTTGACCTTGTGATCCTCCCACCTCTGCCTCCCAAAGTGCTAGGATTACAGGCCTGAACCACTGTGCCCAGCCAATTCTTAAAGTCTCTTTTAGCCACTGTGTGGATTTTGGTTTTTCATATGTAGGAATTGGGAGTAGCTTTTTTAAGGGATAGCGAAAGAGAGCTCGTGGGTTAAAGTGGGGAAACAGCAAAGACATGGAAAATGGAAATGTAAAGAAGGTAGAGAATTTTGGAATGAAACCCTGGAAGGGAAGAGAAAGGGAGATGGAAGTTGAGAGGACAGACATTTTGACAAATGTACTGATAATTATACTTTGAATAGATTCCTTGTTAGAACTAGTTTCAGTTGGGTTTCTGTCAGGTGCAAGAACCCCTTTACTAATAGTCATTTGTTAATTTTTACCACAGAGTCATTAACACAGCTATTGAATCAAATCATATGCCTTGAAATAGTCTTGTAGAGATATTATTAAAATATTCTACTGAAGCTAAAGTGCATTGCAAAATTTTCTGTTTTTTCCTAACCATTCCTCTATCTATAGGAAATTAATTTTGGAATGTGTTGGTTTCTTTTGATTAATATTTCTTTAAACTAGAACCAGATAAATTGGCCACTTTTTTTTTTTTTTAAAGAAATGTACCTTTAGCTTTGAGTTATCTTAAATTAGAAATATTTGGCAGAAAAAAAGTCGAAATTTGCATCAAGAAAGAATATATTTCTGTAGTAGTTGCTCTGGGGTGAAAAGTGAGAACAGTATGGTCTCTCTCTTTCCACAGCTTGCAATCTAGTTGGGTGTGGAGGGAGATAAGGCAAGTGCACAAATAACCACCACATAATACAAAGCTGATTAGCTCTAAATGCCATAGAGAGGTACAAAGTTCATGGGCTTCTCAGAGGAAGTGGTATCTAACTCTTCTCTTGTTTAACTAGCACAGCACTTTTAGTTTTTTTTTAATTGAGATACAATACATAATATTTACTCTTTTTTTAAATTTATTTTTTAATACAGACAGAGTCTCGCTATGTTGCCCAGGCTGGTTTTGAACTCCTGGGCTCAAGCAATCCCGCTGCCTCACCCTCCCAAACATTTACACTTTTAAAGTGTACACTCAGTGAGTTTTATTACATTCACAAGGTCTTTCAACCTTCACCACTATCTAAATCCAGAATAAACTTAAAAAAAAAAAAAACCTAGTGTTTTTAGCTGAGGTGTGCAGTCACAGTTCTCAGACCTCACCACTCCCTGTTGGTTTATATCTAACATACCACCAGTATGTATATTGGCTGCCTGACCCCTGCAGGCATTTGAGTTTGCATCCCAGGCGCGAGAGTTTTTCTAGTTTCAGTGACCCTGGAAGAAAATGTCTTAATTGCCTGGGGATGCCACCCTGAAGAATACTCTGCTGTCCTGCAGAGCATCCTTTTTCCCATTTCTATTATCTTAATCCTCTGGCTTCTTTACGAATGGTCCCTACCTCTACTACAGCTTTTGGTAAGGGGTTACTTTCTATTACCCTCAAGAGGACTCCCCCCCACCCCTCACCCCCACAAGATGGAGTCTTGCTCTGTTGCCCAGGCTGGAATGCAGTGGCACGATCTCGACTCACTGCAACCTCCGCCTCCCGGGTTCAAGCAATTCTTCTGTCTCAGGCTCCCCAGTAGCTGGGACTACAGGCATGTGCCACCATGCCTGGCTAATTTTTGTATTTTTAGTAGAGATAGGGTTTCATGATGTTGGCCAGGCTGGTCTCGAACTCCTGACCTCAGGTGATCCACCCATCTCAGCCTCCCACAGTGCTAGGATTACAGGCATGAGCCACCGCGCCCGGCTAAGGACTTCTTTAGTATAAAATCGAAACTCTTTTTCTCAGTTTACAAATCCTTGCATGATCTGTCTCTTGCCAAATCTGTACCCTCTCTACCTGAAGTGCTCTTCTCTCTGATCTTTGCATGTCTGATTCTTTCTTGTCATTAGTACATTAATATCTCAGCTGAAATATCACAACTCAGGCTTTCTCTGTTGATAAAAGCTAAAGCAGCTCCCTGGTCATGCTCCACACCCTAGTTTAATTATCCCCACACTTGTCACTGTCTTTTTTGTTGTTTTATATTTCTCTCCTATTACTAGAATGTAAGTTCAATGTCAGCAGGTCCCTCACTGTAATATTTATAGTTGTATCCTGAACAACTAGAACAGTGAGTGTTTGGCATGTGGTATGTACTTACACCATATCTGGTAAACAAACGTTAAGGGAAAACGCTTGCTCTGAGCAGTGCCTTCTGCTGTTTTGGTTCATCTGCGTGTGTGATTCTACCTGTTTTTGTCTTCCAGAAATTTGCCAGAATCTCTGGTCTGTTAATGCCTTTGCCATCTCCTGTTTCCATGTCCTTACAAGTTTATTCGTTTTTGAAATTGTTTATTGTCATTTTAATGGTATCTTGGGGAGGCGGAAATGCTTTCTGTGACTTTTTTTTGACAGGTTGAAATGTTGCAGTCAGGTTGAAAATTAAAAAGTCAAATTGAGAAAGCATGGCTTATATTTGGAGAATATGGTTGAAAATTTACATCAAGGCCGGGTCAGAGAGAATCTAAAGTCATTTGATGCAAAGTTTATACTTAATTCAGAATGTCATGAAGAACTGTTTTGGGTGTTTGAGCAAACTCACAACGTGAAAAGAGTCTTTAAGAAAGATTAGTCTGACAGTGATGTATTAAAGAAGAGAGGTCAGTTAGGAAGTTGCTAGAATAATCTGAGGATAATATAACATAGATCTGAACCAAGATAGTGGTCATAGATAGGAAAAGAAGGCACGGAATTGGAAAAATAGTTAAACCTCCTGGCACCAACACTGATGAATTGCTCTGTGATAATTAGTTTAGCAGTGTGACTTTTATTTTGATGGTTTGCTTGATTGTATGTTTCCTCCAGCCCCTTTGCTATCTCTCATCTCCCACCCTCTTTCCCGGGGCAACCTCTGTTCTGATTTCTATCACTGTGGCTCAGTTTTGCCTGTCCTAAAACTTTATTTATTTATTTATTTTATTTATTTCCAGTCAGAGTCTCACTCTGTCACCCAGGCTGGAGTGCAGTGGCACGACCTCAGCTCACTGTAACCTCCGCCTCCCAGGTTCAAGCGATTTTCCTGCCTCAGCCTCCTGAGCAGCTAGGATTACAGGCAGGCGCTGACAGTATTAAATGTGTCTTCTATCAGTAATGAGTGGTAAAATGTGTTTCCTAGGAATTTTACATTTATGAGATAGAAACAGCAGACATCTTGAAGCTTTTTTGATTGTATTAGGCCATTCTCATATTACTATAAAGAAATACCTGAGACTGGATAAATTATAAAGAAAAGAGGTTTAATTGGCTCATGGTTCTGCAGGCTATACAGGAAGCATGATGCTGGCATCTGATTGGCTTCTGGGGAGGCCTCAGGAAGCTTATACAATCAGGGTAGAAGGTGAAGGTGGAACAAGGCAGGTGTCATGGCCAGAGCAGGAGCAAGAGTAGGGGGGAGGTGCCACACACTTTTAAATGACCACATCTCACAAGAACTCACTATTGGGAGGACAGCACCAAGAGGATGGTATTAAACCATTCATGAGAAACCATCTGCATGATTCAATCACCTCCCACCAGGCCCCACCTCCAACATTAGGGATTACTATTTGATATGAGATTTGCAGGGACACACATCCAAACTGTATCAGTGGGGGATATTTGATCAACTCTAGTAGTACCTACTATCTGGATGTTGGGAAGAGGTCAGGAGATATGTTAACGAATAATGCAAAATGGAAGTGTTTTACTGTTCTACTCCTTTTGTTCTGACAGTAACAAAAGTAACAGTTTTAATAATGAGAACATCTTTAAAAAGACCCATCTTGAAGTCCGTATTTAGTGTAAGCATTTCAATTTAAGTAAATACTAGCTTTGGATTTGGAACGGAATTCTGATTTTTTTCTGACCTACTTGTAATGTTAAAGAACTTTTTAAAAAATTACTTATTTTTTTAGGGCCGGATGTGGTGGCTCACACCTGTAATCCAGGCACTTTGGGAGGCCAAAGTGCTTGGATCCGTTGAGGCCAGGGGTTTGAGACCAACATGGCAAAACCCTGTCTCTACTAAAAATACAAAAATCAGTCAGGTGTGGTGGCACACACCTGTAATCCCAGCTACTCAGGAGGCTGAGGCACAAGAATCACTTGAACCTGGGAGGCAGAGGTTGCAGTGAGCCGAGATTGTGCCACTGCACTCCAGCCTGAGTGACAGAGTGAGACTCTTTTATCTTTAAAAAAAAAAAAAATTGTGTTTTTGAATCTAAAGGTTAGAAGTGAATTTTTTTGCATCTGTGAAGGGATGTCTGATGAGTAAATATTTTTCTTAAATGCTAAATTTTTATAAATAAGCTAAAAAGGTTAACTGAGTAAGCAAGACAAATATACTTTAGGAAAGGGAACATATGCATTCATAATAAAAACCATATTTTGGAGAAATACACAATTATTTTTCAATGTCCTTAGACTAAATGTATTAATTTTGTAAAAGTGTTTTATACCTTATCTTTTTCTCCTTTTCCTTAAATTTATTTCTGAAATTCAGATCATCTGTTTGTTACAGCACTTTTCCTAATTATAGTTTTCTGAGGGTAAAAACTGTTTTTTCTTTTTTTTTTTGTTTTGAGATGGAGTCTCGCTCTGTTGCCCAGGCTGGAGTGCAGTGGCGCGATCTTGGCTCACTGCAAGCTCCGCTTCCCGGGTTCACGCCATTCTCCTGCCTCAGCCTCCCGAGTAGCTGGGACTACAGGCGCCTGCCACCACGCCTGGCTAATTTTTGTATTTTTAGTAGAGACGGGGTGTCACCTTGTTAGCCAGGATGGTCTCGATCGCCTGACCTCGTGATCCGTCCGCCTGGGCCTTCCCAAAGTGCTGGGATTACAGGCGTGAGCCATCACGCCCGGCCAAAGACTGTTTTTTCTTTTTATCTCTCCTCCTTCATCTCTCTCTCTCTTAATTTATTTTGATACACTGTTGACACTTGAACAACACAGGTTTGAACTGTGTGGGTCTGCTTATATGCAGATTTTTTTTTCAACCAAACGTGGATCGTTGTGATGTGAAACGTATATGGAGGGTTTACTGGACTTGAGTGTGCACGATTTGGGTATAGGTGGAGGTCCTGGAACCAGTCCCCCTGGTGTCAAGGGACAACCGTAATTTCAAACGTACAGAAAAGTTGTAAGAAAAATATAAACAACCTCCAGGCCAGGCGTGGTGGCTCATGCCTGTAATTCCAGCACTTTGGGAGGCTGAGGTGGGCGGATCACCTGAGGTTGGGAGTTCGAGACCAGTCTGACCAGCATGGAGAAACCCTGTCTCTACTAAAAATACAAAATTAGCCAGGCGTGGTGGTGCATGCCTGTGAACCCCAGTGTATATTTCTTTTTTTTTTTTTTTTTGAGACGGAGTCTCGCTCTGTCCCCCAGGCTGGAGTGCAGTGGCGCTGTCTCAACTCACTGCAAGCTCTGCCTCCGGGGTTCATGCCATTCTCCTGCCTCCGCCTCCCGAGTATCTGGGACTACAGGCGCCTGCCACCATGCCCGGCTAATTTTTATTTTTATTTTTTTTTTAGTAGAGACGGAGTTTCACCATGTTAGCCAGGATGGTCTAGATCTCCTGACCTCGTGATCCGCCTGCTTCAGCCTCCTAAAATGCTGGGATTACAGGCGTGAGCCACGGCGCCCGGCCCCAGTGTATATTTCTTAAGATCAAAGATGTTCTCTTATGTCACTGCAGTACTGTTATCAAAATCTGGAAATGTAACATTGATTCAATACTGTGATATAATCCACAGTCATATTTTGTGGACTGTTCCAACATTGTCCTTATGGCTATGTTTGGATATTTTCCCTGGGTCTAAGATCCAGTCCAGGTTCAAGCATTGTATTTAGTTGTCATGTCTCTTTAAGTTCCATTGAATATGGAACATTTCCTTAGCTTTTCTTTGTTTCTTGGCCATCACATTATTGAAAAGTGTTGGCCAATTATTTTGTCAAATGTCTCTTATGATTTGATTCAGTTACTGCATTTTTTGCAGGAATACTACAGAATGATGTTGTACCCTTCCCAATGCATTATAACTGGAACCCTCTGATACTGGTTTGACTCTGTAGTGATGATATTTTGGTCACTTGGTTAAGGTTGTCTTGACAGTAATTTGTGGGGAGATATTTTGAGAATATATGTCATCAAATTTTCACTATTAGTTTTAGCCTCTATTTCTGATTCTTGCCTTGATTTTTTTTAAACTTAATTATAACAGTGATTGCAAAATGGTAATTTTTTTTTTTTTTTTGGTCATTTCATCTACATTAATTAGTTGGCATTCTATAGTAAAGAAGAGCTTTCTTCCTTACCGTGTATATTTTATTTAATTCAATATGGATTTTATGGCCAGGCGCGGTGGCGCATGCCTATAATCCCAGCACTTTGGGAGGCTGAGGTGGACTTAGCACCCGAGGTCAGGGGTTCAAGACCAGCCTAGTCAACATGGTGAAACCCTGTCTCTACTAAAAATTAAAAAAATTAGCCGGGTGTGGTGGCAGGCGCCTATAATCCCAGTTGCTTGGGAGTCTGGGGCAGGAGAATCGCTTGAACCTGGGAGGTGGAGGTTGCAATGAGTTGAGATTGTGCCATTGTACTCCAGCCTGGGTAACCAAGAATGGATGTTCATCTCAAAGAATAAATACATGGATTTTGTTCAGTGGATTATAATTTGTTTCTATCATAATTTATTTCAATATTTATGTTTTCACAGATTAGGCCCCTGCTCTGGGCCTTCAGGCTGGTTCCTGTGTCCATTTGACATGTGCCTATCATTAATTGAGGACTTTTCCTTATGAGATGATGTTCTAGAGGCTCATCTTGTTTTTTTTTTTTTCCCTGCCCAGCCCTGGAATTACTACTCCAGGTATCTGTTACTTTTTGTGTAGAGTATATACAGTATTTTGAAACCAAAAACTGGGAACTAAGTGTGCCAGTTAATTACTACTGGGGTGTCATTGCCACCAGGCTTTTTCAATGGACATACCTACAAACACATATACACCCTAGGCTGGGCCCAGGGTCCCTGTGCTGTGTGCAGCCTAGGGACTTGGTGCCCTGTGTCCCAGCCACTCCAGCCGTGGCTGAAAGGGGCCAACATAGAGCTCAGGCTGTGGCTTCAGAGGATGGAAGCCCCAAGCCTTGGCAGCTTCCATGTAGTTTTGAGCCTATGGGTGCACAGAAGTCAAGAATTGAGGTTTGGAAACTTCCGCCTACATTTCAGAAGATGTATAGAAATGCCTGGATGCCGGCCGGGCGCGGTGGCTCAAGCCTGTAATCCCAGCACTTTGGGAGGCCGAGATGGGCGGATCACAAGGTCAGGAGATCGAGACCATCCTGGCTAACACGGTGAAACCCCGTCTCTACTAAAAAATACAAAAAACTAGCCGGGCGACGTGGCGGGCGCCTGTAGTCCCAGCTACTCGGGAGGCTGAGGCAGGAGAATAGCGTAAACCCAGGAGGCGGAGCTTGCAGTGAGCTGAGATCCGGTCGCTGCACTCCAGCCTGGGTGGCAGAGCGAGACTCCGTCTCAAAAAAAAAAATTAAAAAAATAAAAAATAAAATAAATAAATAAGAAATGCCTGGATACCTAGGCAAAAGTTTGCTGCAGGGGCGGAACTCTCATGGAGAACCTCTGCTGGGGCAGTACAGAAGGGAAATGTGGAGTTGGAGCCCCCACACAGAGTCCCTACTGGGGGCCCTGCCTAGTGGAGCTGTGAGAAGAGGGCTGTCATCCTCCAGACCCCAGAGTGGTAGATCTACAGACAGGTTACACTGCGCACCTGGAAAAGCCTTAGACACTCAATGCCAGCCCGTGAAAGCAGCCAGGAGGGAGGCTGTACCCTGCAAAGCCACAGGGATGGAGCTGCCCAAGACCATGGGAAACGCACCCTTTGCATCAGCATGACCAGCATGTGAGATCTGGAGACAGAGAAGATCATTTTGGAGCTTTAAAATTTGACTGCCCCACTGGATTTTGGACTTTCATGGGCCCTGTAACCCCTTTGTTTTGGCCAAGTTCTCCCATGTGGAATGGCTGTATTTATCCAATACCTGTACCCCCATTGTATCTAGGAAGTAACTAGCTTGCTTTTGATTTTACAGCCTCATAGGCAGAAGGGACTTGCCTTGTCTCAGATGGGACTTCGGACTGTGGACTTTTGGGTTAATGCTGAAATTAGTTAAGACTTTGGGGGACTGTTGGGAAGGCACGATTGGTTTTGAAATGTGAGGACATGAGATTTGGAGGGGCTAGGGCAGAATGATATGGTTTGGCTGTGTCCCCACCCAAATCTCGAATTGTATCCCCCAGAATTCCTGTGTGTTGTGGGAAGGGCCCAGGGGAGGTAATTGAATCATGGGGGCTGGTCCTTCTTGTGCTAATCTTCTGATAGTGAATAAGTTCATGAGATCTGATGGGTTTATCACAGGTTTCCACTTTTACTTCTTCCACATTGTCTCTTGCCATGGCCATGATTCTGAGGCCTCCCCAGCCATGTGGAACTGTAAGTCCAGTTAAACCTCTTTTTCTTCCCAGTCTCCGGTATGTCTTTATCAGCAGCATGAAAACAGACTAATACAGATAGGGAGTTCCTATTTGGGGTTGAACAGATTAAGAATATCCCATATTATGAAAATCTAATGTAAATAAAGGAATGCTTATGCTTATTCTCATTAAAATATGGTTCATATTTAATGTTTTTTGTTTGTTTGTTTTTGAGACAGAGTCTCGCTCAGTCGCCCAGGCTGGAGTGCAATGGCCGGATCTCGGCTCACTGCAACCTCCGCCTCCCAGATTCAAACGATTCTCCTGCCTCAGCCTCCCGCGTAACTGGGATTACAGGCGCCCGCCAGCCACTATGTCCAGCTAATTTTTGTATTTTTAGTAAAGACAGGGTTTCACCATGTTAGGCTGGTCTCAAACTCCTGACCTAAGGTGATCCGCCTGCCTCGGCCTCCCAAAGTGCTGGGATTACAGGCGTGAGCCACTGTGCCCAGCCTGGTTCATCATTCTGTAAAAGGAATTCTTTTACAGAATTAATTTTTTAGCCTAGGAATTCTTTCATCTAGGCTGGAGTGCAGTGGCGTGATCTCGGCTCACTGCAAGCTCTGCTTCTGAGGTTCATGCCGTTCTCCTGCCTCAGCCTCCTGAGTAGCTGGGACTATAGGCAGCCGCCACCATGCCGGGCTAATTTTTTGCATTTTTAGTAGAGACGAGGTTTCATCGTGTTAGCCAGGATGATCTCCATCTCCTGACCTTGTGATCCGCCCACCTCGGCCTCCCAAAGTGCTGGGATTACAGGCATGAGCTACCGTGCCTGGCCAGGAATTCTTTTTCTAAGGGGTTCGTTTAAGTGCCTGATAAATACAACATAAACAAAATTGCCTTTGAATTTGATTAATAGCTCTTAGGCATTACAATCTCTACCAACTGTTAAAATAGTTCTAGTTTGTTTTTATGCTTCATTATATGATCTTAAATTACTTCACAGTTAATGTAGATGATAATGAAGTGGATGTGTTAGTTATATCCTGGGTTGTCAGAAATGAAGGCTTAACTCAAAGAGATGGCATAAGTGTGTAAATCATCTTCCTCAGTGCTTCTCTGTCATCTGGGTATAGAAGAATTTACCATGACTGGCCCAAGAATAGCATACCTTTCTATTAGGAAGGTTTGCTTCCATGTGGCAATTTTACAAAACTGAGTTCCAGGTGTCAGCTCACTCTTGAGAACCAGGCCATCCATGCAAGTTCCCTGGTAGCTAGTTAACTCACGGTTGCTTCTATGAAGCCTCTGAAGAGCATAGCACAATTACTTCCTTCTTAGTCCCTTTCAACAGGTAGGAGACCGTAACTTCATTTAAATTTGCTTCATGCACTGGTCTACAAAAGGAACTTTGTTGCTAGAGAATTTGTTAAGATATCTTGCATCTGTCGTCCCAGCTACTCAGGGAGGCTGAGGCAGGAGGACTGCTTGAGCCCAGAAGGTCAAGGCTGCAGTAAGCCCTGTTCTCTCTCCTGCAGTTAGTATTAATGATCTTTTAAGTTATGGAATTTGTTTTTTGTTTTTTGGGTTTTTTTTCTGCATAATGCTTAGCTTGATGCTGTGTACGCAGAGTATTGTCGAAGGTTTGGATCCTAAGTAGAACCTTTCTGTAGGCCCTTTCTGTTGAGGGTCACTAATCTACAGAGGAAACTTCAGTGATGGATATATAAAAAGCAACTTCTGCCTTTTTTTTTTTTTTTTAAACTCATCTACCTTATAAATTGAGAGCAAAAGCTATAAAATTATCCTTATTTTTAAAAGAGATTAGGTCTCGCCATGTGGCCCAGGCTGGTCTCAAACTCCTGGGCTCAAGCAGTCTGCCCGCCTTGACCTTCCAGAGTGCTAGGATTACAGGCGTGAGCCACCATGCCTGGCCATGCAAATTCATTTTTAAAACTTCCCAGACTGTTTATTAAATTCCCAGTTTCCATTTGGCAATTTATAAATAATAGCACTTCATTCACAGCAGAACTAAAGGTCCTGTTTTAAAATAAGTGTAGTTGTAGGTCATGACAGAAAGAAACCAAACATACCAGGTACTGCCCCATCTGATAAGTGATTAATCCCCTACAGTTATCTTTCCATTTTACATTATGAGTTGTCCTACTTCTTTCCTTTTCCTTCTCTGCTCTTCCTCCTTTTGATGAGTCCTCTTCCTCTTTTTGTGCCTTACTAAATTTAACATTTTTTTTTCTTATTGTTTCTCTGGTTTGATTTAGATTTCCTTCCTCTTGCTTTTATTTTGCAACAGTTGTAACTTGCACAGTTGGGGGTACTCCTTGAACATGGAAGTCTTCGTCTCCCTCCTGCCCCTTTCTCTAGTGCATGTTTTTCTTTAGAATTATTTTTTCAGGTTAGAACAGCATAGGAGGTGTTCCTAAAACCATTTTTGTGAGAAAGTTACTGAAACATAACAGGAAATAAAGAACTAAAATTTATTTGTAAGTGAATAACTGTGAGAGGAAGCATGAGACTATGGTAATGGAAGAGGAGTAATTGGGGTGTGTTAATGATGGATCCTCATGGTACCTAATTTCCTTATGGTTTTAAGGAGTACTCATTCTAGTACTCATTTAAGGAGTCCACATTTACCTTTAACAAAATTTTACACAAAATGGCATTACTTATTGTCTTGTAAGAGCTCCCAGTAATTATTAAACAACATAGTTGTTTATACTTTGTTAAACTTAAGTGGGTATAAGCAATACCCTGGGTAACTTGTTGAAAATACCCCATCCTCTTCACATCAGTAGATCTTGAGTGGGCCATTTAAAAACTGACTTTAAAAGATGCACCCCAGGTAATTTTGATGCAGGTCATCAACAAACCACAATTGGAATAACATTGCCCTACGGGATACAAAGTCCAAAGTTTTTGGTATGGCTTAGGATTTTGCCCCTTCTTCCTCTCTAGCCTCATTTTCCATGAGTCTACACCACCCATCCTATGCTTCAGAAATGCTAAGTCACTTGAGTTCTAACATGTTGTTCTCACGTCTCTATACCCTTGTATGGTTTCGCCATGTTGGCCAGACTGGTCTTGAACTCCTGGCCTCAGGTGATCTGCCTGCCTCAGCCTCCCGAAGTGCTGGGATTACAGGCGTGCAAAAACTCTTATACACAGTTATGTTCTCTGATAAAATGCCATTTCTGCCCCTGACCCTTTAACTTCTATGCTTAAGAATCCAGTTGTTGGCAGGGTGCAGTGACTCACATCTGTAATCCCAGCACTTTGGGAGGCCGAGGCCAGAGGATTGCCTGAGCTTAGGAGTTCAAGATCAGGCCAAGGCAACCTGGCGAAATCCCATCTCTACAAAAAAGTACAAAGGATTAGCCAGGTGTGGTTGTGCATGCCTGTAGTCCCAGCTGCTTGGGGGGCTGAGGACAGGAGAATTGCCTGAGCCTGGGAGGTCCAGGCTTCAGTGAGATGTGTTAGTGCCACTATACTCCAGCCTGGGTGACCCCATCATTTGAAAAAAAAAAAAAAATGAGAATCCAGTTGCTTCGGGCAAAAAAAATAGGCTTGGCTTTCAAGGTCCCACTGTAGTTCTCTTTGAGTCAATCTCATGACATTCTCACAAATACACACCTTGTCTTTTGCCCTTTATAATTGCCCTATATGTAATGTATTTAACCAAATTTTAAAGCCCTAATCTAAGCTCAACCTTCTTGATAATCACTGTTTTGTTTTACAATGAGGATATTGAATAGTAAACCAAAATATCTCCTGAGAGGAAGGTTACTAGGGAAAATAGGCTTGAATAAATAACTTCATGGAAAATTTAGCAGGAATAATATTGTTTCATACTAAAGAATACTGAAATAGATAGCTTCATTATGCGTAGTGGAGCTTACTATATACAGGTTTTAACCTGTAATAATTGGGCACAATTATTTACTGTTATTGGTAAAATGAAAACAACCAGTGTATAAGAAGGAGTAGATCATTCTTCAGTTATTCTGTTTTGCATGAATAAACTACATATAAATGAGTTTAAAAATATTAGTTAAATCATTGTTAGCTGTATTCTGTGATTTTTCTGTAATAAATATGGTTTCAAAATAATAGATTAAACCAAGCCTTCTTATCAGCTGAGTCTTAACCTTTCCTCATAGTTTTCATAGTTGGATGATTGCTAGACATCACTACTCTATCTTCAAAACAGAATCCACCTCTTCCCCCAACTTGCTTCTCACTAGTCTTAGTCGATGTTATCACTGCAACTTACTAAAACCAGAAATCTAGGCATTATCCTTGATTACTCTTTTCTTTGCCCCCCTCCCCCCATTTAGTTTTTCATTAAGTTCTTTTGACTTTACTGCAGAAAAATATCCTGAGTTTGGCACATTACTTCATTTCATCTCAGGGAGAGACAATATTATACAATAGTTAAGAACCTGGGTAGTAGTGGTAACTGTCTTCAGTTTGAATTCTGGCTCTGCAGCCATGACAAACTATGTACCTTCTCAGTTTCATCAGTAAATGGCTTAATAGTACCTACTTTATAGGGTTATTATAAGGGTTAAATGAATTAATACATGTACTACACTTGGAATAATGCCTTATCCATATTTATTCAATAAGTATTAGCTATCATCATCATCATCGTCTGTATCTCCGTTGTTCATCTCTATCAACTTAGTTGAGGTCTTTATCATTTCTCAACAGGGCCATTGCAGTAGTCATCTTGGTCTCGTCTAGTTCTTTCCATCCTTACGGTCTTTTCACCAAAAGCAATTTGAGTGATCTTTTTAAAAAGCATTAATGCCATTATACCAAGACCCTGCATATATATAAAGAAGGGACTTAGAATAAAACCCTAACAGTTTACTAAGCTTACTAGGTCATAGATGCTCTATTCCCTGTCTGCCTCTCGACTTCAGATTCTACTACTCTTTTACTAGGTCTCTGGGCTCCAACCATAGTAAAGTCTTTCCTTGCATTGAATACACATGGCTTATTCCTACCTTAGTCTTTGGTTGTTTTCTCTGCTTATTCTTCCCTAGATTTCTATAGCTGACTCTCTTTCATTCTTCATGCCAATAGATGAAGGATTCACTAGGAAAGGGACTTTATCTCACTTGTTTCACTGCTTTATTCTTGGTTCCTAGAATAGGGCCTGGCCTGTGGTAACTACTCAGTAAATATTTGTTGAATGAATAAAAGTTGTGGGGTTTTTTTGTGTCGTTTTCTGTTTTGTTTTAGCATACCCTTCTCAAGCTCATGTATGAACATGGTGGCTGCTAAAAGCACCTCTTTGGAAGGGAGTTTGTCCTTTATTATATTGATTTTTTTGTGTGTAGATTTTGGCCATGCTAGCTCTTTAGAGAACTTTCAAAAAATGTGCATCATATTTAACTATATGTGTGTGTTTGTATGTTAGGTATTCATTTGGCAGATATTTAATGACACCTGCTATAAGCCAGGCACCATTCCAAGTATTGTAGATACAGAAGGCAACCAAAGTCCTTGCTCTCCTCTGGAGCATTCCTTCTAGTGGAAGAAGAGAGATGGTGGGACAGATGGTGATCGGTGCTGTGAAGAAAAATAAAACCAAATGAGACTGGAAGTGTCAAGGAAGGTGGACTCTTTTGGTAGAATGGTCATTTAAGCAGACTTAAATGAGTGAGCCATGCTGCTATCTGGAGGAGAGAGTTCCAGTCAAAGGATCTGGCATTGAAAATGCTGGATGTTTGGAGCAAGTCTTTGTTCCAAGGATCAGCAAGCAGTACAGTGTTGCTGGAAGTGGGAGGAGGGAAAGGGGAGGGTGGTAAGAGAGGTCCCTGAAGGTTAGGATTGGACAGGCCATTGTCAGTCTGTGAATGACTTTGGATTTTATTCTGTCTTCAGTACATCTGTGCTTTGGGGAGTAAACTTTATTTGTAGTAGGGTACATTTACTCTTTCAGGACATAGTTTCCCTTATGTATAATGGAGCACGGAATTTAAGTGAAACCTCAGTATATTCCCCCCAAAGTACCTAATACTATAATCATAGAATAATTTAATAGGATTTGTTATAGTATGCATTATAGTTTCCTTGGGTCTATTTGGATACCATTAAGGAAGAGCATTATGTTAGAAGCTATCTATTTTTAAATTCACTTTTTTTTTTTTTTTGATAAGTTTTTTTCTTTCATTTTTCTTCCCTTTGATTGGAAGGACAGTTGACTGTTAGATTATTTTCTGATGTCATTGTTTCTAGTAGGGGCATTATGTTTGGAAAATTCAGGTTTAGACTTGTGATTCATTTGGCGATATATAGCAATTATAATACAAACGATTTTTAGAATGGGTAGGGTGTGGATCAAGGAATTGGCAAGCAGGAATGCATTTCCCTACTAGATTTGCTGACCTAAGATGATGCCGAGCCTATAAGCAAATGTCTGAGGGCACCTTATTTGATGTGTATGGTTAATGGAAATTATGCTGTATTGGGGAATTGGAGAATAAGATTCATCAACGTCAGCATTTAGAGAATGGAGAGTGTGTTTTAGATTGTGAATTCTTTAAGAAATGTTACAGGACCTAAGTCCTTTTTGGAAAGTCTCCGAGTAAGTTACTTAAGTTTTTTTTTCTTTGAGATGGGGGTTTCATTCATTGCTCAGGCTGGAGAGCAATGGCACGATCTTGGCTCACTGCAACCTCTGCCTCCTGGGTTTAAGCAATTCTCCTGCCTCGGCCTCCCAGGTTGCTGGTCTTACAGGCGCCCACCACCATGCCTGGCTAATTTTTCTAGAGACAGGGTTTTACCTTCTTGGCCATGCTAGTCTCGAACTCCTGACCTCAGGTGATCCATCCTCCCTGGCCTCCCAAAGTGCTGGGATTACAGGCGTGAGCCACTGCACCCAGCCAGTTTTTTGTTTTGTTTTGTTTTGTTTTTGTTTTTTTTGTTTTGTTTTTTAACTAGTCCACATAGGGACAAATTGAAAATAGGACAGAATTGGCAAAAGTAACATAAGTGGTTAATGTTCAATAGATACTTCAACTTTCTGTTAATTTTATGTTTCTCTGTCATTGCTGTCGTTGTTCTCTAGTGATATTTTCCTTAAGTCTGCAGTAGTAGTCTAGATAAAAACAAAACTATAAATGAAAAATTTTAAAGGGATTTTTAAAACTCAAATAGCTTGTTTGAATAGTAGGAAAAAACTCAGTTTCAAACACACTAGCTTTGGATGCAGAGTCTGTACAGTCATGTGTCATTTAATGATGAAGATACTTTCTGAGAAATGCTTCATTAAGCAATTTCATTGTTGTGCCAGCATAATAAATCGTACTTACACAAACCTAGGTGGTATAGTCTACTCCACACCTAGGCTATAGAGTATAGCCTATTACTCCTAGGTTACAACCTTTCAGCATGTTACTGTACTGAGCACTATAGACAATTGCAATACAATGGTGTCTAAACTTAGAAAAGGTACAGTAAAAATACTTATGGGACCACCATTGTATAAATAGTCTGTCATTGATCTAAACATCATTATGAGCACATGACTGTGGTTCTCTTTGGCTCCATTGTAATTTAAATTATTTCTTTATTTTGAACTATTTTATATTTATCTTATAATGTTGTTTTCCTGTTGTTTTATTTTTCCCAGTATGGCATTTTCTTATGGGCAGTTACAGTCTGTTCTCAGAAGTCCAGGATTTAAACCTTTTTTAAAATCATTTTTAAAAATTTGAACTCTTGGTTTAAATGATATCTAATATGGAAGCCCTATCTGTAAGATGCCTGAAATTGGAGGTGTTGTTTGAAACACTGGACCTGGAGTGCTGTCCTCTAAGCCCTTCTCCAAGAATGGAGCTTGCCACCCTTTCTGATTAGCTTTCCTCATTTATAAAATGGGAATGATATAATACCTACCTATCACAATGGTTCATGGAGGGCTATGACTAATGTTCTCTCCCTGTTCTCTTTGATTGTAACTTCCTCTTAGTGTGTGTCATGTTCATACATCACAGATTTTCCTGATGATGAGTCATCTAAATATTCTATCATGTGACCAAATTTTTACTATGGAGAATATAGTCACCATAAACCCAGTGCCTTGCGTATTATTGCCTAAAATACTCATTAAAGTTACTAAAGCTGCTATCTCTGCCAATAGTGACATAATGGTATCTGTTGGACAACAGTGCTGCAGGCCCAGGTTGTTTTAAATGTACTTAAGAAATATAAAATGTAACTAAGAATAAGTATCACTATCTCAAAACAGAATTCCTCCTAAGATATTTTCTGGGTTATTCCAGTGTGTTTAGTTTCAAAGATTAGGGAGTAAAAGCAAGTATGTTCCAGATTATGTTACTTATTAACCCTCTTTATGAAAACTGGCTATTACTGCTCCTTGGTGTTCTCAAACTAGCAACTATTTGAGTAATTAAGTCATCTGGTCAGATGAGGTTTTTCTTTTCTTTTTTTTTTTGGAGACAGAGTCTCGCTCTGTCGCCCAGGCTGGAGTGCACTGGCGTGATCTCAGCTCACTGCGAGCTCGGCCTCCCGGGTTCACCCCATTCTCCTGCCTCAGCCTCCCAAGTAGCTGGGACTACAGGCACCTGCCACCACACCTGGCTAATTTTTTTGTATTTTTAGTAGAGACAGGGTTTCACCGTGTTAGCCAAGATGGTCTCGATCCCCTGACCTCGTGATCCGCCCGCCTCAGCCTCCCAAAGTGCTGGGATTACAGGCGTGGGCTGCTGCACCTGGCCGAGGTTTTTCTTTTCACTAACATTTTATGTTTTTCATCGGTAGATGGCTTAATGAACTCTGATACCAAGTTTCTATTGAGATTGACCTATCAATTATGTAGTAATGAATAAAATCTTACAAATAATAGTTACAAATTATAAAAACCAAATCTTTTTAAGAATCAGATTTATGAATTGGGAAATTGGTAGATCTATTTTTCACTTGCCAGGGTAGAATGACCTGGTTTATATATGATTTCAGTGATAAAAGATTAAGAAATGAAAATTATCAGTTTCTATTAGAGATATATTTATTAGAGATATTGGTTAGCTGTTGTTCTTCCCAGTATTAGGAAAATTAGAAAATTATTTCCCTTAAGTAATTAAAGGAGATATGATCTGATTTTCAGCATCTGAAAACTACGTTCAGTTTAATTTTGCAACATTATTTGACCCTTTCTGCAAAAGTTTGTATAGTGAAATAAGACTGAAAATTTAACTTCATGATACCTTGTCAGATAATTAGATTCTTTATGTTGTCTTCTAATCTTTAAGGATCCCAGATATAATTTTGTGGATTGCTTCTTTGACGATATCAGTCCGTGTGTGCTGCTGCAATAAAATTCCCGAGACTGGGTAATATGTAAAGAACAGAAATTAATTTTCTTATTGTTCTGGAGGCTGGGAAGTACAAGATTAAAGCACTGACATTTGGTGTCTGGTGAGGGCTTGTTGCTGGCTTCCTCCACAGGGAGGCACAAGATGTGCTCTCGCATAGCGGAGAGTAGAAGAACAAGGTAACCCAGTGCTTCATGAAATCTCTTTTATAAAATCCTTAATACCTTTAATAAAGAAGGAGCCTTTATGGCCTAAAGGCCCCATCCTTTAATACTATCATATTGGCAACACTTGAATTTTGGAAGGGACGCATTCATACCCTGGCATATGTATATCAAGCTCGTAAAAATTAGGCGTATCTTTTTTAATGGAATGCCCATGCACTATATAATCTTGGAGGAATTGCTTAAACCAGCTGACAGGCTATATTCCAAATATTGCCTAGATCTACCATAACAAAATTCGTGTTTTAGAAATGTGAGTCAAGAGTATTTAATGTAACATATGGTGATGATATTCATTGTGTCCCTGGGACAGAAGTTGAAGGAAAAGGGATTGTGGTCAAATAACTTAAGAATATGCTGGGTTTTTTTCCAGAAATAACATTTTATCAGATTTTAGTAACTATGATGTTAAGAAACATAAAATACCTACCATAACTTTGTGAACCAGGGGTTATAATCTGCTAACTTGAAAAAAAAAATTTAATTTGTTTCAAATTCATACTAACATGCCTGCCTGAGTTTAATTTTAATTTTGGAATATGCTGACTGGTTAAGCAAAGCTAATGTTTATTTGAAGATTTCCCGGGGCCTTTAATGTTGTAATGTTTATATTTATCAGATTAATCAGTTATTGATATTACATTGTTTTATGTAATTTTTCTTCCCATCTTCCCTTGCAAAATAATGTGCAAGTTCCATGTCAGATACCACACTATTTTATTTTATTTTTTATTTTATTTTATTTTATTTTTTGAGATGGAGTTTCACTCGTTGCCCAGATGGGAGTGCAGTGGCATGTTCTCGGCTCACTGCAACCTCTGCCTCCCAGGGTCAAGTGAGTCTCCTGGCCCAGC
Organism: Macaca fascicularis; assembly: GCF_037993035.2. NCBI lineage: Eukaryota > Metazoa > Chordata > Mammalia > Primates > Cercopithecidae > Macaca > Macaca fascicularis. The sequence goes on along the minus strand of NC_088386.1, from coordinate 99,397,700 downwards.
CTCCCAAGTAGCTGGGATTACAGGCAGGCACCACCACGCCCGTCCAATTTTGTATTTTTAGTAGAGATGGTGTTTTGCCATGTTGGCCAGGCTGGTTTCGAACCCCTGACCACAGGTGATCCACCTGCCTTGGCCTCCCAAAGTGCTGCGATTATAGGTGCGAGCCACTGTGCCCCGTCACACTATTTTATTAATGGGAAGAAGGAAAATAATTTCTTCTTTCAAGGGACTTATATTTGAAAAGTCACCACATACAGGATTTGGACCTGGATTTAGAAGTTTTCAATTCTGTTTCCTTCTTGAGTTTTGTTGGAACTGATGAGGAAGTAAGGTAGAGAAAGAAGACAAATGGGATAGAAAGTGAGGGTAGGAAGGTAGAATAGAAACAAATCTAGATTAAGATTTTTGTTTTGTCAAATTTTCTCTTAAATACTTGTTGGACTCAGGTTTTGTGGGATACCTATTGATATCTAAACAGATTTTTACAGAATAAACAGGACAATAACTTCTTCCATTAAAGTCTTCTGAAATGGCTTCCTTTTGGTGTTTGGGTGTCCTAGGATCTAGTAGTGGAGAGAACTATACTACTCTTATGTCCTCTGCTGATTGAAAGGAGTGCTCTGTTAATTTTTTTAGTAATGTTGTGATTCTGGTCATAATTTGATACTGTTGGCTTTTCTTTTACAGTTTCCTAAAAAAATTGAAACTTTATTCTTTGTTTCTACTCACTTGTCAACACTGTCTACATTAATGACTTAAGATTTTCTTTTAGAATGTAATTTCTGGTTTTGAAGATTTGACTCCAGAGGCTTATAATATATCAGAGCATATATGGCATAATTTTTCAAGTTAAACCTGTAACTTACTATTCATTCTACACAAATGTCTGTATTTCAGATGGAGCAGCTGTCAGATGAAGAAATTGATCATGGTGCTGAAGAAGACAGTGACAAGGAAGATCAGGACCTGGACAAAATGTTTGGAGCCTGGCTTGGAGAACTAGACAAACTCACTCAGGTTGGACGTAATGCTTGAAAAACTGGTTGAGGATTTGAAGTCATCATTGTGTTAAAAGTTTAATATGCAGAAGAGGATATGGATATAAGTTAAATTTTAAAATATTGCCAGAAAGGAAGAAATGTTCGAAGTATTGACAAATAAATGAAGTCATTCTAGAAGAGAAGATGTTAAGAATCTTTAGTTATTTTAAGGATGTTAAAAAAAAATACTTGTGAGGGAGGCTCTGTTCATCTAGAGGGATTGCTTAATATATGTTTCATAAATATGAGATAATTAGCTAAAAACTTTTAAAGCCTGAAATTCAAAAGTCTAAATTTTAGCAAACCCTATTACCTTAGTAAATTTGAATACATTTTCAACATAAGTAATTTCCTTCCACGTAAATATTTTCTTTTTTTCTCGAGATGGAGTCTCACTTTGTCACCCAGGCTGGAGTGCAGTGGCGCGATCTTGGCTCACTGCAAGCTCCGCCTCCTGGGTTCACTTCATTCTCCTGCCTCAGCCTCCCAAGTGGCTGGGACTTCAAGTGCCACCATGCCTGGCTAATTTTTTGTATTTTTTAGTAGAGATGGAGTTTCACCATGTTAGCCAGGATGGTCTCGATCTCCTGACCTTGTGATCCACCTGCCTTGGCCTCCCAAAGTGCTGGGATTACAGGCATGAGCCACCGTGCCTGGCCCCATGTAAATATTTTCTGCGACATGATTGCAGAATACTGACAAAACCTAATTCTAGGCTGCATTTTAAAGCAGTGGCAAAATCTTTTCATTTTGCTTTATTCGATCTTGGGTTTTTAAAAACGGTAACTTTGTCCTCTAAACCAGCACACTTTTTAGAATAAAAGGGTACTATTGTTATTGCCCCCGTTATACATTATATTCAGTATATGAAGATGGTTATGTTTATTAAATAAATTTGACTTCATGGCAATGAGAACATTAGAACAAAACATTTACTCATAAATAATGTCTTTGGGAAGAACATTTGTGTAAAATTGCATAAGTATGAGATAACTGAAGGAAAAGTAAGGTGGTCAAGGTACTAAAGTACTAGCAGCTTATTTTTGAAGCAGTCTAGAATTCAAAGTGATAAACTCTTCATGTAATTCTTGCTAGATCATTTTGAAAGGCAGACATCTTTGTGACCATAATCTGTTAATACTGTATTTGGGGGGAATTTTTTTTTTTTGAGATGGCGTCTCACTCCTGTCACCCAGGCTGGAGTGCAGTGGTGAGATACTGGCTCAATGCAACCACCACCTCCCGGGTTCAAGGGATTCTCCTGTCTCAGCCTCCCAGGTAGCTGGGATTACAGGCATGCGCCACCATGCCCAGCTGGTTTTGTATTTTTATTAGAAACAGTTTCACCATGTTAGCCAAGCTGATCTCGAACTCCTGACCTCAGGTGATCCACCCACCTCGGCCTCTCAAACTGCTGGGATTACAGGCATGCTGGCCAGGGTAGAATGTTTTCAACTCCTACTAGGATTTCATAGATATCATTCCCTTCATCTCTAATCAGAAGAAGTGACATTTTTTTTGTCAGAGATGTCTTATATCTGTAATTGCCAAGTTCTTTCTGTTTAATTCTTAATTTATAAAAAGTGTGATTTTGGCATAGAGATTATCGCTAGGCTATGCAGTTCTGTGCTGGGAGAGAGAGGAAGCAAAGAAGAGCAAATAGAAAATGATATTGCATGGAGAGAGTATGCAAGGGCCAGCTGACATGTGCAGTGTTCTTGACCATGTGGTTTTATTGTCCATGCTTGGGACGAGGGGCCCAAAAGAGAAAAGGCAGGTAGCTATTGGTCCAGCTGCTCTCGGTGGAGTAGGAACTACATGATGCTCCCCTGAAAGCAGTGTTTCTACTGGTTTGGTACCTTGTACTTTCCCCTGTATTTTAAGTTGCCTGACATAAAAGTGTGAAGAGCCACTAGTGATGTGACTGTTCTTTTCATTATATAAATCTGTCTTTAGAGAGAAAAAAAGATTAAAACCATTGCATAGTGTGACTCACTACTGTGTTGCTTTATAACACTTGGGACGTTTTCAAGAAATGTTTGACTTACGAAGTTTATGGCTAAAACCTCAAGTTTCTTATTTGTGTCATTACTTTAGTTCATTACAGTGTTATCTGTACACCTATATCACGTATTCAGTGGTATGGTATTTTCAACTTAGAATTAAAACAAGTTTAAGTTTTAAAGTTTTTAGGTAGTTGGTCAGTGTTCTAAAAAGTTTGTAAAATTTTGAATGTATGTACATTTTTCTGGAAGAGGGCTCATAGCTTTTATAAAATTCTCAGCAACCCCTTTAAAAAGGTTAAAAGAGTTCATGCCTGGGCAACAGAGCATGACCTTGTCTCAAAAAAAATAAAAAGATAGCATTATAACCCAATAGAATATCCAGCATTCTTTTAAAATTTGAAGCTTATTCAGTACTTACTTTAGATAGAAATTAAAGTTTTAAAACACTAATCCTTATATTTTGTGAATCTATTAAACAAACAATAGCTACTGACCTTTTCTCTGAATTTCTCTGTTGTAAATATCTTTTTTTCTTGCTGTAGAAAGGTTAGAGAGGAAAAGAGTATCATTTAAACTTACAAGTGTAACTTACAAGTCACCCTACCCAAAGTATACAGTATGATTCAAGATTTGTCACAGGCAGTGTAGCTGGGTTACAGTTTGCCCTCATCTTGATAGAACTGGAGAAGGACAAGAACATTTCATCATTGTTTGGACTTGTAATCACTTTTCATTAAAACAATTAGTGAGTCTTGGGTCTCAATGATTTTAAATCCAGAACTGTCCATTATCTTCAGAGTCCTTCATATAGCAAAGATTGAGGCTTTCCTGGACCTAAACCAAATCCCTTTGAGGAAAGAAAGAACAAAACGCCCTGTGTGGTTTCTATGTCTTCTTTTTTTTATTTTTTATTTTTATTTTATTATTATTATTATTTGGAGACTGAGTCTCACTCTGTCGCCCAGGCTGGAGTGCAGTGTCGTGATCTCAGCTCACTGCAACCTCCGCCTCCCAGGCTTAAGCCATTCTCCCGCCTCAGCCCCCCAAGTAGCTGGGATTACAGGTACCCGCCACTGTGCCCAGCTAATTTTTGTACTTTTACTAGAGAAGAGGTTTCGCCCTGTTGGCCAAGCTGGTCTCGAACTTCTAACCTCAGGTGATATGCCCACCTCTGCCTGCCAGAGTGCTGGGATTACAGGTGTGAGCCACCACACCTGTTTCTTAGCTTACCGTGTCCGTATTCATATACCTCACTTATTTTATAGTGCATGTGTATCAAATGAAGTCAGTCACTGTACTTAATATATTTGAAAAGATATTTACTCTGAACTATGACAGTGTCAAGTGCCTTTAAAAGTAAACATAGGCCGGATATGGTGGCTCATGCCTGCAATCCCAACGCTTAGGGAGACCGAGGTGGGTAGATCACTTGAGGCCCCGAGTTCGCAACCAGCCTGGCGAACGTGGTGACACCCTGTCTCTACTAAAAATACAAAAATTAGCTGGGCATGGTGGCACGTGCCTATGGTCCCAACTACTCGAGAGGATCTCTTGAACCCGGGAGGCACAGGTTGCAGTGAGCCAAGCTTGTGGCATGGCACTTAAGCCTGGGTGACAGGACGAAACTTCATCTCCAAAAAAAAAAAGCATGTATCTAAAGATTGAAATAAGTATAACCAAAATAATGATGTGAAAAACAATTATACTTTTCCTTAAGGCTATGACTTAGGAGAACTTTGGTTTTATTTATTATAGTGTGGCAGTTCACTTAATCATAAAACAAACTTCATCTTTTTTATATTATTGAAACCTGAATTTAACATGACTATTCAACTTTCTTTTTATAAAGAGTTTGGATTCTGACAAACCCATGGAACCAGTAAAAAGATCTCCTCTTCGCCAGGAAACAAACATGGCCAACTTTTCTTACCGCTTTTCCATATACAACTTGAATGGTAAGATGTAATTGGAAATAAAATGTAAAATAGTGTGCTAAGTCACATAATGTAGGAGCAGTACAGCTACAATTCCAAATATAAAAACTCAATATAAAAGCTACGTGCGTAACTTGACCAAGTTCTTAAATTTCTTTTTTCTTCTTTTTTTTTTTTTTTTTTTTTTTTTTTGAGACGGTTTTGTTTTTGTCGCCCAGGCTGGAGTTCAGTGGCACAATCTCGGCTCACTGCAACCTCTGCCTCCCAGATTCAAGCGATTCTTCTGCCTCAGCCTCCCAAGTAGCTGGGATTACAGGCATGTACCACCACACTTGGCTAATTTTGTATTTTTTTAGTAGAGATGGGGTTTCATCATGTTGGCCAGGCTGGTCTCGAACTCCTGACCTCAGGTGATCTGCCTGCCTCGGCCTCCCAAAGTGCTGGGATTACAGGTGTGAGCCACTGCATCTGGCCCTTAAATTTCTTGATTTGTGTATTTTATTAATATTACTAATTGAAAATATCACAGAAAAAAGCAAACTAGAATGTAACTAAAAGATAGTTGGTTTTATTAATAATTGACAAACTACATACCCAAGTGGAACCCCACAGCAAACTTAATTGCATTGTTTTCTCACTGGATTAAAGTCCAGTGAAATTACTTGTTAGTAATTTTTAAAGCAGCCACTGTGGCCTTTATCTATTGTATTCCACCTAGTCAAGTTTATAATACTGACCTGTCAGTCTGTAATTTTTTAGACTTTTGACTTCTCTTTTTATGCCCTCAGCTCTTTTGGTATTAACATCTCTACCGAAGCATTGATCATATTAACAATGTATTGAAGCCTGTGGTAAAAAGTTGCACAGAGAAATGTGGTTAAAACCATGGAATAGTATAAGATTTTTGTGGTGTTTTTGTCTTTGAACTCATAATTTATTCTTCTTTGATTATTACAAGCCTTAAAAGCAGAGGACTGTGTACTTCTAAAAATTTCTCTTGGAATTTAAAACAAAAACCAGTAATACTTAATTTTATTTGCTTTAGGCCCAACAGAATATATTCTTTTGCTTCATCATCTTCATTTATTAACTTATTTATAATAGAATGTATAAATTCTGGAAACATTATGTGTTGTTCATTGCAGAAGCTCTGAATCAGGGAGAGACTGTGGATCTGGATGCCTTGATGGCTGATCTTTGCTCTATAGAGCAGGAGCTCAGCAGTATTGGTTCAGGAAACAGTAAGCGTCAAATCACAGAAACGAAAGCTACTCAGAAGTTGCCTGTTAGCCGACATACATCGAAACCTGGCACCTTGAAAGGATTATCTTCTTCATCTAATAGGATAGCTAAACCTTCCCATGCCAGCTACTCCCTGGACGACGTCACTGCACAGTTAGAACAGGCCTCTTTGAGTATGGATGAGGCTGCTCAGCAGTCTGTACTAGAAGATACTAAACCCTTGGTAACGAATCAGCACAGAAGAACCGCATCAGCAGGCACAGTGAGTGATGCTGAAGTACGCTCTATTAGTAATTCCTCCCGTTCCAGCATCACTTCTGCAGCCTCCAGCATGGACTCTTTGGATATTGATAAAGTAACACGCCCTCAAGAGCTGGATTTGACACATCAAGGGCAGCCAATTCCTGAGGTAAATAGATGGAACTTTTTCCCTGCTATTTTATTATTGAAATAAAGGAGAAATTATATTAAAATAATGTAATTTTAATTACATTTTTAAATTCTTCTACATTTATAATTTGTCAGAGATACTTCTGAGATAGGTTTCAAGAGTACAGAAGGAATATATTATCAGATATGGTAGTGGCACACAGATGATTGAGAAGAAATTTAGTTTCTTCTTTTTTATTCTCATGACTGTAGTATTTGGAAGTTCTTGAATGGTATTTTTTATTGTAATTTGAGTCATTTCATGTGATTTGAAAATTAAAATGATTCGCAAAGCCATTTATTTATTCAGCTGATAGTGCTTTTAAATGTATGTTGATTTAAAGTAAAACTTAAGAAAACCACTTATATCATCATTGTGGTCCTCCAAGATTCTAGTTTACCGGGTTAACTCCAGTTCATTATCTTTTTTTTTTTTTTTTTTTTGAGATGAAGTTTGTACTCTTGTCGCCCATGCTGGAGTGCAGTGGTGTGATCTTGGCTTGCTGCAACCTCCGCCTCCCAGGTTCAAGTGATTCTCCTGCCTCAGACTCCCAAGTAGCTGGGATTACAGGCACTCACCACCATGCCCAGCTAATTTTCGTATTTTTAGTAGAGATGGGGTTTCACCATGTTGGCCAGGCTGGTCTCGAACTCCATCTGAAACTCCGTCTGACCTCAGGTGATCCACCCACCTCGGTGTCCCAAAGTGCTGGGATTACAGACGTGAGCCACTGTGCCTGGCCGTCCATTTCATTATCGAAGAGTCAGTATGGTATATTGGAAAGGGCCACCAGGTGTGGAATCAGAAACTTGATTCTGAGTTTTCCTTGCCACTCACTACCCATGGGACCTTAAGTGAGTTATTCTCTTAAACATCAATTTCTCACAAGTAAAATGGAGTTCGTAGTACTATATCTGCCTTCCTGATAGGGTGGTTCAGAGAACCAAAAGTTATTCATAAACAGATTTTTTTTTTTTTTTAATAGACGGAGTCTTGTTCTGTCGCCGAGGCTGGAGTGCAATGGCATGATCTCGGCTCACTGCAACCTTGTCTCCCGGGTTCAAGTGATTCTCCTGCCTCAGCCTCCTGAGTAGCTGGGATTACAGGCGCATGCCACCATACCTGGCTATTTTTTGTATTTTTGGTAGAGATGAGATTTCACCCTGTTGGCCAGGCTGGTCTTGAACTCCTGACCTCGTGATCCGCCCACCTCCCTAAGTGCTGGGATTACAGGTGTGAGCCACCGAGCCCAGCCGGAGTTCGTAGTACTATATCTGCCTTCCTGATAGGGTGGTTCAGAGAACCATAAGTTATTCATGAACAGATTTTTAAAAGATGGAATATTTTTCAGCATGTGACTGGATAAGGTGGGGAATAGATTTGTGATAACAAGTTTAACAAAAGCTGAGTTTGGTGAAAGAGAGTCCTTTATTGAGTTCTTTTCATCAAAGAGACGGTAATTCTGTCATAGGGTAGCAGCAAGAAAGAAGAAAAGTGGGGCAAAGTTAAGTCAACCTTTCCAATAAGCTTGTGTTTACAATACTCTAATATGGGATAAAAGAATCTATTTATGAATAATCAGTACTAAAGTAAAATCTTGAATTTTAACTATTACTTGACATCATTGATTTTTTTTTTTTTTCCTAATTTAATTCTTTGGATTAATTTCCATCAGTCAGTAACTCTTGGTACCCACCCATGTGCGTAACTTTGTTTTTGGTACTGTGGAGCACAAAAGGAGTATTAATCATGGTGGTTTGGAGATAAACTTGAATTATTTCTAAGAAAGTTAGCCAGTCTTATCAATCTGAAGAATAAACTTTCATTTGTTTAAAATGAAACTTATCTAAGTGGTATATATTCTATAGAGAACTTGAAAACTGATTTCTAGGCCTGATGCGGTGGCTCACGCCTGTAATCCCAGCACTTTGGGAGGCCGAGGTGGGTGGATCACCTGAGGTCAGGAGTTTGAGACCATCCTGGCCAACATGGTGAAACCCCATCTCTACTAAAAATAATTAGCTGGATGTGGTGGCGCATGGCTGTAATCCCAGCTACTCGGGAGGCTGAGGTAGGAGAATCGCTTGAACCAGGGAGTCGGAGGTTGCAGTGAGCCGAGATCGTGCCACTGCATTCCAGCCTGGCAACAGAGCAAGATTCCGTCTCCAAAAAGAAAAAAAGAAAAAAGAAAACTGATTTCTATTTTGTGATACCTGGGAATTATATTTAGGATATGAGCAGTATTTTATTAGGGGTGTGCTTTCTTGGCCATTCTTTGTTTTGTACGTTGATATTACTTCCAATCAGTTTACAGTATTTTGAGTTGGGTTAAGATGCATGAGGACAAGTTATAAACTAATCTGCGTGTCTGTCTTTCTGTCTGTAAAATGTGCTTGTTCTAAAAGTTCATACAATATAGGGGCAAATTGAAGTAAAACATGAGAAGTTCCTCTCTCCCAGCAAGGACACTTCAAATGTTATCTAGTGGTATCCATGTATATCACTGTGAATACTGCGAAGAATACCAGTACTCAGTGGTGTAATGTTTCATATGAGAGTTTAATGTAAGGTTTGGTGAGTAAACCAGGACTATAGCAGGGAAAGGAGTTAAAAAGTCTTACCTAACTAGCCTGTTCTTTTGCCTCACCTAGGAGTATAGAAAGGTGGTTTAACAAACCTGGAACTTGCTTCAGTATGCTTTTTTCGTAGGTCTAGTCTGTTCTGATTCAAATAAACTGAGGCAAGCTTTAATATATCCTGAATTCATGTATCAAATTGTCTTTAAATGCAAATACGGTTTTAAAAATATTTTAGTTTTTCATGCATGGCGTTAAATAGTTTTATGAGATATGTTACAGACAACTATCCTCTACCCACAGACACATCATATTCTGCTCCCAGAGGTAAGTAATTTTTGCTCATTTAGTTGACGCTTAGGGAATTTACCTCTTTATCATTAAATCTACATACACGTTGCCATTTCTTGGTGTTTTTTTTTTTTAGTTGTATGTATTACCTATTGACTTTTCACTCCAGAAGATGAGGGTATAGCTGTCTATACACAACTTCTCACTTCTCCCTTCCTGTTCTTCCATTCTCCAAGTATATTTTGATTGAACTAATATTCAGTGTTTATGTTAAAATGACTATATACTTGCAATTTACTGCTAACCTCCATATACTCTTATGACTACATTCCCTTTCTGGAATATCATTTTACTTTTACTGGAATGAACAGATTTTTTTAAATATTTAATTTTATAGGTGATCACTATTTCAATTTCAGACTTTATCTCAGTTGATTAAATCTCTCCGGTTCAAGCCAAATTGTGTTCCATTAATTGCATCTTCTTAAAATTCTATTCTTTTTTTTTGTTTTTTTTTTTTTTTTGTAGTCTTTGGGATTATCCTTAGGTCTTTTTTCTTAGGCTGGTGAGCTTATCTGGAGAAAGTTCTTCCAGTCTTCTATGCTGGCTGCTGAGTGTTTTAGTAGCCCATTTGGGAAAGAAGGGTTGGAACATGAGGATGGTCCCCATTGTTCCAGTCTGTAAGCTTTCATCAAATCCTTTTAGGTCAGGGTTTCTCAGCTATCAGCACTATTGACATTTGGGCTAGTTTTCTGTTGTGAGTGGCTGTCCTATGCATTGTAGGATGTTTAGCAGCATCCCTGGCCTGTACACACTAGCTGTCAGTAGTACACATACCTTCTTCAGTTGTGACAACTAAAAACGTCCACAGACATTGTTACATGTTCCTTGTAGGACAAAATCCACCCCCAATTGAGAATCACCACTGCTCTAGGCAGAGAGGGTTAACAGTAGGTCTGAGTCCTTTTCTTCATGGAAAAATGACCTTGGATTTTCCTTCTCCTGACATTCTTTTCCTGGACACATACTGGATTAAGAATTAAATATAGAATATCTCCAGGTAATATTGTTTATTGTGAAATTGACCCCTGTTGGTGAATGTATATGGACCAGGAAAACTGTCCATGAATAACTGAATTAGCCTATGAAAAGACACAGACCTTGATTTTGTGGTGTGCAGTGTAACTTTTTTTTTTTTTTAAAAGACAGAGTCTCACTCTGTTGCCCAGGCCGTAGTGCAGTGGCGCAGTCTGAGCTCACTGCAACCTCTGCCTCCCAGGTTCACATGATTCTCGTGCCTCAGCCTCCCGAGTAGCAGGGATTACAAGCACATGCCACCAGGCCTGGCTAATTTTTGTATTTCTCTTTTTGAGTAGAGACAGGGTTTCCCCATGTTGGCCAGGCTGGTCTTGAACCCCTGACCTCAAGTGATCTGCCTGCCTCAGCCTCCCAAAGTGCTGGGATTACACTTTGGGAGCCACTGCACCTGGCCAGCAGTGTAATAACTCTTGTAAATGAGCATGAACGTGTTCTTTAAGGGGCCCTGGCACTTACCCTCATTGGCTGTTACAAGGTACTGCTGGTTCCTGTTGAGCATGAAGTTTCCCTAAGCCAGAGTGTTTTCTGCACTTACCACGTGGTCTCTTTCCCTTACAATGAGCTATCACTTACGGGCCCAAAAAAAAGGGCCCGTGGTGAGCTGTATGGACTCCCTCTGAAGATGGCATGTCTGATGCTAGCATGCCAGCATGCCCTTTTTCTTTATACTAAGAGCTGAGTGAATCTGGCTTCAAGCTATAGTCTGTTGGGTCTTGTGAGTGGATATTAATCTGTACCTGAGACCGCTGCTCGTGGGCAAGTGAGTAAAGGAGGGAATCTGAGAATTAACTGCTTTCTTAAACGTGTTTTCAACCATTCTTCCTGCTTTTAGTCTCAATATCACTTGTCTGCTCTTGCTTCTGGGGACTTCTAAGGTTACACAATATAAACTGAGTGCTCCTCTGCTTTTCTCCAGTGCTGGCCCAGCATTCAGCTTTGCTAAATTGGTTACCACTCAGCCATATGCTTATTTTCCCCTCTTCCCACCCCCATTTTAATCCCTGTGAAACAATGCTTCACAACTTGGGCTACTTTATCCTGCTGGGGATAGGCAACATTTTTGGTTGTCCATCAAAGGAATGTGCTACTACTGGCATCTAGTGGGTAGAGGCCAGAGGTGCTGCTAAACATCCTACAGTGCACAGGACAACCCACACGAAGGATAATTATCTGGCCCAAAATAGTGCCAAGGTTGAGAAACCACATTTTAAATCGTGTGGCACCTGTTAGTCACGATCAGCAAGGTGGCAGTTACGGTATGTTGCATGAAGTTCTTCTGTTGAAAGTTTCTGATAAAGATCAAGAAAGTACCAGCATCAAATCTTCTTAGATTCAAGGAAATATAGGTATCTTTGGCCAGTTCCTTTCTCCTGAACTCCAGGTACATATATTCCATCTCTAATCATTATCTCTATTTGGATGTATAATTGCGCATTACATTTCTCCAGAGACATAGAACCAATAGGATATGAGTGGGAATTTATTATGGAAATTGACCGACACCATTACAAAGGCTGAGAAGTCATATGACAGGCTGTCTGCAAGCTGGAGACCATAGGATGGTAGTAGTGTGGCTCAGTCCAAGTCAGAAAGCCTCAGAACCAGGAAAGCCTATGGTGTAATTATCAGTCTTAGGCTGAAGGCCTGGGTACCCAAGGGAGGCTGCTGGTATAAGGCCTGCGGTACAAAGACTGGAGAGCCTGGAGTTCTGATATCCAAGAGCAGGAGAAGAGTGTCCCATCTCTAGGAAAGAGGGAAGAAAGCACCTTTTCTCTGCCTTTTTTGTTCTATCTGGGGCCCTCAGTCAATTGGATGGTGCCTACCCACAATGACATACACCATCTCCTCTGGAAACACTCTTCAGAGACTTACCCAGATGCTTTACCAAGTTCTCTAGGTATTCCTTCATCCAGTGAAGTTGATAACCTAATATTAACCATCACAAGTAGATTGCTCAAATTTAACTGGTCTAAACCTCAAGTTCTGCTCTTTTTCTTCAAACTTATTTCTCCCACTGTCTTCTCTATCTCAGTTGATAGATATTCCATCCATTTAGTTCATAAAGCAAACTCCTTGGAGTCTT